>NW_022196905.1:177708138-177731044 GCF_008632895.1 Mastomys coucha | reverse complement strand
ACCTGAGAACCGAGATTGGATCCGGCCAATCATTTAAAAGGCAAGCATTACTATAACAACAGCCCTATGGCAGGCAGACACAAGAGGATCACCAGGGATTGCTGTCTGGCCAGCATTGAGGCAAAAATTCCAGGCTCCAGGTTTGGTGAAAGTTTCTGTCCCAATGGAATAAAGCAGAGAGTGGTAGATCAGGATACCCAATGTTCTCTCTTCTAGTGTACTTAAGTCCTCTCACCTGCACACACATGTAAGGATACACACACACACACACACACACACACTCACACACACACACTCACACACTAATTTTTAAATGCAAAAAGCTATACTACAACCTCACAAACAAGGCCAACCAGAAAAGACCATCTTAGGAAGGGAGCATTAATCCATGTCAAGCCTTATGTCAAGCATTAACTCATGCCACGCATGAACTCATGTCAAGTATCATGTCAAGCACTGAAGATTCAGCCAAGCACACGCAAATACAGTCCTGCCCTCAAGAAGCCACAGGGCAGCAGAGGACGCTGCAATTATTCAGCGAGCCAAAGAAAATCAGTGTCTTTGAACTGTGAATTCAGGGTGACCATGTTTAGTCTGGGAGAGGAACGGGGATATGGGCAGGATTAGAAGCAACTATAGATGCTTACAAGGCCATTATGGCTGTCTGGCCTTCTTAACATAAAGAGTGCCATTTATACTGCCTGTTATCAGGGATGGAAATCTTTGTAATATTAGCCAAAATGCTGCATGGAGGGTTTACATATTTACACCATGGTTTGTTTAAACTGGAGTCGATGGTTATCTTTTGCCTATGGGAGCAGAGCCAGCTGTTGGCATAAGTGCTTTGTCTGTGGCCTGGTACAGTCCTGTCTATGATTTTATGTAACCTCATGGTTGGCCAGCTTTAGGTTGCCGACATTCAACACATGAGAGGAGCTAAATTTTCCTTCTAGAAGACTGACACAGAAAGTGGGATCAGACAGTTTTCGGTGGTTTTACTTGCCAAGACTTCAGATAAATTTAGAAAAGCCCCCCCTACCTCCACCCCCACCCCAGCTCTCTCACAATTTGGAGCCTTCATTACTGTTCATTTTAATGCTAGCCTGTATTTCTGCTGTGTAATTATTATGCTGTGACACATGGTTTCTATTTCAGGGATCTGGAAAAAGAAACTGACGTGTTACCCTCTCAAATCTTAAGGGATATTTTTATTTCATGTATATGATACAATACACACGCACACACACACACCAACAGACAAGAGAAGTGTGGTTGGTGTTTGCTGGCCATTTCAAAAAGAAAATAAAGGCAAAAAAATAAAAGCAATCCAATGGTAATGGCAGATAAGTGACCAGTTGCAGCTTCCCTCTCTTCTTTCTTCTGTAACTTGTAAGCATAAAAGTAAGAGAGAAAACAAAATGCTTGCCTTCTCCCCCATCTCCCAACCCGTGCCAGTCAATTCCCTTCCTTCCCACTGCAAATCACCAGTGTCCGGGAACCGCAGGGTTAACACAGGAAAAGCAGCATTGCTTTGAACTGATGGCCTGCACTTGTTACCTCCGCAGTTAACATGGATGGGACTTGTCCTTTTCTACTTATGAGCCATAGTAACATAGCCTGTCATTATAGGTAGCCTTGGCACACTGTCTGGCAACAAAGATAAAGATTGCTTGAGATGACTAAATGTAGTTAAGATTATATAAAATTATGTAAATCAAGACTGCAGGGATTTAAAACAGAACTATGTCTTTATCTCTCTGCATAGAGATGATAGATGGATAGATAGATAGATAGATAGATAGATAGATAGATAGATTCATAAACTGATAATTATCCAATAACATATATACAATATCTACTCAGTTGAGCTTTACCTCAGTCCCAGTCCCTGCTCCAGTTCCTAAGTCCTGTAGGGGAGCGTTAGTTCTTCTGGAATTTACAGACTTTTAGATAGACTTACCAGAAGCAAAGTCATCGTGACCATTAGCATTCTTTTCCTTTCCATAATCTTAACATTCTTCATATTCTCTAAAGTCAACTAAAAAATAACACAGTGTATTGGACCTAATAAAGATGGATATTATAAAAGTTTTCACAATTTACTTTGCAAATAATGAATTTGGGCAACTGGTTGTAACTTTTCAATATAAGCTTTTTCTAACATCTCTCCCAGTCTCAAGAAAATGCTTACAAAACTATCTTTACACATATCATAGTGAGTTCAAGGCTAGCCTAGGAAATATAACTAGATTCTGACTCTTTAAAGAAGTGTAAGGGCTGTGCCCATAGCTCAACAGAAACATGCTAGCTTAACATGCTCAGGATCTGAAACTCATTGTATTAGCCCTTACACCTGAAGTTATGAACCTATATGTTTCTGTTGATTGTGGTGGTTTCTATATAATGATTAATATTTCTAAAAACTTTTTCTTTGTTTTCATTGTGGAGAATGACCAAAAAGAGACATGGGACCTGATAAGCTGTGCCTCTGGTCACTTTAGTTCAGTTCCTAAAACTAAGAGTTAATAAGATGCATGCGGGTATCCTGACGTTTACTCTCATGTCTATATTTGAACATTAATCATTGAATCATATAAACACATATGAATACCAATTTATGGAAATTTTATTCTTGTATTAAGCATTTTAATGGTTTGTTTTTAAATAACAAACCAATTAGTCACCTTATCCACTTGGAAAAGGTTGATTTCTTTAAAATCTGTGGGTGTTTTGGGGGATGGGGAGGTGGCAACCTGAATTTTCTCCCTTCCCTTCTGTTTAAGACGTTATCAAATCCTTCTATTATAGTGTTATTTAAAATGTTAACTGTAGGGTTATCCATAAAATAAAATGTGGTTTTTAGTTTTATAATGTTCTCCTTAATCAAATAATAAATCAACCATAGCAACATCCTTTGAATAGGCATTGCTGATTGATAAGCCCTTCCCTTATCAGCCAGTGATCTATCTCACATGAGGTAAAAATGCGCATGGGAGGGGCTGTGACCAAAACACCATGGTGCAGGGAAACAAATACCACATGTTACATGCTTGGAAGGAAAGAGCATCTTATCTGATCGTTTATGTTCCCAGAAATGTGCTACACTTTTTAAATTAAAACACATGCAATTAAAATATTTGTAAGAACACAGTATATATTTAAAATATAAAATATTTGTATGTGCGTAAAATGCAGCTTCTCACCACACACACTCTTGACCTTGAGATTTTGAGCTCAGTACTGCTTTGTCTCAGGAAGCTACCGTGGATGCTGTTTGATGTCAGGCATCACCCCAGTCCTCCAGGGATGGCTTGTCAACATTCCTTCCCCCAGCCCCCCCAGTCCCCAGTTATCACAGCTCACAAGACACTGCTAAAGGTCTCCTGAAGAACAAAAACACCCTTAATAACAACACTATTCCAACTCATTTACATGTGACACTGTAGCACTATTTCATGCTAAGCAAACAAAGATCTTCTCATTTCTAAGGTTGCATTTATTCTGGTTTTTTAATAGTATGAAACAATTTTTTTTTTTTGCATTTTCTTATGTATCTCATTGAGAATCTTTAGGGATCTGTAAGAAGGCTCAGCAAGGCATTGCTCTGCCATCAAACCCAATGAGCTGAGTTAAGTTGTAGGAGCACACACTAAAGATGAAAAGAACACACTCCCACAAATTAACCTTTGACCTCAACACTTGTACCATGGTACACTTGTGCGCATGTCCACACACACTCATACACATGCACACATTCATAAACACACAAATAAACAGATGTCATAGTACACACAAATACACACACACTTGTGCATATACACAAAGAAATAGACATGTCATGATACACACATGCCCACACATTTGCACACTTTCTTGTGTACAAACACAAATAATAATAATCCATAATACACACATGCACACACACACACACACACATACATACACATACACAGATGTTTTTTAAAAAAAAGAAATTTAGTAAAAACACGATGTTTCCATTGCATCAATGTTTTGCCTGTGTGCTTTCAGAGGGATTAGAGATGGAACCCAGGAAGGACCTGTACATGTGAGGCAAACTCTTGAGCACTGGCTCTGTCCAGCCTGTCAAGTTGTTCTCAAAATCTTACCAAGTAGAAGCATCCTGATTCAAACTGCAATCTATTTCAATATTCACTTTTAAAGTCCATTGAAGTTATTTTTACAAGAAAAGAAGCCACCACACAGTCTTCTTATTAAGCCATTCCACAAGGTTCCTCATGCAATCCATTCATTTTCTGAAGATTTCTGAAGAACTAAAATGTAAAGATATCTACTTTAAAGTCTTACAAACACAAGATTACACACTTACATTTTTAAAATATGCTCAAAATTAACACAATTGTTCTTTTTAAATTATTTTACTTAAGGGGTTCGAAAACTATGTTACATTTTCTTTTTTAAGATATATTTACTATACTTATTTGTGCATATGTGCTTGTGTGAGTTTGTGTGCCCAGTGTGTGTACAGGTACCCACAGGGTTTCAGATCCTGTAGAATTAGAGTCACAGTCAGTTGTGAGCCAACTTGCAGGTGCTGAGAATTGAACCTGGGTCTTCTGGGAGAGTAGCCGGTGCTCTTAGCTGAGGATCCATCTCTCTGGCCTCTATTTGATTGCTTTCTTTAACTAGTTTGGGGACTTCAATAGGGATACAAGCACATCATTTTTCAATAGTGAATTCACACTCAAGGACGCACATTTCCACTCTGTCTACCAGAGCTTTAGATAGGAAACGAATCTTTATTCATTTCCTGGTGCCATCGTTTGCAGGCTCATTGTTTGAATGTCATCCTTATCTTGAAACACGCTAATTTTTGTTTAAAAATATACTTTGAGCCATAATAGTGACAGCTGCTTATCATCACAAATGTGACAGCAACCTGAGGTGGTTTCCAAGTCCTTAGAATGAAATAACAAGCAAAATTCTACATAGGGGGCTGGAGAGATGACTCAGCCTCCGCGGTTAAGAGCACTGGCTGCTCTTCTGGAGGCTATGGGTTTAATTCCCAGCAGTCACATGGTGGCTCACAACCATTTGTAATGGGATCCGATGCCCTCTTCTGGTGTGTAAGCAATAGCATATATATATATATATATATATATATATATATATATATATATATATAACCAATAAATAAATCTTAAACAAAAAATCTCTACATAAGCACCAAGTGTTTCTATGATCACTTGCTACATCATTCCAAATGCTGCAAAGAATTCAGTGTTTTTTTATTTAATTAAAATATCAGGTCATTAATTTCATTTCATATACTTTGAACTTCTTTGCCTAAATAACTCACATATTAATTTTGCAAAGTTATCTCCATAAACCAGCCTGGAGCTCATTCTGTGGTTAAATTTATAGCTTTGCCACAAAATGTTACTTGAATTGAAGGAGCCATTCACTGTTGAGTATACTGCCTCATTGACTGTTCTGTTCCTTGGTGGCTCATCATAGAGGAGAATGTACTCACTCATTCCACCACTGAGAAAGCCTTTAGTGAGGAGCTGAGACCCATGGGAACAACTGCTCATCAGTTAGCAACCTATTCCTAAGACTTTACTACACAGTGCTTTACAAACCCCACCCCTCTGATCCCTACCAATTGTCACACTGTTGTTGACCATCAAAGGAATTCATCTGAAGTTACTACCACATTTCAATGACTTTTCAGCCATTTTTACCAAGGTACAACCGTGTTTCCCTGATATTTCATCAGGTCACTGGCAGTTAAGTGAAAAATCTCAGTTATGGTCTCTAAGCAATGAAGATGAAATTCAATATCACATAAATCGACATCCCAGGAGAAATCTGATAAAGCATATTGTAGATGCATCCATGCAGAATTTCTTGCTAATGATGATGATTTTGTCTTGTACTCAGCTGATAGCTCAAGGTCCCGCTTACTTCTGAGAAAGACTTGCTTTGAATATAGTAATCATATATCCATATGTTGGGACTTTTATTGATCCTTTTAGGGCAGGAAGAGTAGAGGACAGGCATTTTGCCAAATACAGAGAGACTGTCAGCACATCAACAATTCAGATTCAAACAAAGAGGAATATCAGCCATGTCTTACTCTTCATTTTCTTATTACCATTTAGCTAAGCTTCAAGTAAGTTGTTAGTTATCTGTTAGTTGTCTCGGTTTGACTTTAAGGGAACTGAAGCACACCTACAAGCAATGGATGGACATAGAGCTCTGCCACCTTGTCCAGGACTCAATCGTCCCTAACAGATTTGGTTTCTCCTAAGTGCAATGTGACATGCAGGATGAGGCGCATTTAATTTAGGTGCCAATCCAGCTCAATTCAATGTTTGAAAAGCTTGGTTGCATGCTTCTGTTGTCAAAACATCAAATATCAGAAAACGGAAGCTAATCACATTCTCTCCAGTGGACCATGATGCACAGTGACTGCTCACAGACTATACTTCCCAAGACCCCCTTGGTAGCATTCTGTCCAAGCTCCACCCCACAGTTACCTGGCAACAGCCAGGTATGCTTGACTCACTATAAAGGGGGCCGCTTGCCCCCTTCTCTCTCCTCTCCTCTCCTCTCCTCTCCTCTCCTCTCCTCTCCTCTCTTCTCCTCTCTCCTCTCCTTTCTCCTCTTCTCTCTTCCTCCCTCCCTCCCTCCCTCCTTCCCTCCCTATCTATCTATCTATCTATCTATCTATCTATCTATCTATCTATCTATCTTTTTATAAACACATCACCCCTACCTTAGAGTAAGTAGTAGGTGTTCTCAGAAAGGCAAAGGATTGACACCAGCCTAGAACTGCAGACTGAAATTAACTTTATTTTCCTGTCTAAAATTAGAATTTGCGATGTAGTGGGGGGGGGCGGGATTTGGGATTTTTCTCCCCTCTGGCCTCTGCCCACCCAGTCTTGCCATATGGTCTATAACCGTTTCAGTGGAACATGTGATTACAAATGCACCATTGCGAGACTGGCTGGATTCAGGCAATATGATCAAGAAGGTGTTAAGAAACAAGCCAATTAGTATGCCCGTTTATAGTTACAGCACAAAATACAAGACAGGTGCTTCTACTACTAACTGATTTGAAAAGCCTTCTTTCCACTTAGTCATCTGTAAAGGCAACAGAGGAATTTGACCACAAGCATTCTCATAAAAAAAGTTAAAAAACAGTTCTCTGGCAGAGTTAATAAAGGAATGCAACAGTTCAGAATTTCCAGCCAGAGTGCGACAGGTAATTGGTTGAGATCGGCAAAATACCGAGCGACTATTTAAAAAGAGGTCATGTTTTCAGATCATTAAAGCACAGCGCTTTATTTGCCAGTGATTTATTTTATTTGTAACATACCCTGCTCATAATGAAACGAAATAGCTATAGACTTGAGCTCCATAAAATACTTTATTGCTTCTAAAACCTGTGAGCATACGTGTGTCTGTGTGTGTTTGGAATGTGTAAAAAAAAAGTTAAAATTACCCCAAGATGGTGTATAATTATTTATTTCTAGGTTAAAAAGTTGGTGTTTTTTGTCTTTTTTTTTAACTCTGGAATTTGAGCTTTACCTATCAGAGCTTATCAACAAAAAACTAACGCTAACTTGAAAGTCTACAGGAAACAGTGTGTTTAACCTTAACCTGGGTTTGAAGTTCTCGTTCCCTTGACCCGCAAACAACTGAAAGTGAATGGATTTGGTACGCAGCTACTCTTGTCAAGTCCAGCTGCCCCAGCTTCTTAACCGTTAGTGAGTACAGCCTAAAAGGCTTGCCCATCACTGCCTCTGGATGGTACCTTGGGGGATTCACTGGACCAAATGAGTCTTGGAACATCTCTTACTTGAGAGCGAGATTTTCCTTAATCAGAGACTTTTCCACAGAGTGTTTTGTTTGTTTGTTTGTTTGTTTGTTTGTCTGTTTGTTTCCACAACAAAACTACAGTTACAAAAGCTCTGTTGACCCAATGCACATCAAAGATCCAAGAAGCACTACTGCTGTGACTATACACAGAGGTCCTACAGATGTCTCTCATAAGCAACAGCAGCAGTAGAGGTGACTCTGAAGTGAGTCAATGTAAACTACAAAGCTGCTTTCTTATCATGTTATTTCCTATCCATTTTATTTTGTTATGCCAAAAAAAAAAAATCCATTTCACTTAAGGAACAGGATAGAAGTCCTATCGCAAAGCTATTTTAAAAGGAATTTCCTCTTTGTCCATAACTCTGAACCTTTGTCTTAAAAAGTAGGAGCCTGTGTTTATAACTAAGTATAGAAGGAAGGGAAAGATATTCTTAGAATGAAATTGGCAAGAAGAGAAGATGGGACACCAATCAGCTCTATCACGCTACATTTGTACAGACTCAGCATGCTTGGCCTGGACACGGATCTTATTTGTCTGTTTCAATTTCTTCACGCTCACTGGCCATAGGATCTCTACTTTTTTTTTTTTATTTTCCCCCTTCACTGTTACAGAACACCTAAGAGAAGCACTTTCAAGGAAGGCAGATTTATTCTGGCTCTTAGTTTTAGAGATTTCAGTCTAACCGAGAGGAAGGGAATGGTGAAACACCTCCCATAAAGACAAAGATAGAAACAGTCAGAGGCAGAAAGTCTTTGGAGAATCAGGGAGAGAAGGGGGAGAAGGAACAGGAAGAGAGCAGAAGGGAGAAGGAGAGAAGGAAAGGTAAGGGGGGAGGAAGAGGGGAAGCAGAGGTGAAAAGAACTAGAGTGGAGGGCAAGGGAGGAGACAGAAAGGAAGGGGAGAGGAGGTTAGTAGAGTAGTGCAGCCTAAAGCTATGCCCTCAGCTACCTACCTATTCCTTCAGCAAGGCCCAGTTCCCAATGTTTCCAAAACTTCCCAAGATCTCACTGGCAGCTGAGGAACAAAGAGGAACAAAACCTTTGATACCGCAGCCTTTGGGGAGCCTGTTATGTTTTATAAAACGAGAACCAGGATATGACTTTTTAGTGCTCGGTATGGTAAGGTGGGAGGGCTGCCACAGCAGGTCCATGCTGAGGCATCGCTTCCCCATGAGGTAAGTATAGAATAGAGTTTATAGAGAATAGGGTGTAGTATAGAATAGAGTTTATTTGGGACATGAGAAGGGGAGTTGAGAAGGGAGTAGAGGCAGAGAAAGAGAGGGGGAGCAGGGGCAGAGAAAACAAGGAGGGGCCAAACACCCCTTTTACAGCAAGCCAGGGTTACCTGGCTATTGCCTGGTAACTGTTGGGCAGAACCTAGAAGGGATGCTAACAAAGCTGCTTCTGCTTCTCCTGCAACTGTTACCTCCTGAGAGGGCTTAGATTAGAAGTGCTGTCTCTTTTCTTAAGATTTTTTTCTTAAGATTTATTTATTATTATATGTATATAGTGTTATATGTATATGTATATTATAGTTATTATTATATACTATAGCTATCTTCAGACACACCAGAAGAGGGCATCAGATCTCATTACAGATGGATGTGAGCCACTATATGGTTGCTGGGATTTGAACTCAGGACCTTCGGAAGAGCAATAAGATCAAGAAAGAAAGAAAGGAAGAAAAAAAGAAAGAAAGAAAGAAAGAAAGAAAGAAAGAAAGAAAGAAAGAAAGAAAGAAGAGAAAAAGAAATGCTGTCTCAGTAGAGCCCATAGACAATGGTCGGAACCCAGACACTTGTCACATTTGCCCCCTTTTCATATTATTAATATCCCACTGAAATTCTCTGTTTATCATTCTTGCTGAACTGCAGTCATATTGTTTCAGAAAAAAAAAAGAAGTCAATAAATTATTGAGAAAAAAGTACTAGCCCTGTAATTATTGACATTTGGTATGAGTTCTCTCTAATGTCATACAACTTAAAATAAAGACCTTTACAAACAGTTGAGTAGTTTACAGTAGTGAACGGAGCTCAGATGCTACAGGGTCAGCCTTATTTTAAGTATAAGGAAGGGCAAGCAGAGGCATGGTGTGTGAAGTGGCTGGTCCAAAGGAGCCCCCTATGGACTGATGCTTTGGGAAGGTTAAAATCTCTACCTCTCCTTGAAAAAGAGGGCAAGGAAATGAACAGAGAGCTTCTGTGTGGATAGTTGTAAAATCATTGTGTGGGAAGTAAAGTAAATGTCGATCGAATATAGAGAACAGAGAGCCAGTCACATGGACCCAGCAGCCAAGAATATGAGCTTTACATACAGCATCCAAAGCAGGGGTTCTCTTTCTACCTTCCTAATGCCACGACCTTTCAATACAGTTCCTTATGTCGTGGTGACCCCCAGCCATAAAATTATTTCCATTGCTACTTCATAACTGTAATTTTACTACTGTCACAAATCATAATGTAAAATGCGTTTTCCTTAGGCGACCCCTGTGAGAGAGTCTTTCACCCTCAAAGGTGTGGAGAAGCACAGGTGGAGAACCACTGATCCAAAGTGACTCTATCAGAAAGGAAAACAACCAGGGGAAGAGGTGGCGTCCAAATGTCTCCGTGATGGAAATTGATTTTCTTCTTAATCATTAAACTCCAGTGGTTTTTCAATAACTAAAATATGGACTGTGGATTTGGGTCCAAAATATTGTAATTTATGAACTTTACTTCTTTGACCCATCTACAACTATACTTTAAGAGTCTTGTTAAACATTACCTTCTTCAACTTGCCTTCCTTAAAAAACCAACTATTAATTATCAGAAAGTAGAAAATGGTTACAAAATATTTATTTGTAAGCTTTTACTTGGTTTTGTTCTCATGGACTTCATAAACTAATGAAATTGTTCAATCTTCATTACAATGTGAAAAACATCTTTAACATAGACGTTTGACACAACATAATTTATAATTTTAGATTTTCATCTCGAAGCTGTTTCAAAAGAAAGTATTTGCTTTGAGCATTCTGAAAATACAATTCCAAGTAGTTTGCCAAACCTTGAATGCAGTCCCAAATAAATCAGAAACAGGTTCCTCAGGTCCCACCCACCCCATGCTGTTTTCTTTTTTCTCTTTCTCAATGGCCAGCTTGCTTTATTATTTGGACAGTAAGAGGGAGATAAATCCAAAAATAAAGATGTTGGCTGTTTTGTAATAACTCTTCATATGAAATTCAATGCACTCAATTCTCTGACTCTACCCTCTCCTTCCTGTGCTCTGTAATTACAGTTGGGGCTGGAAATGAAGACCCAGAGCCAAGCCTGGCTTCCATAGCATACACAGTATCCAAGATGGAGTTAGTCTTTGAGACAGTGCGTGTGTCCAAAGTTGCACGTAGGAGAGAGAGCATCCGTGTTTGTGTGTGGGATTCTGAGCTAAAACCCTGTGTATAGAGCTCAGGTCTGTCACTCCTAGCCAAGCGACCTCAAGAAAGGTGTTTGGCTATTTGGCATCTCATCTGGAATCTAAGGCAACACTACCTACATTAAACAGTAGCTCTGAGTTAAATCATGTAGCATGTGAATGTCTGTAGAAGCAACATCCAACATGTTGTCCATACTCAATGTAAAAAGCATCCTATAGATTTTGATAAATTTGAAGCCATTGCATCTGAACCCAGCTGTACACCTGTATGACTGTAACTGTCCAAAATGACTGACCAAAAGTTGTTTGTAAATGAAGACCTGAGCTCTGAGTTCTTCGGACAGTGAGTGTGTTTAGTTTTGTCCTCTGGCTCACAGATTTTTATCTGAGCACACATTTTAAAGATGAGTTCTCCCAGATCCTGTACCACCAACTCTTCCTTCTGAAGTGGTCCTTAGCTTCCAGAAGATTTCAATCTCAAATTGATTTAATCCTTTTTTAATTTAAATGAAATAAACACTTTGTTCCCAGAGAAATACATCATCACTCTGAAGCCACCATCAGGCCACAGAAGATGCTTGAAACTAAGATGTCCTTGTGATCGGCTCTCCTGAAGGTCATCCATCAGCTGGGCCTGAAATCAAATCAGATTATGTTTCCCATTTACTATATTGAAATCATTTCAGTTCCCACCACATTTTAAAAATCCAAATTATTCCCCTTTGTGATTCACCACCCACAGAGCTCATATTCTGAATTTTTGGCCACAAAATACATTTATTAAGCAGTAATTCTCATTCTCTCTTGTAAAATGAAAGCACAAATAGCCTAGGGAATTTAATAAACAGAGGCAAGCCCCTGTGTGTGACACTGAAGAATTGTTGCCAGTTTAGCTAACATGGACATTTTAAGTGAGATTTACTGAAGTTTCCTGGAGTGTTAAAACTCTAACAAAGACACATTGCTACCTTTACCCCTATTAAATTCCCCCAAAACCTGAGGTTGGAAACTATTCCTGAAATTAATTTAACATTGTGAAATAAATAAAACGAGAATTAAATATTTCATAGATAAATATTTTTCACCCATTTAAAGAAAATCTCCATTCATATCTTTGACTCAAGATCTTTTGTTTTATATAAACACACACTTGAGGCAACATTTAAAAAGACCACATCCATGAGCTGGAGAAAACTCCAGGATGGTGTTTGATTCTGCAGGAGCAGTAAAATCAATCTGAAGTCGTGCTAGGCCCCTAACCTCCCTGCCATTAGAGAGTTTTCATCACCTTTCAAGCTGGGGCTGTGAGTGTTCTTGCAGAAGCCAAGCTAGGCAGAACTTACGTCATGACTTGCTTAGAAAATATGCTTTCGCAGCTGAAAATATTCAAAATATGTGTGCTATGAAGGTAAATAGCAAACGGCGTATGCAAGGGGTTTAAAATGATGAAAGCTATCGCAATCTGAATGATCTCCGAAGGGAGGGGATATGCTCTTATCCCCGAAAGGTCATCAGCTTTTCTTCCCAGTTTCCATGAGAAGAGA
Source organism: Mastomys coucha (assembly GCF_008632895.1). Classification (NCBI taxonomy): domain Eukaryota; kingdom Metazoa; phylum Chordata; class Mammalia; order Rodentia; family Muridae; genus Mastomys; species Mastomys coucha. The sequence continues at coordinate 177,718,226 of NW_022196905.1, read as the reverse complement.
TTTCTTCTGCTTTCAGAGGAAATATGAGGTGCAGAAGAAACTGAAGAGAGAAAAGGGTAAAAGTGAAGACCTGTAGAAACACGGGGGTTCTTAGTCTAACCACAGAGGTTCCTGTCCATTGGAGAAATCAAGAACTTCAGGCCTTGGTTATAGTACACTTGGAAGATGCCCTTGATAAGCAAACAGTCCTCCGACCTCCTAGGTCGGATCCACAATGGATCCGCAATGGTGGGCAATAGAGAGGTGCATGCTGGGATGAGAAGAGTCGGAAGACTGTGACCACGTAAGGGGTGTGCTTTCTTTTGTTTGACTGTATCCCCCTTTGCTTTCCCTGTTACCGTGATAAACAGCCTGGCCAAAGGCAAGCTGGGGAGGAAAGAGGAAGCCAGGAAACTCAAGGCAGGAAGGACCCCAGAGGCGGCAATTGAAGTGCGTACTTAAGGAGGATGCTGCCTACTGGCTTGCTCACCATGTCTTGCTCAGCCTGCTTTCTTATTTAAAACACAGTACCAGCTGCCCAGAGGTGATGCTCTCCACAGTGATGTGGGCCATTCGGACTTCAGTCATTAATCAAGAAAATACCATCACAGGCTTTCTTACAGGCCAATCTTATGATGGTATTTTGTCAACTGAAATTGACATCTCTTCCCAGATGACCCTATTTACTGTTGAGTTGACAAACAAAGAAAATAATCAGCACAGACAGGGAGAGGGCAGTCACCTATAGACAGTAATAATACAGCAAATATCCAGGCTCCCCACGTCTAAAATTGAAACATAAACTATCATGTAGTATTTGCATTATCATTTTTTTTACATAAGGAAATAAAATAGCATGACTGAGGTTATGGTAAATAACTTAATATTTAATTTAAGAATCGAGTTGTGAAACTTAACATAGTGCATAACTTACAACACATTTCATCCTAACTCCCTTGTCCAAGTAACCATCTCGTGAGCTGATATTTCCCTTTCCAGTCCACGTCTGTATGTCGTACACATGTGAATGAAGAAAGTGATAGCTCTTTTCTGTAATGTCTATATAAGCAGTATATGTTTTATAAAGCTAAATATCCATATTATTCCAAGACTATTCCTCCTGTTTTCTTGATGTTATTTCCTTCCTGTTTTCTTGATGTACAGCATCTTTTATTTGTTAACTAATTAGAATAATCAATGAAAAATAAAAACAACTCAAATTCCTGTCATTCAAACATGATGCTCCTTGCCCAGGCCTCTGTCCTGAAGCACTCACCTTTAAACTTGAGCCTATTCATTGGGACTGAGGCATCCACCCTAATGAGTAGAGTTAGAGCGCAATTTTCCGGTTGGGCGATGGGAGGCACACCTGTAATCTTAGCACTTGGAAGTCTGAGGCAGAAGCAACTCGAATTCAAGGCCAACCTGAAGCACATCATGAAATCTGCTCAAGAGAACACGAAGAAAGTGAGAGGAAGGGAGGAAGAAGAAAACTAGGGTGGGGGGGAGAAAGGAGAGAAGAGAGGGACAAAGCTTTTAGTTTAATCTGAAACTTGTTTCCAATTGGCTTCAACCTGTTGGTCATATGCTACACATTAAGCTACACTAGCAAAACCAAATTCCTTCACCAAAGAATTTCATCCACACAAAGAAACTATGATGATGATGATGGTGATGATGATGATGATGATGACGACAACAACGACAGCGACAATGGTAAATGTTCTCAAAGTATTTTTCTATGAATTAGATGCCCGCAGTTCCATCCACTGAGATTCACATACATGTAGGCAGCAAAGAGTGGCACTCACAACCCCTTTAGCCTGAGCAGTCACCACTGACAGAAGCTGTTCCCTGGTCTCTATGCAGTCTTGATATAGACTCATGCATCGGCAGCTGCCTGTAAGAACACGTCCAATTGAGAAACTCAGCAGCTTTTGATCTCACCACAGAATGATTGTCATCTGCAGTTGCTGACAAAATGCATCCATCAGCCCCGACAGATAGCTCAGGGAACCAGTCCAGCACTGAAGCTACACAGAAAAGGCAGTACATACATGGGAGTAAAACACTAACTCTCTCCCCCCCGCCCCCCCACCCCGTGATAGTGTGTTGCAGTATCAACTTTGGCCCAGTTAATGTGCAACAGCCATAGAAAATCAGAGACCTATATTCAGTCAATGGGATGTAGGTTAATTCTCCTAGGTTTACAGTCTTATCCATACTGAGAGAATAAGTTCAGGCCATCAATACTACTCATCAGCCATGAAGGAGTTAAAAATGATTTCAACGTTTTCTTTGAAATCACCAGAATGAAGGAAGCTCTCTCCTCTTTGCCAGAGGCACAGCTTCTGCCTGTGGCAATGTTCCCAATCAGGTGTGTTGACTGAGACTCAAAACAGCATTTGCAGATCCGTCTGGAACACATCCAACCCCAAGGTACATGGCTCACCAGGGGCTGCTGCAGCATTTACTCCCAGACAGTCTGATGCCATCAGGAAAAGCATTTCTTACTCCCCCAAAAAATGCAAAGTATGATTTTCATATAATAGTCCGAGGAGCTCAGTAACGATGTATGCAGAGGGTGCTTGGTGATTCATAGCTGCCCACTCAGCTCCCATGGAAGTTTCCGAAGCTGATGCTAAATCATTCCAAGCCATTATTGGCATCAGAGTCTTGGAAGCCGCTCTGATTGCAAAAGCAGTCTTGCTTTCCTTAGAAGAGTACTGGATCCCCCTCATCCAGGAGATTCTTGTTTGGTGGAAGAATGTGACATTTGAGAAATATCTTGAATACAGGTATAGTTTCTCAGTAGGAAAATAAGGGCTCATTTCTTGATGAAGACTTTTATGATCCAAGTTTTCTCTTATTTGGTTTTTCCTCTGTCATAAGTCTCTAATGCAATACTATCTTTAGTGTATAGTTAAGCCTCCATTGAAAATGCTGGTAAGGCCAGGACATGGTGGCACATGCCTTTAATCCCAGCTCTCAGGAGGCAGATATAAAGTCAGCCTGGCCTACTTAGCATGTTCCCAGCCTGCCCAGACCATGTATATGTGTGTATATATATATATATATATATATATATATATATATATATATATATATATATGTGTGTGTGTGTGTGTGTGTGTGTGTGTGTGTATGTGTATATGTATAATATATGTGTGTGTGTGTATATATGTATTACATGTGTATATATGTGTATATATGTATATATTATACCTGATATATACATATCTATTTCATATATATCATATCACATGGATAAAGATTCCATTATCTTTTAGCTTCAAAACAAACATATAAAAGACTTCAAAAAAATTAGAGTCTCCATATCATATGTCATAATGATAAGTATAGTTTTATAAATCTTTGTATCAAGCGCACATTTGGATTTTTAAGGGTGTTAAATATTCCCTAAAAAATGGCCAAACTAGATGCTCATTTCCTTCAGTGACTCACTTGAAATGAATTGTTGGTTGAGATCCAGTGAGTACCGGCATGTCTCCACCTCCCAGGGAGCACCGTAGTAATTACAGCTCGCTGGCATTCTTTTCAGTGGTTTCCGAAGGGGTACCAAGACTCGAGCACTCAAAGAGATTGAATCATCCTCTACCCTTGAATGTACTCACTTCCTTTAGTTCTGGCCAAAGGGTTTTGGAAGCTATTCTTGTGAACTTCCGTTGCTGGCGTAAGCAGTAGAAAAACAGAAGGCAATAACCAGGATTGGGTTGCCACAACAGAAAAAGAGATAAGTGACTTAGTGGGAAGAGGTGGGAGGCAGGGGGAATTTCAGCCTTAATGTTGAAACAGCTTTCCCTCTGACATAGCTTTTATGTGTTCAATGCTGATATTGTAATAGACTATCAGCAGTGGATTCCATTATCTTTTAGCTTCAAAACTAACATAGGAAAGACTTCAAAAAAATTAGTCTCCATCCCCCTATCTCAAAAAAAAAAAAATATTGTTCAAGGAATTTTTCTAACATCTGAATTTGATCTAAGATACCATCCTAGCGGTCTCCTGAAGACTTACTCAATAAGGAAGAAGCTGTGGGATCAAAGCCCAGGATAATACTACAGGAGAATAGCGTGCATAGCCATGAGGAAATGGCTGCCAGTAGGTTGTTAGTGTACTCTGACCATGGGAGGCTTCAGTACAAGGATAGGGGGGATTGGAACAGCTGGAGAAGAGGAGACATGAGCAAAGGCATGAAGCATGAAAGAAGAGAGACTCTCCCCTAGCAGCCACATCAATCACTCCTTTAAAGAGTTTATCCCCAAATAAGGTTGTATTCTGGCTGTTCAGGTGGGGGTAGGAGTTCAACGTATGAATTTGGACATTTCACCCATAACGAACCTTAACATGCACAGGCCTTAACATGCTTAAAATGAGCTAGACTCCTGACAGTACCTGGACTGTGTTATACCAGGTAAAGAGGGGAGGTCTGGTTGGAATCAAGAAGCATTCCTGTAAGATCATGCCTGGGAGTTGTCAACAGAGCTATCAGAAGAAAAAAAGGGAAAGCTAATGTCTGGAAGACCCTTAAAATTTCTTCTTTTATTCTAAATCCCCTTTCGTAGCCAATGCTGTGTTCACAATTGTGTTGTCTTACTTGAGTGTGTTGGTAAGTATTATATGTGTCCATGCCATGTGTATAAGCACACATGAACATTTGCAAGTATATGTGGAAAGCCAGAGGTCAACCTCATTGGTCAGTTCATAGATATCTTGTACATCATTTTGACACTGGTACCTGGAACTAGTCAATTAAGCTAGGCCGCCTTGCTAGTGAGCTCCAGGATTCCACCTATCACTACCTCCTGGCAAAGGTCAAACACAGGTCCTTATGCCTTGCATAGCAAGCACTTTATTAGCTAAGCCATCTCCTCATTCCTGTGTAGCCTTAAAGAGGGCAATTTCCAAAATTGCATGGCGTCGAATTTCTCAAACCTAGTTCTATTCTGAGTCAACAAATAACATGGCTGACTTCCCTGAAGCACAGTGGTCCCCCATTATCTGCAGTTTTACTCAATAAGGTTTCAGTTATTTGTAGACAATTGCATTTTTAAAGTATTAGATGGAGCTATCCAGAAGCAAGCATTAATTACTTTAAACTGCATGCCTTTCTTGATAGAGAGATAAACATCTCTCAGTGAAGCTCCGAGTCCTTCATGGGCTCCACATTGGTTATACTACCTGCTCATGAGTTACTTAGGAACTATCTGGATTATCGGCCACTGTCAAGGTACCACAGTGTTTATGTTTTAACGATTCTTAGCTTACTTACTAGTTGTCACCTTAGTGTAAGAGTTGTGATTCTCATAGTTGTATTATATTTGCATATTATATGTAAATGTTCTATTTCACATTTAGTTATTGTGGATAATCTTTTTCTGTGCCTAAATTATAATTTAAACTTCATTGTAGTTATGCATGTATGGAGAACAAAATATATATGAACTATGCATGGTCTCATACTGTCTGCCTGTCTATCTGGAATTCCAGCTCTTAGAACCTCTTCTTTAGTAGATAACAGGGGGAGAGCTGTAAGGAATTTTTAATAAGTCAGAGTAGAGCTAACTCAAAGTCATGGGCTTTTTTTTCTTTTTTGATTTTTTGAGACAGGGTCTTTCTATATAGCCCTGGCAGGCTTGCAACTCACTATGTAGGCCAGGCTGGCCTTGAACTCACAGAGATTTGCCTGCTTCTGTCTCTGGAGTGCTAAGATTAAAAGCACGAGTCATAAGATACTTAAAGGCTAAGAGGACAATAGGAGTTTCTACTGCCAGCCCCTTTTATTACACATAAAGAAAGGGATGCTCTAAGGGCTCAGCTTAGCCAAGAGTGCACAAAGCCCAGACATGAACAAGGACTAGACCCTGGACTTTGAGCTCCATTCTGTGGTTTTCTAAAGGAGTCTAGCTTTGCTAAGTTCAAGAACACAAAGGTGGATCCACCATTCTGACTCATCCCCTGGGCTTTCAGCTAGAAACCTCTAGTGACCAGATTCTGGCGGCATCTTAAAATAGCTTCTGTGGTCTACACTGCCTGGCTCATGCTTTCCTCTCTCTTCCCAGCCTTTCCAGTCAGTAAGAGTCTACTTAGAAATAGATGATCCCCGGTTCATCTCTGTCTTCCTGCAAATCATGTGTCTACAAAGAGACAGTGGGAATTCCACTTCCTCTCTTTCTGCCAGTCATCGGTTAATTTCCTTGCTTACCTGCAGCTTGCTTAAGTAGAACCAACCACGTCTATTTTTCCACTTTATCATCTCCTATTGCCATGTCTATATCACCTTCTCCCAACCTTCCTCTAAGCACAGGCTGTTGTCTGGAGCTGTCTTAACCATTGTCAGACTCCTAAGCCTCTGCCAGTCCAGTAAGTGGGAGTAAGTCATTGGGGAAGAGAGGTTGGCTCTCCTGAGGCTGCCTCTTCACCTGCCCCTGACTTGTCTGACCTTCAATTCATGGAATTATCCTAACTGGGTCTACTTTTGCATTCACCATACTCTTACCCTCTCCTCTCCATCACCAGTGATCTAGATCTTTCTCTGCCCCAATTTCTCATCTTGGTTCTTCTCTAAATGTAATTAAATCTCAGGTTAGCTTTTTGAGTACTCCCAGATGTATCGATTACTCCCCATTTATGGCTGTTGCCTCTTTCAATGGCATTTTTTTTTTAATGACTGGTTTCTATAGATGTATCTTACTGTGTTACTTAGCACTGTGAGTCCATTCTTGGTTCTAAATGGTGATTGTACAGTCCACCAAGGACAGGATTCTTTCTTCTATCAAAGTCCATTCTGAGAACTACACTAAAGAGGCAAGAGAGAGAGAATCCCTCGGCAGCAACGGGGACTAGGAGGTGTCACAGGAGTAGGGCCCCCGGTCCCTGCCTCTACCAATGTGTAGCAGCTGTCATCAGATAGCCATAGCCACACATAGCCATGGAGCACCTGAAGTGTGGCCAACCTGAATGGGTTAAGGTTACACCCCAGACATCTGATGCTTACTGTGATGCAGAGAATGCAAAACATTCTTGTGAATGTGATGTTGCTTACCTACTGAAATAGCATCTGAAATATACTGGTCCTCCACCTAGTACTAAAACCTAGTGCTGGAATTGATCCTATCTGTTTCTTCTTGTGTTTTGGAAAGTGGTACTAGAAAATGTAAAGTTAAGAAGGTAGCATCACTATGTTTGTATTGAGGGCCTGCAGCAACCTCTCCCAGCACAGCACGTCTGTCCCAAGCCAAGTGCCATTTCCCACCATGCGCCCTTGCAAGCCTAGAGCTTTGTTATGGGAACACAGAGGAGGAGCCCTGTCTTCTGCGGATGCTAATTACATTCCTCATTCAGATATGCATGTGTCTTTACTTGCTATAGCTTTGTTTGCTGACTAGGGTCTGCACACCATCACAGAGCATTTAGAGTTAAGTAGACATGTCTTTTCTTGGATTGAATCCCACCAGTGTTAAAAAAGGAACATTTTCAGTCTAAAACAAATGGTTTATAAACAAACAAATAAAACGAATCTGTATTGAACTTTACCAGGAAGGGCTTATTTTGGCTTCTATTGTTGAGTGACCTTTCTATAAAAGCTTTCTACAGAAAGAGCTGAGATGCTTATAATTATTTTATCATGGAAAACTATTTTTATGCTCTTTAAGAGGCCTTTGATCATTTGAGAAGAGGCCTACTCCACACATGCAGCTTAGTATAAACCACATTTAAAACACCCAGGATACTGGCTAGGCTAAACTTATCATTATGTTACGTTTAGCTAAGATTTTTCTCTGGAAGAAATCTTGTAAGAGCTTGTTTAGGGCAACTGACATGGCTCAGCAGGTAAAAGTGCCTGCCACCAAAGCTGGAGACATGAGTTCAATCCCCAGGGATCCTAACATGGAAGGAGAGAACCAACCCCCAATAGTTGTCCTCTGATGTCCACATGCATTTGTATACACACACACACACACACACACACACACACACACACACACACACATATCCATGTATATGCATACGGATACATATCCTATAAGTATTTTTCAAGATTAAAGCTGGTTTAAGCTGGCATGGTGGTATATGTCTATAATCTGAACATTAGACAGAATGAGCCATTGTGAATTTGAAACCAGCCTCAACTGCAAAGCAAAACCCTTGGCTTAAGACAAGCCCACCACAATAAACAACTAGTTTGCCCATTTAAAATTGACTTTTGTACTTAAATTATCTTAAAATAAGAACCCCAGAATCTAGGTAACAGTTAAGATTTCCAAAGCAACTATTCGGTTTGGCGGGTGTTTCTCCATTAAAGAGAAAGAAGACGTAGGGAAAGGAGTAAAAGAAAAAAATGACCATGCTCTTGTTTGGCTGCCTTTGGGTAGCAGAAAGCAATGCCACCTAGGGCAACACAACTGAAGCCAGATGATGGAAAGCCAAGGAGCAGCCGCTGGGAATCACATTAAAACTCCTCCACAAAATAAATATTCTGCCAATGTTAGTGGCTCCCTTGAAGAGGCTGCCATGTTGAATGCCTCAAACATTCCCAGGTGATTTTTGATTCATTTCCAGGCTCCTCCTCTTGATAGAAATCACCCCAGAGCCTTCTGCCTCTGTGTTTTCAGAGTCTGCCTACGTGTTCCTATAATGCAAATGTTAGTAGCTGTTTAGTTTGGACTTATTTTCTCGGTCTTGCTGCTTGTTGTATTATCTCTATAGCCCTCTGCCATCCTACTGCCCACTTTGGAAGGCACTCAAACAATCATGCAGTGTTTTCCTTCAGGAGTTTATGTCAGCAAACATTCATAACCACCTTCACTTTGCCAGACACCACACTGAATTCTGAAGATGAATGTAACAGATCTGTGCTCCAAAGGGGCTTGCAGTACAGTAAGACTGTAAGAACAAGCAAAGGAGAGAGGTTAAAAAGTCCCTTTTGTTAAACAAGTGTTTATTAAGCACCTATTAAATGCCAAGTATTCATATGCTTCAGGAAAGGATCAAGCATGGGAACAGACCAACTGTCTACTAATAAGGAGTTTGCATTCTCCCAGAACAAGCAAGCAACAGAAAATGAGTTAGTTAATTATACATTATGCATCGTTATTAGGTTGGAAGGTTATAAACATGGTGAGAGGAAAAGTTAAGGAGGAAAGGGACAGTGAAGGGTTGGTAGAATGGTAATAGGAGTGGAATCTGAAGTGAGCTGCAGAGAAGGTACCAGTTAAGATGTGACAGGAAGCTAGTGCAATGGTTACCTTTACTGGTTAATTTGTCACAACGTAGAGTCACCCTGAGAAGAGTCTCTAAGAGGAATTGTCTGCATTGGGTTGACCTTTTGGCCAGGTCTATAGGAGATTGACTTAATTGGTGAGGGGAGACCTAGCCCACTGTGGGTAGCACCATTCCCTAAACAGGGGGTCTTGAACTATTTAAGAGTGCAGAAACTAAGCTAAGAATGAGAAAGTGCCAACCAAGGAAGCAAACATCTATGCATCATTTTTCTTTTCTCTTGACTGTGGATCTAATGATTAGCTGCTTCAAACTCCTGCCACTGTGACCTCCCTCCCACATGATGGACAATAACCTAGAATCTTAAAGTGAAATAACCCCCTTTCTCTCCTAAATTGCTTTGTGTCTGAGTACTTTAGCACAGAGGATTTCTGGGCTAGAAGCATCTCAGTGGTGAAAACAATGGCCTCACCACAAGAAAGTCTAGTCTCTGCCTATTTATTCATTTGTTTTGGAACAGGGTCTCCTTCTGTAGCCCAGGCTAGCCTCTCACTCTTTTTTGTAGCTCACACTGTCCATGAACTCAAGCCTACCTCAGCTTCCCAAGTGCTGAGATTCTGGTTGGCCTTCCAAGTTTTCTTTTTAGAAACGTCAAGGAGACCAATATTGACATGAGGGACCAAGGAAAGGGTCTCAGGAGAAAGGGTGGGTACGATGACACAAGGAAGAAAATGTTGGGATACTGGTAGGACTTTGGATTTTGCTCTTGAGTAAAACAGAAGGGCAGGCAAGGGTTAGCAGAGGAGTGATACTATGGAAGTTTCAATAGCATCCCCCAGACTGTCAAAGCAGTAATAGACGCAAGA
>NW_022196905.1:177683138-177703138 GCF_008632895.1 Mastomys coucha | reverse complement strand
TGTGCACACCCCGTCATGCAACACACGAAAAAAGTAAATGAATGTTAAATGTGACTAATGATAGGAGTTGTCGTAGTGATGAAGTGTGTAGAATTAAAAGTTAAGTAATTCACTTGTTCTGCAGAGGGAAATATGAAAAGTTTGAACCTGTACCCCATCTGGACACCTTTACTGAAACCCGCTTTTTAACTCCCAAGAAACAGTGAATGTGGAAAGCCAGTGAGCTGTAGTGTGCAGCTCAGCCCCACCACCTTGTGTCTGCAACACACTATCTGCTCCAGTGACTGTTGCTTTTCCTTCCCAGGCCTCTGTTACTCTAGGGCAGGGGTTCTCAACCTTCCTGATGCTGCGACCCTTTAATACAGTTCTTCACGTTGTGGTGACCACCCCAACCATAAAATTATTTTTGTTGCTGCTTCATAACTGTAATTTTGCTATTGCTATATATCATAAAGTAAATGTCTGTGTTTTCTAATGGTCTTAGGCAACCCCTTTGAAAGGGTCATTTGACACACAATGTGACCATGACCCACAGGTTGAGAACTAATGCTCTAAAGCTTTCCTACCAGTGTTTTTTTTGTTTTTTTTTTTTTGTTTTTTTTTTTTTTTTTTTTTTTTTTTTTTTTTTTTGGTAACAAGGACAAAGCTGGTCACACCCCACTCAGGAGCAGTGAGGCAGGTTGTAAGTCTATTACTGGACTGTTTGTGTAAGCATCCTTACAGGGCTGGGACTTAACTCTTAAAATAATTACCTCTTTAACTCCTCAGACTCTATAAATTAGTTATAAAATGGCTACTCCCAAATGATGCCTATAAAATGCATTATTCCCAGAAGAATGGCGCCATATAGATGAAGCATAATGCTTGTTCTGTGGGGGGTATTGTTATTAGGGTCAACCTTTTCATGCATGTGATGTGTGGAGACATGATGATCCTCTTAGGCTCAGCACTAGAACTGAACACTACTCCCAAACTCCCTCCTAGTGTTAGCCAGCTTGCTCCCAAACATACTAGATAGGATACCTTTGGAATTCACTTCAGAAAGAAATATCTCCACCTTTGCCTCTCCAGACTCCTCACCTGGAGTATCACCTGGGGAGATATCCTCCAAGTGACTGGAGCTTCCCTGTCACCTTTTGCTATACCCTCTACAAAGCCTTGATTTGAGGTCACTTCCTAGTCCTCAAATCGACATCCACTTTCTTCTGTAGGTAACCTACTCTTGAGAGGAAGTAGATGAGTTTCAGGAGCATGAGTAACTTCCTTCATCCCTATTTGCTTCATCTCTAACAGACGTGTTTGGAAGCTGGAAAGACGGTCCGATGGGTAAAAGCCTTGCCTGGCCATCTTGACAACCAGAACTCAGATCTCCAGCATCCACTTAATAAGTGATTGTCCATACCTGTGACTCTAGCATTGAGCCAAGGAGACGGGCAGATGAGAGAACTCACTGGCTGGCCATCCAGCCTAGACAAAACTGGGAGCTCCTGGTCTAGTGCCTTGAATAAAGGCAGTGCAGAGAACAATAGAAGAAAACACTCAAGTTCCTCAGCCTCCACATGTGCTCAAGTGAGTGCATGCCCACAGCGTCACATGTGTGTAACTAACACACAGACACACACACATACACACATAGACTAAGATTCCATCTAAGGCTCAGCACAACGTTGCACATCTTTAAATCCTCGAACTTAAGAGGGAGAAGCAGGCTGATTGATCTCTGTGAATTTGAGGCTAGCCAGTCAGGTCTACAAAGTGAGTAGATTAGACCTACTACATTGTAGGACCATAGTTAAAAACAACAGAAAAGAGATAAATAACGTTGTAGATCAGTTGGGTCTAAACATAATACCATCCCTAAAAGTTTTGCTTAATGCTAATTTAAAATTCCCTGGCATTGAATCAGGCATATTATTTCCTTATTATTGGACATTTTATTTTCTTATTTCTTTCCTGAATACTTATATAACTTAAGGGGAAAGACATTTCCCTCTTCTATCCTATACCACTGAAGGATTTTCAGATCTTTGATAAGCTTAGTAATTCATCTTCTTCCCCTGCTTCAATATCCGTGCTAGCTACCTGCAGAATGTTCTGAAAAAGAGGACACAGAAGAGAAATTAAAAACCTGCAAAAAACCTAAAATTAGTTGTCTTTCTCCCCTCACAGGTCACAAGACCCTTAGTTATGAAGTTGTTTCCTCTGAATTTTAATTCTTTCAAACAATACATGAAGGGTAGACCTTGAAAGCTAACCCCCTGTGAAAATGACTGTGAGTCCTTCCCTATGGTGATGTCCCTTCAGCATTAGATGCTGGCAGTACAGTTAACACTGTACTGCTCACTCAGAGTTAGTTCACTCTGTCGAACCCAGAAATACACTGTGGGGTGGCCTTGTGAAATCAATAATGCATGCCCAGTAAGATCTCATTCTCATGGCACATAATTTCTGTGCATTCCTAATTATTATGGAAGACTGTTGATGAATTCTCTTTTTCAGTGGTCAAGACTGGTTTCATTGCATTCCCCCTCATCAAACCTAAAGCATAAAAAAATCTTCCTCTAGATTTTTAATCCAATTAATAATGTACTGATATGAGAACACTAACAAGATGAAGAATGAAATCTTGATTTAGACCGTCTCATTCATGTTTCAGACAGAGCAATTCATGTTTCAAAAATTCAGACTTGGACAAAGCTACAACAGAAGTTCTGGGGTCCTGGAATCGACTTGAACCCTAAATCCACAGGCACTAGACACATGTTCTTTACTAAATTCCTCCTACAACCCAGGCAATATTCCAAGATATTTTATGCATATTAGCTCTTAATGCTTTTTTTTTTAAGTCAGAATATAGGAATTACCACATAGGAATTATTTCCTTGTTTTTACAAAATCTCTCCTTTTAGGAATTCATTTCCCCAAGTTCCCATGGATAATTCAACAACAGAGCCAAGATTTAAATCTCTGTGTATGCAAACTCCAAAGCAAACCATATTATATTTCAGTGCCTCTTTTTAGCTCTAAAATATAAGCCTTAGAAAACTAGTATGTCCCATGAAACATATTCGATTCCTCTGTGGGAAACAAACAAACCAATCAAACCTTCAACTCAGGAAATGCTGCTAGGTTTAACTCATAGCAGTAAAACCCCTGGGTTTTCCAATGCCGCATGTCACCATTCCTTCTGACCCCTAATACAATGAAGATGCAGATCTATGTATCTGTACTATTCATAGTTGAATAATAAACTTCACAGAAAATTCTAGACCCCATTTCCTATATCCCTGACCTCTACTATGCAAAGAGGAGCTTTTGCTACCCTCAACATTATGATAATAAATTAGACTCTCCTATCAACCGCATAACCACAGGGTCACCCTCAGGAAAAACAGAACTCTAAGACTCTTGAGTTCATTTCCTGAGGGCTGTGGGGATTTTGGACTGCAATTGGAAGCAGATAGATGGCCAGGGAGAAGGTCATCCATGTGCCTCTCTGGCAGAAATAATGCCCATTCAGGGTTGCTTTGCTGAGGACTTGATGTCGAATTTTAAAAGCAAATGGGAAGCAGCCTCTTGTTTATCTTCAGCTCTCCACCAAGGAGGATCAAAAGGAGGCTTATCTGTCTGGACTAGAGACAGTTTATTTCCATTTCAGAACAAAAGACAAAAGATCCTGGGGTCTTTTCCTTGCTTTGCAGTTCCTGTCCTTTCCCCTCCCTTTCCTGATTGGCAGTGATAGCAATTAATCTGTGTATTTTAAGCATGAAAAATCAATTCTGGAACTTGTCTCATTTATATCACAACAGGAAAAATCAAAATAGCTTCCATTTGCTGTTGAAGGTAAAAACTACTTAAAAGGACCTCTTGAGGTTTGTTCCTGATACCTGAAGGTTTGGTGAACTGACGGCATCAGGGCAAGATGTAAATGTGGATCCAGAGCTTGGAGAACTTCACCTTAGGAAAGACTATGGACCACTCCTGATGTTTATATTTGGAAGCTATAAGAGCCTTAGCAAGAGGCCATTCTAATCTCAGGCCCACTTGCTCACTCAAACTCTCACCAATCGGCCTCTTAGGTCTTCGCTGTAGCCTCCCAGAAAGAGGAGGGAGTTCAAGTAGCAGAGCTGAAGCTGGTAGTTCCTGTCCCATATCCCATCACCAGAGTGTCTGATGTCAAGCTGGGCTGTATACTCAGTCTGTCTCAAACAGAAAATGATAAAATTAAATAAAGATACAAAACACACACACACACAGAGAGAGAGAGAGAGAGAGAGAGAGAAAGAGAGAGAGAGAGAGAGAACATACAGTATAGCACTGTCATTTGAAGAGTCCAGATCTGAGATAGTCTCTAATCTGATTGTTTCCTTTTGAACATGTAATTTCCCTTAAGACATGGAAAAAAATAACATAATTGTATTTACAAGACAATAAAAGCAAAGACAAAGTACATGAGGTGAATGGAACTCTGCAAACATCATCAGCTATAGAAGGCCATAGTGTTTGACTTATGTTCTCTAAAATGGGTTGGTTTTTATTTCCAAATCGCAGTTTGGAGGAAGGTAAGTCTAAGCTCCACATTACAGCTTACAATTGTCCACGAAGGACTCTGGAGGTCATGCTAGTACTATTTCAGGGGACTTTCTCTAGAGGTCAGCCACCAGTCCAGCACCAACCGCTTTTAGAAATTCATTTTTTAGGTCTGTCCTGATGGTTACTAGCTAGGTAAAATCGTGGCCATTCTGAGGATCTCTGTTCTGATTTCAAGCATCCTCAGTCAACCACAGAGACCCAGAAGATAAAAATACCCAGGTTTCCCCACTGAGGAGTCATCCAGCTGGAATCCATAATCCTCCAGGGACTGGGGATAAGGAGCCACAGCTAAATACATGGGGTCTGGGTCACAGGGAGAATATGTAGGACTCTCCTGTAATCAGAGTCTCTTACTACAGAGCCCCCCCAAATCCCTTATATGAGGATTAAATTCTTTTGCAACCTTTCAAAAAAAAAGTCTTGCCCAATTAGACTTAAGAACATAGGAAATGTTAAGACACAAGAGTGACTTTAGCAAAGACCACTCAGCTGCCCTCCCTGGCTTTTTACCCACTTAGCTTCTTTTGTAACCATTTTTTTTCTTCAGTATTATCTTCTTATTGACTATTTGCCCTCAGAGGCAAGGAGGCCTTCCACTTGGGTAGGCCTTTTGTTTTCTCTAGTTGTGGCCTTCAGCTCCTTCCCGTTTCCTTATCCATTCAGAATTCAATTCACTTTCCAGGATGGGTTTCATTGAAAAAGAGGTAAGCAAATTTCTCCACCTTGTTCATTTTCATTTATAGAGATGGCTTCAGAGCCCTCCTATCTGCTTCTCTACTTGCTCTCAGAACTTCTAGTAACCGGAAGACCAATGTCCAGGGGCCTCTGCGTTCCCCTGCCAGGCCTTACCTGGAAGCCATCTTCTGCAACCTTCCTCCCCAATAGTTGGACGTGGTATAAAAGAGTGCCTTTGGTGGATCTTAAATGACAAAATCTATAATCAGAAATATGCTTGAGGAAACAAAAATGCTCAGAACTTTCAATTGTCTCATTTCGTTGTTTTGTACAAAGCGGCTTAAGGAACAGAGAAGTTAGATGTTGGTTAGTGGTCCCAATGAAGTACAGCAAAGACCTGGCAGTAAACAGCGGTAGAGGATGCTGGAAGATGCTCTTGCAAAGGGAAGAGGAATATTCTAGGGCTCATAGCTCATCAACATTTGGCAAAGACAGTGGTCAAAAAAATCAGGGTTCTGAGCTAGTGGCTGATTTCTGGATATAAAGGACGCGTAGGAAGGAAGGATGGTGAGTTTAATGAAGGGGTTCTTGTTTTGTTTTGTTTTGTTATGTTTGGTGATTGAAGTGGTTGTGGTGGTTCTTTTTGTACCATATGCTCTTAGATTCAGAGATTTAGGCCTCCCCAGTGTCTGTGGCTCCATTTTTTAGAATATTTAAGGCATGGCCCTGACCAATAGTGTTTTAGTAACACAATATTGGACTGTACTACTGAGGAGGGAGTATCAATGTTCCTAGATTACCCCTATCAAAGGTTTGCATTTCTGGACTCCTCTGGACTCCTCTGTGTGATAAGTGACGTGACTCGGAAAAGCATTAAAAATACGAGCACTCAGGGAAATGAACTGAAGAAAATCACATACCTAGTCCAAGCCACAAGGTATTGTCGGCCATTAGCACTCCCATGCCATCAGCCAATTTCATAAAAGTAATGGAATACAAGATGGCACAGAAGCTAGTGTTTCACACAGACCTTTTACTTGCTGTGGCTATCATCTTTAGAGAAACGTAGTTGAAGTGGCAGATATTTAAGATCTCTATATGCTGGTCAAATCTCTCTCTCTCTCTCTCTCTCTCTCTCTCTCTCTCTCTCTCTCTCTCTCTCTCTCTCTTTCTCTCTCTCTCTCTTTCTCAAAAAAGCCACAGTACACAGAATCCTGCTCAGGTAGCCACTTTCCCCACTAACAGTGTTGTTAGTGGCGGCAGCGCAGCCCACTGGTAGAGATCCCTAACTGGACGCTAAAGGTTCAGGCTGACACACTTGGTAAGAACATCAGAATATATCTGGAAATGCAAGAAGATGGTTTCTTAGCCCATAAAGCATCTGTTCGTCCTTTCAGTTGGCCATGAGCAAATCGTTTCACATTCTTTCCCTTCCCCATTCCAAACTTTACTAAGTTATAAGGCTTGTCTTTCTCTCGTTTAATTGTCTTTTGTCTTTTTCAAATTTAATACTTGGACTGTGGTATAAAGTAGGATGGCTAGACCCATAGTTAAAAATACAGAATAACCAGTGACATTTGAATTCCAGATACACAATGAATTGGTTTTTTTTCTTTTACTCTAAATATATTCTTTTTTGTTGTGTTTGTTTGTTTGTTTGTTTGTTTTGTTCTTGTTGTTGTTTTTTTAAGACCGGGTTCTCTGTATAGTCCTGGCTGTCCTAGAACTCACTCTGTAGACTAGGCTGGCCTCGAACTCAGAAATCTGCGTGCCTCAGTCTCCCAAATCATACATAATTAATACTTAACATTATTCTCAGTGTATCTGTACTATAAATGTCATTATATTTGACAGCAGTACTGTAAAAGAACTCAACTGGAAGAGGCAACACAGACCTATAATACCAGCACTTGAATAGCTGAAACAGAAAGATTAGAAGTTGAGATAGCCTGAGCTAGCTCAGGAAAAGGGAAAAGAGAAGGGAGGGAAAACAGAAACCAACTTGAAACCAATCACAAACTACTCTGAATCCATTCTGCAGCCCCCTGTTCTGATGGCTTCCCTCCTTACTGGTCCTTACAGCTGTCCTCTGAAGGTATACTCATACCCACAAAACATTGCAAAACCAATCCCACAGTAAACAGTGCATAGTCAGTGTCTACTGCTCTAGATTTCCTTTCCCACCGCTGGAACAGTTCTTCCTCTACACTAGCTGCAGGCTATTCCATCGCATTATTAAAATACATAAATAAACTGGGCGGGGAGTGGCCCAAACCTTTACTCCTAGCACTTGGGAGACAGAGGCAGGTGGATCTCTCAGTTTGACAGCAGCCTGGCCTACAAGTTCCAGGACAGTTGAGGCTACACAGAGAAACCTTGTCTTGGAAGAAAACCAACCCAAACAACCACCACCAACATTAGCATGTAAACAACTTTGCCCTTGGTCAGTCTGATAGATTCCTTTGGGAGCGTAACATATACCAAAGCTCTGAAGAGATAGATGCATTTGAGTTGAAAGAGAATTCTGAAAATAGCTAGGAGCTTTTTCTTCGATGAGAAGTAGGAATGCCTTCCATTTCCTGTCCCTTGTCCCCTCTATAAGGGGACATGTTTTTTTCAACTAAGTTACACATTTCTGGATATCCATGGTCCTGTGTCCAGATAGCTTCGTCTGAATGAGATCTGGTGAGAATCAATGCTACGGAAACTTAACATCCAAAAGGAAAGCCATAAATATGCTAGAAAGCCACAGGAAGAGATCAGTCATGTTACCCAACACCAACCCAACTGGCTTAAATGATGGATGAGATCCTTGTACACTGAGCTATACACACGTCATGACCTTGCTGGCTCTCTCCCAAGACTGCTTCCTTAGAAACAATAGCCACCTTGGTCTAAAAGCGACACATATCATCCCGTCCTCTGCTTTCCACACACCATAATGCACCGCCGATTGTCCCTCCCTACTCTACTCCATAGCTACAGGGCAAAGCCATCAGATAGCGCTCTCCAGGGCTCTTAGTTGGTACCGCTGACTTAAGGTTCCTCCTAAAGTCTCTACAGCTTAGACTGTCAGTTCTAGTATAAGGACATTCCCACACGACTCCACAAGTGTCTCCTGATCCTCAGTGCTTTCTGGAAGATCTTAGAAGCAGTAGCCAATGCTAGGTCAGTTACATTCTTTTCTCACAGTTTTGATTGGCTAATTACATGATTCACCAAACAAATAGTAAAATATAAGTGTATGAATTAAAATTCTTGGTAACATTTCACTTTTAACTATGGCTACTAAATGTGGCTATCTTATAGGAATGCCTGCTGAGACTAAAATCACCAGCTATCCAACTGTCAACCTTCCTGCATCTGTCTCTAGAGATCCCTTAGAGTCAGACTCTGAGAAGGTACAAGATTCAAGCTCATGAATGAGTGCCTGCAAGGACAATGTTCTTAGGGAAAGATCTACCAGTTTGATAACAAGCAGAGACTCCCCAAAGCCTACTGTTTAAAAACTATAATGACTGCTGTGCTATTCTTCAAGTTTCAAAATCGTTTCACCTCCTCTGGTTGGACCATTGACTGACACCTTCAGATATTTCTATTGTGTATGAAGTTGGCCCATAACAAACATTGCAGTATTTGTTTGATAGAAGATCTTCCTAGTTGGGCAGTGGTGGTGCATACCTTTAATCCCAGCACTTGGGAGGCAGAGGCAGGTAGATTTCTGAGTTCGAGGCCAGCCTGGTCTACAGAGTGAGTTCCAGGACAGCTAGGGCTATACAGAAAAACCCTGTCTCGAAAAAACAAAAAACAAAAAACAAAACAAAAAAAAAAAAACAAGCAAACAAAAAAATCTCCCTGTCTATGTAGCTACCCTGGCAGTCATTTCTAGACTCTTAGATATAAATTACTTAAATTGGAAACATTTTCAAAACACCCACTGGACCACACCTATATTTTTATTATCTATAATTTTTGAAATATGATACTAAAAAGTTGCTGTAAATTTTATATACCTTGAAAGTAACATGTCCCTTCTTCATCACAGGACTTTGACATGTGAATTAATAGCAGTGTAAATAGGTGAGGCCTTTCTTTGGGTTCTTCCATCTGTAAATGTGATGGGTATTGATTTATGGATCTCTCATAAGAAGCATGAGACTCCCAATATGGAACCCATCCCACAGATTAAGAAGCATAGCATTGCCATGTGTGTTCTTTTACCTTGGTTGATATCTGCCAGAAGAAGTTTACTAAGAGATATGAACTGTTTCCATAGCAACATGGCCACATAA
Organism: Mastomys coucha; assembly: GCF_008632895.1. Lineage (NCBI taxonomy): Eukaryota > Metazoa > Chordata > Mammalia > Rodentia > Muridae > Mastomys > Mastomys coucha. The sequence continues at coordinate 177,693,578 of NW_022196905.1, read as the reverse complement.
TCCAGTCAGCTGCAAGCCAAGAGGTTCATGGGTAGGGATGGTGGATTAGGGCGAGACTCAAAAACAAGATGTTGGTTCTTTAGGAGAGGCCTCATGGGTGCTAAGAGTTCTCCCTGACCCTGCTCCATCCAGAACTGCTTTTAGAATTCCTAGCTTTACTGTCAGGACGGTCACTATGCCAGAATTTTCAATAATTGCATCATCTAAGTTAGTACAGAGAGACAGACAGATGTCAGATTAGATGGGGATACATGTAGAATAACCCTTTGTTCAGGCCCATTTCCCCTACCCCAACACCCCAGATCCACTACCCCTCCTTCAGATAGTGGCTTCACAAAACATTTAAAAAGTGCTAACTACCCATGGATTAAAAACCCTCTATTCTAAGAGAGCTAAGCTGTCACTGGTTTCAAGTCATTCATTCTGAATGTCTTACTGATGAGAGAGGTAGGGAGAGAGAATGCAGGGAGGAGTCCACAGACATCACTTGCCCTCTAAGGTGAGACAAACTGGAGACAGGTCCAGCATTCCGGGGTGGCAGCACCCTGAACAGTACACGGAGATGATGAGAAACATTTCAAGGCTCTAAATCAAGTCGAGACAGGTACTGGAACACTCTCTGAGTCAAAAGGCATTTGGTCCACTCATCAGAGTCGTTCTTTATGACTCAAAGGTTTATGGCTTAAAGCTAGCATTACGGTGTTGTGATCACCTATCTACCTTTGGGGGCGGGGGTGGGGTTCCACTCCTTCCTTCATCCCTTCCCTTCTTCCTCCGTGCCATTTCTTCTACAGTTTCGCATAACAGATGGACTAACTTTGCAATACCCGTGCATCAGCGAACCCTCTCCCTCTGCCCCCAGGGTCCCATGGGAGATCCGCATTGCTCTGGGTGTCGCTGAGAAGACAGTGGAATCCGTGTGTGGGGTCCGTTGCACAGGATGGGTGCCAGCTCACCCAAGAAAGTTATTATGTGAGAGAGTCATGGTGTAGGAAGGAAAGCCCCTGTCTGGGTTTATAATTGAGGAACAACAACCTTAGGTTGCATAATAAGTAAACAAAAGGGGGGGGTGTTGAATGAGGTGGTGCCTCAAGCAAGGAAGTTCTTAGACTTCGTGTTGGGGCACAGAGCACAGACAGCCGACTAAGTCCCTTCTCCACCCACTGGAAGACCTGAAAGTGAGACTCTGCAGCCGTTTGGCCATCTTACAGGGAGGCCAACATCATGGCACAGGGAATGTGACCCAGTCTTGAGTCTCTTAGGTAGCTAGCAAGCATCACTAGCTCACAGGGGGACGGCTTGGAATGTCCAGCTGCTTCCCAGGGCAGAGTTCGCTGCGGAGTTTCTATGGCTTGGTAAGAACTGCGGAACCGAAGCTCGAGGGGATGCACACGTGACAAGTTTCTGCTTCCACCCCTTACAGTCTTTTGGGCTCCTGCCACGGTGCTGGTATTTGATTAAGAGGCCTAGGAGGGAAATCAGCCGCACATGGGCAGATCATAGAACACTCTCCACTTTGGAATCGTGGAGTGGAATTCGAATCTGAAGCCAAAAATCCTATCTGTGCCTGCTTCGCTAATTACCCACATTTCCTTGCTACCTTCTGCAGCTGTCTATATGAACAGGGCCTGGCTCTCAGAGAGGCACTTAACTACACAGGTCCAGGCATTTGTGAGCTGCGAGTCTGATCAATTTCAGGGCTAGCACAGGTTGGGTAATCTGGGTACCCTGATTTATTACACTTTTTCAGAATATGAAATTGAACAGCTGCCCCCAGGATCTGAAGTATCAGAGAAACAAGGGTGACAGAGACACTGGACTGAGGAATGGGGGTTGGGGGGTGCGGAATTCATGAGCATGCTCACACCACAGGTTTTCTGTGAGGACTAATACTGGTATCAAAGGGAATTGAGAAACTTTTTTTGAGAGGATTTTGGAAGAAAAGTTGAAGGGAAATGTGTGCGTCTCTGATGTTCCAGATTTCTCTACTAAAAACACAACTGAATTTAAACATCTTACGAAAGTATTGTTTGACCCGAGGAGGATCAGTTGGATATTATGGGATGCATTTCTCCTACACTTTGCCTCAATTGCCTAATTGTTATCTGGCCTTAACATCCATGGTTCTCAGGGAGAATGAAGAAGATAGAAGTGTTGTTGGATACTTAGCATCTCCCCAGTAAATGCACAAATTGTTTAATACAACTGTTCCTCTGTTAAACTGTAAGCTGGCTGTTCCATAAAGAGGAAATGAATTTGGGGGACATGGTGTTTTGCTGTTGTTACTGTTGTTTATTACTTTCCTTTTAATAGAACCATGAATAAGTTTGGCTAAGTGTGTTGCCCATAAATGCTGAACTTAACAAAAGCTAAACTCCCTCTTGATATTATGTGGCAATTGGGTAGGGGACCCTGGAGACCCTACTATGGTTAAAAACATGAAGGATGTTTTATAGGACACACTGATAAACCAACAAAAATGTGACTTCTTGGCATGTGTTTAAAAAAAGGACAACTTGGGTTTCTTTCAGTGAAATATCTAAAGGCTTTCAATTTTAAACAAAGCCCAGCTGGAGTGTATGCACTAGTTCCAAGCTCTGAAATATTCCCATGATATCTAGTTTCAAAAATTTCTCCTACTGTAAATGGGTGGGTAAACTGTAAGTCTAAGAGAAGTTTTCCCCTTTACTGTTTATTTTTATAATAAAGCATACTTTTGAGTTTAAAAAATGAGAGGAAATATAAAGTGGTCTGGTGGAAAAGGAATATAATTATATTCCCAAATAAAATAAAAATGATAAAATCAAAATTCTCATTCAGAAAAAAAAAAATGCCAGAGAGTCTCCAAGAATAGATACTTTGATAGAATTGGAACATAGTCATGTGGTTGTCAGTTATGTTTTGGAGCTCAAAATAAGATTGTTGAAAAATCTTTTTGCCATCACTAGTAGGAGTACACTTGCTGTTTTCATAGGACATAAAGAGTCAGATCTTTCTGGGCTCCATCTTCTTAGATTAGGCAGCTTTCCTATGATTACCATACTAACAGATAGCTAGGGGGTCATTGCCTTCTGTTATTTTTTTTCAAATGCAAAATTACCCCCTGATCATCACACCTCTCTTTCTTCTGTTTTTCTTAATTGTACTATGCCATCTCAAAATATGCATCATGCTCTTCCCTGAGATAAACTTCCTTCTCCTTCCAGACCCTGTAATGGTTCCATTTCACCTTCCATTCTTGCATTTCCTTTCAACTGGTATTTAAGGGTATTTGTTGTCCCCCACTCCTTTATACCATTAAAGGATCTTTGGGTTCCTAATGTATTAGATGGAGTATTTCACACTTGATTGTTTCTACTAAAAGAGGGGAATTGTTTCATTGGTTGACGGTTTTGATTTGTATGCTAGGGTTCAAGGACGTAAGCCTGCAGCCCCGTGTGATATGGATAGTGACAGTCTGCAAGGTCAATGTGACTTGCATGATTAGTTTCAAGAAGACCCTGCTAAATTGGCTCAGCGTTCTGAGTGAGCAAAATCCACAGCTTCTACTTCCTATCTAGGAATCATGTTCCAAGTGCTACAGTTAATCTTGGTGTTACATTCATACCAATACACACAGACACACACACACACACACACACACACACACAGACAACAGAAGGCAGCTACCCTTCCTTTATGTAGTCTCTGAAAACAGATGCTGACCTCTGTGACCATTCCACCTTCAATGTCCTAAAGTGTAAGATTTCTTCTAGGTAGATTTTATAGTTACTAAGCACTAGCTAAGTTTTTCCTAGGGTTGTGGCAAACAAGGCTGTGGCCACCAAACCCCTGGTTTCTTAGTTGCAAATATTCTCACTAGCCAAATCAGATATGAGGACACTTGGCCTTTTCATAACCTTTCATTCATTCTAGAATTTACAAAAGTGGGAACCCACCCTTTCCTTCTAACCAACAACTTTGAATAAACTCTGGAAGGAAGGGAACGGAAGTGTGTCAGAAATGGCCCACCAATGAACGAAGAATTGGTAATCCCAGGAGAGAATCCTTAGTGGATTTGTCTCGGGCTTGGTGGGAAGGAAGACAGTTCTCTTCACATGGTGGGGCAATGTGAAGTCAGAGCTGGCGTAGGGAGAGCGTCTGCTTGTCTGCTGCACTCCAGCCTTGTCACCTTGTCATCTGACATAGCAGGAAGAAAGTCAAAGCAAAACTCCATTTTTATGTGTCTGTAACTCACGTCATTTAGGAGGTCCCTTCTGCATCAGATGGATTTGAGGAAGTTACTGTAAACCATAACCTAGGGTAAGGGTTGGGGGGCATTAAATGGAATGGTTATTAATAGAAAGTAGCTTTCCAATGGAGCTGTAATGTGCTTCAGAGATTACTAATCTTGAATAACCTGACACTGTTACTAGGTTGCAGTGCTACTCCATTTTGGTTGAACAACAAGAAGATAGACTGCAATCTTTCCCTCGAACTCTGTAAGTTGGAAAAGGAAGATGGTAGCTTCAGAATAAACCTAGAGGGTGTGCTGCTTTTCACTCATTTGTTTGTTTGTTTGTTTGTTGTTTTGTTTTTTCGAGACAGGGTTTCTGGGTGTAACTGTCCTGACTGTCCTAGAACTTACTTTGTAGACCAGGCTAACACTGAACTCACAGAGAGCTGTCTGTCTCTGCCTTCTGAAAAGTTAAGAACTCACAATAGAAAGTGAGATGGGGCTACCTTCCTGTCATCTTATGGGTTTGAGATTTATAATGAATACAGTTCAGTACCGTTATAATGAACTGTGGCTCTGTGAGCTGTTACTGGTGATGCCCCGCCCCCCATTCCTACTACATACTTCCATTCATGAGCAATGCCTACAGGAGAGCTCAGATTTGGCGGTAATTCACACTTAACAAGATCTTAAACAAAATGTTGAGATCTCAAATAATAAATGATAAAGCAAACAGTATGACTTAAAGCTATATGTACACTCCTAACCCTAGCCTGCTTATTTTATTCAGCTAAAAGCATTTACCATTAATGGCTTAAGATATTGAAAATACCAATTTTGGTGAACATATTTTTTCCTGTAAAATAAAAATAGATTCACATCTGTTTTTACCCTAAAAACCATAAAAATAGGATATTCACAAAAACTGCAGTGCTTAGGACTCAAGATGACAAAGGTTGACTCCTGACTTATAATAGTCTCTTTTTCTTTTGTGGTTTTTGGTGGGTAGAATTTGATATGTGCTCGCTTGCTCTTTCAAGCCTGTAGACTGCAGAATATTTACCACAGTAGGATTATAGCAATAACAAAAGTCAAAAAAACTGTGACACTCAGATGCCCATCAAAATAATAAGTAAGTATGATGTATCCATGTAACAGAATTCTATACAAACAAAAGAAATTTGATATATCTCTATTGCAGTGACATGATAACCTATAATCATGTTTCTTTAAAAAGGAATTTGTCGACAAGTTTTCCTAGAAATTAGTGAAGAAAAAGTAATGTATATTTATACATAAAAACATACATACACACAAACAAAAAGAAAATATCCATGTTCAAATACCTGTCAAGATTGATTTGAATAATCCCAAACTTACCCCAACAGAATGCTGATATTTCATTTTTTTTGTTTCATCTGATTCTACATTGATTTGTTAATGAATGCATTACATTTATTTTTTTATTTGTAAAAAGAAAGTGGCTTCTAGAGTAAAGTCCCCTTACCTACACATTGAAGTATTTCTGTGTAAACGGTCGGAGTGTTCCCTTCTCGATCTCAGGCATCTCTATTAGCTGCCATCGTCACACTGAATATATGGAACTATGCAGTAAAGAACGTATCTCTGTTTGTCAAAGTGAGACTAAAAGCATTCTCAGGAGAGCAAAGAGCCTAGGGAAGAACGTATCTTAGAGTGTGCTGCTACACAAAGCAGTTACCGAGCTTTATTGAGTCATAAGCTCAGAATGAGTAGCTTCTGTTAGCAATTGATTTCCCAGGACCAAAAATTAAAAATGGCAGCATGTTTTCAGATAGTTGATAACCCAATCCATGTATCTATATATGCCCACTCGGTAGACATACATAATAGAAATACAGCAGCGCTTCATAGCAATGCTTACAATCAGAGTTTGAAGGACAAGTTCAACCTACTTTCAGTCATTCCCTCCGTATATTGTGGAAATGAAAACTATCACATAACTTACTGAGAACAGTAACGTTACTAAATAAAGATGCTCTAAGTATTAACTTTATATCAGGTGCTCTTGACACTGAGGCTATGTATAAAACTATTTCTCCTTACTATAAAGTTAAAACTCAGAATTGAATCGTATCTGAAACCTTTGCAGATGAGCCCTTCCCACAAAATTCTCTGCATTTATTACAGAGTGGCACCCTGCCTTGACAGTCTCTGTCATGGTAGCCCGCTGTTCTTATCCTACACCCTTTCGGAACACTCTGATTTCAGGAAATATTGCACTGTTGTTTCTCTCTAAAGACCAGGACTTCTCTACGGAATCTGCTCCTGGTTCATAAGACATACCTTAGATTCTAGCAAAATCCTCAGAGCAGTCCTGGGCATATATTTAGCAAACATGGAGCAAAAGGTCATACTATTCAACTAATAGGAAGCCATAAAAAGCAGGCAATGCATTTCTGTCCCCATATGTTACTCATGGAAACCATTGGTGGAACACTTGACCTGGCTGTTCAGACAATTGACCCCTAAAAAGGTTTATATTCTTGGCCAGAATTGAAAAAAAAAAAAAAAGATTCCTATAACAATGCTCACATCTTCCCTTAAATAGCCCCAACTGGGAACAAGTCCAATTTCAGAATAGATTTTTAAATTGAATACTAATAAGCAATAGCAAGAAATATTATGTATCAGCATCATAGACAAATATAAAGCAAGCCTCTGTTAATGTCTGTGAAGTATATGTTTGCTTCTTTTATTTTAAAATTAGATTTACTTCTTAACCTGGGCTTACAGCAAACTGTCCATTGTTTTGAATATGAGTTCTTAGTGAAGTATACTTTTTTTTTTTTGAAGTATACTTTTTAACTGCATTCTTTTGTAAGAATGTAATGAATAATGTCACATAGAAATTTCACATGTGGACTAAAACTCCAGTAGACATATTTGTTAGGATCAGTTATGAATGTCCATAATACACATCCATCGCTCACACGTTTCTGCACATGAAGAGAGGCAAAAGCTTTGCTACTCTCTTGTAAACCAATTTTAACAGCCGGTAAATCTAAGTGTAAGATTTGACATTTTACAATACTATATAGGCTGAAAAGTAAGTCCATTCATTCTGTTCCTCACTTGCCCATGTTTTAATAAAGTCACAATTGTTTTGTCTCCTGCTTTATGTCTTGAACCATTTCAAAAACACCTTGGTATAAGGCATAGGCAAGGGTTATTTGTTTTCCAATAGCAGTCTCGGCTATTGATTATCCCTGTATCTCCTTAATTTTACTTGACAATCTAAATCCCTGTATCTGTGTCCATTTCTAGACTTGCTGTTCAGTTCCACTGACTTAAAATAACACATATTGCTTATGTTCTGCATGGACACTGTAGCCGGAAGCCATGGGTTTGAATCTGGTGCTACAGTGAGACATTTAGATTTCTGAAATTGCTCATGATGAGGATGTTAATAAGCCTATGAGTGTTCAGGGGATTCATCCACATAGTAGACAAAAGAATTCAACTCACCAGGACAGACCCAACATCTGCAAATAGGAGGCTTTCCCATCCTAATTCTGTGAGATTTTCTGTATATCCCAAGCTTATTTGTGGTTTTTCCCATTCCAAAGTTTTGGGGCCCACTTTTCTTCATGCACCTGTCCTAGATGGTTGTTCATGTTTCAAAAGAATTCTCATTCTTCTCTCCCTACTTCATCCTCCTCATAAAGTTCACTGTCATCTCACCCCTAACTCCCGTAATCTCTAATTGCTAGGTTCCAGCTTTCTCAACCCATCTCTATATGTGTCTTACCTGAAACACTAAATGGAAAATCTGAACTACAGCCAACCCCTAAAATAAAAAATGCACAAAGTTGTTTTTTGGTTTTGAGTTTTTTTTGTTTGTTTGTTTCTTTGTTGTTGTTTTTAATTTTGGTTTGGTTTTTTGGGGGGGTTGGTTTGGTTTCGTTTGGTTTTGGTTTTGGTTGGTTGGTTTGGTTTGGTTTGGTTTTGGTTTTGGTTGGTTGGTTGGTTGAGTTTTCTGTTTGTTTTGGTTTGTTTTTTGCTTTTTGTTTTTTGCATTTTGTATTTTCCTTGGAAAAAGTTGAAAATCAGTAGTACTTATAAAGATTCCCTCATCTTTAAGGCCATTGTTCTTCAGAGAAGTAGTGTCCTGATGAGGTATTGTTCTGGAGGTGAAGTCTGTTTGTAGGAAAACATCTATGAAATCAGACCCTTCAATGAGACTTTATTCTCTTAGCCTTCATCTGAGGTTTTGTTTCACGCGCATTAAAGTGTTACTGGAAAGTGTAGGTCCTTTAAAGTTCAGGGGGAAAGAGTTCATAAGATCTAAGGCACAGTTAAGACAAAGCTATAGCCAGAGGCCTGGTTTCCTGAGAAGGAAGCAGTCCCCTCACTCATCTGTCATGCTTCTAAGAGGATATTAAAGCCATCCCTGGGGTTCTGTGTTTACAGCCAGTCATGTGTCTTTCTCACAATCCCCATCTGTGCCAGGAAGTCACATGATCAGGGTGACACCCCATGCTCCTCCTGAGCTCCTGTTAACTGCAATAGAGTGATCAATTAGAGTATTGGTGCCAAAGACAGAAAGAAACAAGGAACCCCTTGTATGAGATGCCATAGCTCAGTCCCCAGCTTCTTCTTGTCCTCAGAAAGTTACCTTTGGTCATGATTCCTGGGTGACAGTGAGTGAATTTTAAATGAAACACACATTAACCTTTAGGGTTTTTATTTTTTTCTGATAAAAGAGATTTGTTTCTAAATAAATATACAGATGTGGCCTGATAAAGTTGTGCACATCTGTATGCAAAGCTGCTCAGGAAGATGAAGAGAAAGGCCATTTAAGCCCATGAGTTCAGGACCTGGGAAAAGAAGCAAGAGCCTGCCTCTTACAATTATTATTTTTTGTAATACAAAAATGTATGGTTTGAGAACTCATAAAGCTTCCGTTAACCCAATATAAAGTCTTTTTTTTTCTACCATTTCTTTTTCATCTGTCTAGAAAACCTGAGCGCGCGCGCACACACACACACACATCATACAATAGATATTTGGGTAGTGTTGGTTTTATGGGCAATCCAACACCCTTCAGAGAGAGGCAAATGGCTAATTTAATACTGGCCTTGAGCTAACAAATCTTGAGAGATGCTTATTATAGCCTTGAGAAATGTTATTTAAATAAGCGATGTGGTTACCAGTAGAACGAAAGGCTCCATTCTGGATGCTGAGAGTAATTCACTTAAGCAAGTCTTTCCAAAATAACCAAGTACAAAGGAGAGGCCTGATGACCCCGGGACTATTAGCAGATGAAGCCTTTCATCTCCAAATTACCTGCTTTCTGCCAGCCCCACTTCGAGCTGGGAGAACTCTAGAGCTTATATCCTATCCCTTCTTAGTATGCGTAGCCTTCCATCCAGTTGTCAGACTGTCTTAGGGTTTCTATTGCTGTGTACAAACACCATAACCAAAAAACAAGTTGAGGAGGAAAGGGTTTATTCAGCTTACATTTCCATATTGCTGTTTGTTATTGAAGTAAGTCAGGAAGAATCTTGGATGCAGGAGCTGATGCAGACACCATAGAGGGATGTTGCTTTCTGGCTTGCTTCCCATGGCTTGTTCATCCTGCTTTCTTATAGAACCCAGGGCCACCAGCCCAGGGGTGCCACCACCCACCATGAGCTGGGTCCTCCTGCACTGATCACTAATTGAGAAAGTGCATTACAGCTGGATCTCATGGAGGCATTTCCTCAACTGAGGCTCCTTCCTCTCTGATGACGCTAGCTTGTGCCAATTTGACACATAAAACCAGCCAGTATACAGATCATCCAGGGAGACATGGCCACTGAAGATGAGGAAAAGAGTAACCAGTGGTAGCAGAGAAGTTAAAATATATTCATCAGTCAGAATAGAGGTTGTCTCTGACTCTTTTGCCTACTTTTGGGACCCCTTCCCTCCTACTGGGTTGCCTTGTCCAGTATTGGTATGAGGGTATGTGGCTAGTCCTATTGTAATTTATTATGCTGTGTTAGGTTGATATCCCTGGGGGGCCTGCACTTTTCTGAAGGGAAACAGAGAGGGAGTGGGTCTGGGGGAGAGGTGACTTAAAGGAGGGAATGGGAAGAGTAGAGGGAAGGGAAACTACAGTCAGAATGTAATATGTATGGTGGTGGTGGTGGTGATGAAGAAGAAGAAGGAAAAGAAGAAGGAGAAGGAGAAGGAGGAGGAGA
>NW_022196905.1:177664577-177682979 GCF_008632895.1 Mastomys coucha | reverse complement strand
AAAAAAAAGGCCACCTCATCAGGCCCCATGCTTGGCCAGGAGTGAGTGTGGTGGATGGGTGGATGAACTCGTATAAGGCCAGAAGGAAGAGCCCAGACTGATGGCAGCCAGGGAACACAGACAAAGGAAAGAAAGTAATGTCTGTTCTACATGACTATGATGTTGTCTTAGGAAAAGGCCGGAGAGCATGAAATTGAGTCATCACTTATTCCTAAAAAAGAAATAGATTCTGAAGGTGTATTGGGAAAAGGGACTGGAGGGATCATTAACACTCAGAAAGAACACAGTGAGAGAGCAGTCACTGGATTCTTAGAACATGGAGGAGAAGCCTAAGATCTACCTGCAGTGTGAGCCAGCAGCCCAGAGGAGCTTGGTTCTGGGCTGGGAATGGAAGTCAGAAGCACTATGGAACATAGTTGAAAAAGGACTGAGTTACAGCCCAACATAAACAGTCCTTCTCTGTTGGGATTCTGCTGGGAGGTTTCAAGTTAGTATCACAAAAATACCATCATCTCACTTCTCCCCAGCTAGGGGATGGTTGTCAAGGAAACCCCTAGAAGATTGACAGGCTTGATGCTTCAGTTGGGGCATTGGGAGAAAAAAAAAAAGCCTAAGTGTTCAAACACAGACGTGTGTACAAGCACACAATTTGGTTGTTGATCTTCTTCCTACAGGCCCTGCTTAGATGTCTCTCCACATAGTATGTGAGTGCGCACAGCCAGATTCAAGATTAGCCCTGCTTGCAGCAGACAAGCTCCATCATGCACTACAATTTCAGATAGACGCCCCTGCCCCTCCATAACGACAGATTACTCAAATTACCATGACCAGCATCAGTCATAGGCCTGGAAATCCAGATGAAAGAATTTCTCTTATGTGGCAATTTGCAAATATAGCCGATTGTCTCCAGAAAACCTGGTTTGTTCTAGACCTAGTTTGGGGGTTGGGGGAACACTAGAGTTTAGAGCTCATCCTTTCTTAGCAGTTATTCTCCCCAGTCCTAGGACCAGCCATGTATGCATGATCTCTGTCTTCCCAAAGACCCGAGATTGGTGCAGAAACAATGCAAGTGCCTGGTATAGAATAATTTGGGTCCCAAAGCTGTTAGTGTGGAGAACAGAAGGGCAAATGAAGGCCACATGTACTGCTTTAGGGGAACTAGCAGGATTCTCTCTGCCGTTCTTCAGTTTTCTGTTGGATCTTGCTTTTAGGTCACTTTTGGATTAGATTCCTCCCTTCCCAAGAAACTAGCAGTATCATCTTTGGAAAAATCTAGATGATATAGGTGGTCCATCCACCTCCTGTGATAGCCAAGTGAGGAAAAGAAGGGTGGTTTCAGTCTTTTGTTTGTTTGTTTTAAATAAGTAGTGGTGGCTTTGTACAGGAATGCAAGCCATGATCCCACACAAATGAAGAGAAGTTTGTTTTTAGTACTCTTTGCAGGACACTAACGGATGCTTTTTTTTATTATTATTATCTTGCCCACAGTAGACTGATCTTTCTAAAGAACTCCATTTTTTTTCTCTATAATCAGCATTTCTCCATTCTTCCTAAATGCTTCTGAGCAGTGAGATTCCATAACACTGTTCAGAAGTGGACCTGTCTCAGTGTCAAGTCCAGAGTTAAACCTGAACTGTCTAGGCTTCTAAAGAAGAGTTTCTGTTTGCTTTCCCCCCGGCTCTCTATGCTCAGGAGCACAGTCAAGTTTCCAGAAACCTCTTTGGGACTTCCTTTCCTACCTCTATGCATCCTTACAGCATAAGCAATAATACTAAGAACAATTAAAAAAACAACAGAACTGAAATAAATACAGAATTCACATGTGTCAAGTGGGGGGAAAATGAGTCTATTGCCTGCACTAACACTGGAGAGTGTATTCCTGTCCATGAAGCAAGTTCCTGTGATTATTACTATTATCATCATTAGTAATATTACATCAACAACATGAAAAGGGAGAAATATGAAAGAGCTGGGGATATTGTAATTAACACACATTTACATATTGATAGTCATTACTTTTAGCACTTCTAGTCTGCTGGTTCTGAGACTTTTTTTTTTTTTTTTTTTTTTGTAATGTATATGGATGTTTTACCTGCGAGTAAGTCAGTGCCCTGGGTGAGTACAGTGCCCACAAAGGCCAGAAGAGGGCATCAGATTCTGGAACTGGACATACAGAATGTTCTGAGCTGTCATGTCTGTGCTGGGAACTGAACCTGGGTCCTCTAGAAGAGCCGACTCTTAACTGCTGAGTCATCTCTCCTGCTCACAGTTCTGCACCATTGTAATAATAGCACTGCGACAGAATAGACCTAGAAATGATTTCTTTAATTACAATAAAAAATTTAAAAAGGCTTTTGAAGTAATTAAGTAGTGAACAGGGAGTTTTCTAAAATTATTATTTTATATTGTTTTTTTCCTATTGATTCCTCAGTTTCCCCTTCTTAGAGTTTATTACCTTGTTCCTTTTCCAAACTTTGTGCTTACTTAATTTTTTTACCATATCTTTTTGTCTAGTAGAAGCAATCCCGGTTACATATTTCATCAAATATCTTCTTTCATCATAAGATACAAGCTTGATATTTACTATCCTTTGGTATTTAAGTTTTCATTAGATATTTAATAGTGATTCAAATGATAAAGCATTTATCATTATACTGTTATTGATTTCTAATTTTGGTCTATTTTGGTCAGATAATATGGCTGTTCTGAGTTATCTATCATTGCATAACTACTTCAATAACAGTGGCATAAAGCTCTATCAGTTATTACTATTTTCCTTATGGAGCATCTTCACGACATAGCTGGCCACTTTTTTCCTTAGGGTCTAATAATTCAGGGTTCTCTAGTGAAACAAAACTGATAGGATGAATTGTTGGAGGAACAGATAGAAAGATAGATGATAGATAGATAGATAGATAGATAGATAGATAGATAGATAGATAGATAGATAGGTAGATTAGATAGACAGATACAGACAGACAGACAGACAGACAGACAGATAGGAATTTAACACAGGAACATCTAAATCTCTACCGAGGCTGAGGCTGAGAAGTCTCATAATATCCCAGTAACAAGCTGGAAAACCAGGTAAGCTGTTTGTATTGCTTGGTCTAAAATCAAAGGCCTCAGGACCAAGCAAACCAATGGTGTCGTTCTCATTCCAAGGCTAAAGACAAGAAGCCCAAGGGGGTTGTTGCAAATTCCATAGTCCCTGTAGTTTACTGTACAAAGACAAAGGTGGTTTCCTGTTCCAGGAGAAAATAAAACTGCACTTATTCTGTCTTTTGGTTGTCAGGCACTCATCTGATTGGATGGTAAAATCAGTCCACTGATTTTCCTAAAGCAATGTCATAAACATGCCAATAAATAATGCTTTACCAGCCATCAACCCCTAACCCAGTCACGTGAATCTTTTAACTTACACATGTCAGGGCAGCTGAGTGTAATAGTAGCTGGGATCGGGGTCTTTCAACCTTCTCCATTCACATGTGCCTAAACCCAAAACAATGTTTCCTAACTGCTGTGGGCTGAAGCAGCTAGAGCTTCCTGGAATGTCTGTGATCTTCTCAGTTTATCTCTCCATGGTAGGTCCATGGTGCTACCATACTTAGGTAGTACTGAGAACTCCAGAGTAATTAGACAAAGACATTTGCTAAACTACCTGCGAAGTAAAAGCTCTTTGATAATCACAAAGAAGGATCCAGGGTCAGGAGGACCAGAGAGTAGTATTCTGTCTATTGATGAGAGAGTTGCCAAAGGCTTTGTGGACTGTTTGTTGTTGATATGATATTGCATCTTTGAACTTTGTCAGGATTGGCTCTATAGCACACTTTATAGCCCACACTGACTTTTATTTTATTCCCCTTTATTTGTTCCTAATATTGCATTATCCAGGATATGTTATAATTGATTGAGGCTATGCGTCTAATCAACGTCTGTTCTGATTGATGGGTTCAAATACCTGCATATGATCATTAAAACATTACTATTTATTTTGTCAACTCAAGCTATCTAGAACTGTGTGAAATCTCCCACTCCTGTGATATTTACCTACTTCTGCTAATTCTGCTAAACTTTGCTTTATGAAATTTGAGGCTATTTTATTATGAGCACTGAGACTCAGCATCACTTTTTTATCTTGCATGAGAAATGTAGTAGTGGCCCATAACTCTTTACTATTTATAGTTCTTAAAGCTTTTTATTTCTGAGATGTATATGGTAGCCTATTTTTTTTTCTTTAGTGTATAATATTGATGTATCTTCTTCTGGAGAGATATCTTGTGTAACTCAAGTAAATGTATAGCTAGGCTTTTATTTTTATTGATACTGGATATTCAAATACCTGGAGAATCCAGTTATGAAATATAGTTCATTTTTCAAGTTGACTGCATTTATTTATTTATAATCGCCTTCCCTATATTCACTTTGTTAACCCATCAAAATGATGTCAAACAGTAACAAGGAAGTAGCTATTTGTTCGGCATCAGAAAATAAACACAGAAGGGGCACAATCTAGTTCTTTCCCTACTGGCAATTCTCAAATGTCAGTCTTTCACAGTTCTTGAGTCCTGTTACCAGATCTCCTTTTGAAAATGGATAATTTGCTGCCTTGCAGTTTCCCAAAATGTAGCTTAATCCAGCTTAATTCAACTGTATCAGTAAGAGATAATTAAGGGAGTTAGTTACGCATGAAGAGCCAAGCTGTGGGTCTGCTATAGCCCCACTCTCCCGTTGACTATTAAAGTAAATTAATGACCCGGAGCTGCAGAGGGGTTTCCAGCAACATTGCAAGGGCCAACATGCTACAGTGATCAGTGAAGGCAGTACTATTCATTATCTTTCATGGCACATGCCCCACTGACCGAACAACAACTTTATTGTATGACCATTCTTTCAGGAGAAAGACCAGCATATTATAATTCAAGTGAGTATAAGACACCTTCATGGCAGAAACAAACACAAGAGGGTTCCCCTTCAAACTTTTAGAATTTTGGTGGATGGTCCAGTTTTATTTTATAGATAGTCCAGAGGACATTTGAATATTGATTTTAAAAGTGAGTGTTTAGAGGCAAACATATTAATAGTTCTTCACACAAGGTAATAAGAGATTAAACCTGAAATTATTAGCATTATATATAGTTATTGGAAATACACATGTTCTAGGACTCATTTATTATGAGGTACATATATGAACATACACACTCTTAGCACTTATGGAAAATTTGAAAATCAGAAAGTTTCTCAAAAATATATAAGGCCCTTAGTCTTGGACTGATTCCCTGTCTCCCATAGCTGTTTATTATGGAGGCTTTGCTTTATGCAAGCCACCTGCATGAGTTTCTTTTGTGATAAAATACCATCACTGAAAGAGACTCAGAGAAGAAAAGTTTGTTTGGACTTATGGTTCCCAAGATAGCAAGTGTACTGGCTGGTTTTGTGTGTCAACTTGACACAAGCTGGAGTTATCACAGAGAAAGGAGCCTCCCTTGAGAAAATGCCTCCATGAGATCCAGTTGTAAGGCATTTTCTCAATTAGTGATCAAGGAGGGAGAGCCCAGCCCATTGTGGGTGGTGCCATCCCTGGGCTGGTAGTCTTGGGTTCTCTAAGAAGCAAACTGAGCAAGCCAAGGGAAGCAAGCCAGTAAGAAACATCCCTCCATGGCCTCTGTATCAGCTCTTGCTTCTTGACCTGCTTGAGTTCCAGTCCTGACTTCCTTTGGTGATGAACAGCAGTGTGGAAGTGTAAGGTGAATAAACCCTTTCCTCCCCAATTTGCTTCTTGGTCATGATGTTTGTGCAGGGATAGAAACCCTGACTAAGGCAGCAAGGGAGGGAGGGAGTTGAGAGAACACATCTCCAGCTACAAATTGGTAGCAGAAAAGGCAACTGGAGCTGGAGTGAGGCTACCAGCCTTCAAAACCCCACCCCACCCCCCATTAGATTGCAGATAACTAAGCCTATGGGAGTGAGGGGGCATTTCTGTTTCAAACCACCACAGCATCTAAATGCAAGAAAAATTAACTGGGCCCTGGTGGCACAGGATTATAATCCCAGCTATTTCAGAAGCTGAGGCAGGAGGATCACAAGACTAGCCTGAGCAAAAATTGTTAAATAGTCACAAAACAAAAGGTCAAAAGAGGATTGAAGCTGTGGCTCAGTGCTATAGGGCTTTCCTCAAAAGTGCAAATCCTAGGCTTAATGCCTACTATCACAAAAGTTAAAAGAAGAAACTTTAGAACTGTTTTTGAAATCATGAATGTATGAAGTGAAGTGGGAAAAGAAATCCCAGGGCATTATAAACTTAGCACTTCCTGTTTCAAATCATATTAACCACCCAAGAAAAATTCCTAGTTAATAATAAGAAGAAACAATAAGTAAGTCCTTTGGATTTTCTGTGACATTTTCATTTTTTAATGAAAGGCTTAAAATTTTAAAACTTAACAAGCATAAAGGGCAGGTGATAAGCTATTAAAAATAAATGACAAGTAGGCCAGTTTAATCCCAGCACTCAGGAGACAGAGGCAGGAGCATCTCAGTGAGTTCCAGTCTATCCTGGTCTACAGAATAAGTCCAAGCCAAGGATACACAGTGAGACCCTGTGTCAGAAATGATATAGCAATAGGGACAGATGGCTAATATACTCGTAATACTTCTAAATCAATAAGAGCATGTCATTGAACAGAGCTGTTAGGAGGCTGGGTGATGACTTAGTTCATAAAGAACTTGCTGTACAACCATAAAGACTGAATTTAGATCCCAGCACTCACAAGAAAAAAACAAAAGCACAGGTCTGCTACAAGGTTAACACTGGGAGGCAGACACAAAGCAACCCCTATAGCCAGATGGCCAGCTAGTCTTGATGAATTGGTGAGCTACTGAGTCAATGCTAGACTCTGACTCAAAGTTAAGATGGAGATCGATCTATCTGTCTATCTATCTATCTATCTATCTGCCTATCTATCACTCTATCACTCTTTCACTCACATGCAGACACATGAAGTGCACACATATATACCACATACAAATAAAAACTATGTGTTTACATACATAATTTAAATATGCTTTTTAATCTATACATACTGTCTCAGTTAGAGTTTCTATTACTGTGAAGAGACACCATGATCATGCAACTCTTATAAAGGAAAACATTTCATTGTGGGCTGGCTTACAGTTCAGAGGTTCAGTCCATTATCGTCATGGTGGGAAGCATGGCAGCATCCAGGCAGACATGGTAGGGGAGGAGATGAGAGTCCTACAACCAGATGGACAGGCAGCAACAAGATAGAGAGACACCGGGCCTGGACTGAGCATCTGAAACCTCCAAGCCCACCCCCTAGTGATGCACTTGGCCTAACAAAGCTACCTATTCCAACAAGGCCACACCTCCTAAGAGCGCCACTCCCTCTAAGCCTACCTGGCCATTTTCGTTCAAACCACCACACATACTTAATATATGTGCATGTGTGTTTCTATGGCTGGTTTAAAAATGTGAACACACTCAGGCATCATAAGCTAAGCAAAAAAGGACAAATGTTCTATTTAGACTATTCTATCATTTATCATTTATATGAAGTATAAGGAAGAGTCAAATTCAGCGAAAGGCCATTGGAATGGTTGCTATCAGAGGGTAGGGAGAGAGAATCAGGAGTCAGTGTTGACTAGGAACAGAATTTCAGTTTGGGAAAAGGAGAAATTCTGAAGATAGAAAGTGGTTCTGGCTCCGTGACAACAGAGCCATGCTGAAGTAGCTATGCTGGCAAATTTTGTTATGTCAATTGAATACAATACAAATGTGAACAAATTGAGTATTCAAAGAAATATAAAGAATGGGGAAGCGTTTCTTTTTGCTTAACAATATCTTAACAATAGTGATTAAAATTATCATGTAAGAAGCAAGCACAAGCTCTGAAAAATGCCAAAAAAAAAGAAAGAAAGAAAGAAGGAAAGAAAGAAAGAAAGGAAAGCAGGAAGGAAGGAAGGAAGGAAGGAAGGAAGAAGGGAAGAAAGAATCTTTCTGGAAGACAATGAAGAAAGACAGATGATACTAGATAGGTAATAGGTAGATAAATGATAGATAGATAGATAGATAGATAGATAGATAGATAGATAGATAGATAGATAGATAGATGAATGATAGATAAATAAGATAGATGATAGAAATCAAATGTCCCAGTATCATTTGCCCTCTTGATTCAAAGTAAGTGAATTCACCTATAAAATTATTATCTTAGCTGGGCAGTGGTGGCGCATACCTTTAATCCCAGCACTTGGGAGGCAGAGGCAGGCAGATTTCTAAATTCAAGGTCAGCCTGGTCTATAAAGTGAGTTCCAGGACAGCCAGGGCTACACAGAGAAACCCTGTCTCAAAAAAACAAAACAACAAACAAAAATTATTATCTTTGCTCTTAATTAAATGTGTATCATTTAAGAATGCCTATTCAAAATAAGGGTGAAAAAATAAAAAGTTCAGCCTTGGTTAACTGCTTGCTATGCCCATAGGAAGGATACAATGCAACTACAATAGGGCATACGACGCATCAGCTTTGTTAAGTGAATTAAAATATCACACAATAGGGGGTAGGGATGTAGTCAGTTGGACCTAGGATATATACTGCTGGGGTCTGATCCATAGCACTGCTTAAAGCCTTGCATGGTAGCTCATGCCTGGGATCCCATTACTTAGAACATGGAGGGAGAGAAGTAAGACATTCAAAGTCAGCTGGGCAGTGGTGGCACATGCCTTTAATCCTAGCACTTGGGAGGCAGAGACAGGCAGATTTTTGAGTTCAAGGCCAGCCTGGTCTACCAAGGTAGCTAGACAGGACAGCTAGAGCTATACAGAGAAACCTTGTAAAAAAAAAAAAAAAAAAAAGACATTCAAAGTCACCCTTTGCTACATACCAAGTTCAAGGACAGCCTGAGCAACATGAAATCCAATCTAAATAAATAAGTACATGTTTGCATAATGAAACAATATATGCTATTATGTCAATTTTGTGTGACTGGGAGTCTGGCATGTATAATATATATCAGTAATGTTATGTTCCTGAATTATCAAGCTTCATTTTTTCATTTATACTTTTCCATATTTTCTTAACTCTTCACAATGAATGTTTTAATCCGTATTAAATAACATAGATAAAATACCACTTGCTTCTAAAATAATATAGCCCATCCCCAGCAGTTAAAGAATTGTGTATGACAAGCTCAAAAAGAATTAAAATCAGAGCACGCTAATAGTATCGACAATCAAAGCCTGCAGTTAACTTGGTTAATTCAGTGGGAGAGCAACCTAGTTGCTCACGTGGAGCAAAAAAAAAAAAAAATTGCAATTTTTGTTTGCTGATTTTTTTGATTTTTGTGTTGCCAGAAGCCACATGAAAGAACCACATTCATCTTGGCAAAGATCAAGTGGAATTGGGGTGCGGCAGAGGCGTACGCCTGAGTGTCACTGTTGTGTTCTCATCTCTGCCATTTCTAGCATTGAGGCCTTAGGCTAAGCCACAGCTGAGCCTTCGGATAAACTAGACTTTCAAATAAATTCTACTGTAAATATGCTAAGTATCCTGCCTGGGAAAGCCTGCTCACTGAAGTATTAGATCCAGATCAAGAACTCAGTGCGTCCAGATCTTCCGCAGTGAGCATCCCTTAATTCCACTCAGGGTAGGGGTGGATCAATGGGAGCCCAAGTTCAGTGGCCATCTTGCTCAATGCGGTGAGACCGTTTTTTTTTCCCCCTTTGTTTCACGTGAAAAGAAAGCTAAAGATACAGCTCAGGAGGAGGGTATTGGTCTGGCTTGTCCAGGTTCAATCTCTACTATCTCACTGAGAAAAAAGAAGAGAATGAGAGTGCCTCGCATCGGCAGCATAAATACTAAAATTGGAACGATACAGAGAAGATTAGCATGGCCCCTGCACGAGGAAGACACGCAAATTCGTGAAGCATTCCATATTAAAAAAGAAGTAGGAGAAGAAGGAGAAGAAGAAGAAGAAAAAGGAGAAGGAGAAGAGAATGAGAAAATAGAAAAAGAAAGAATTCCACTGGTCTCTGCAAGTTGTCTGTCCCTACTTCACCCCCAAGAAACTTCTCCAAATTCCTTCTTGACCTTTGTTTCACATTACCTTTTTCTGGCTTTAATAAATACATGTTTGGATGACAGATGTCACATTCTAGGCTGGTTCATATTTTCGTTTGAGTGGCTACCCCCCAAAAGTATATTTCTATCATTTGTACAAGAACAGAGTCTCTCTGTACCCCTCACAATGTAAAGATGTTTCCCGAAGAAGTTGGCCTTCCCCTTGTTCTGAATGTGAATAGTCTAAAAGTTATCATAATGGATCTAGCTGAACAGGGCAGCTACTCCTGGTAAACCTTTAAAAGCATAAACCTTTTAGCTCTTTTGTTTTTGAAAGTGTCTTAAAAAGCAAAATATCAGTTAGGGGAAGGAGTCAGGAAGATCCCAAACTAGGATAACTAAAGCTAAAAAAAAAAAAAAAAAAAGAATATTTCAGGACATCCATTGGGTTTCCAATTGAATTATGCTTAATTGAAAACCTCTAACATTATTTTCAATATTTTTCCCTTTGTCATATTTCCTTTGAGCATCACAAATCAAAATTATTCTCCAGTCATTTCACAATGTTCCATTGAGCGCAAATTACATTACAACATTTTCCAAGCACAGAGGAGTCCGCTGGTCCTAAGGGAGGCAAAGAAATTTCCAGAGATTATTTGGCTTCTATCACTAGACCAGAGATTTAAACTAATTTCCCCAGGGATAAATGAAGCCCAAAGTTGAAATTGTTGGGGATGGCTTCAGATTCTTTCTTAAAAAATTAGTTTCTAGCACCTAAACAGTAGAAGCTTTGACATAAACATACATAAATGGGACTGATGGTCTAGCTCAGTGGTGGAGAGCTTGCTTGGCATGCAGAAGCGGTTGGTTTGCATAGCAAAGGAAAGAGGGGGTGGGGGGAGGACAGAGCTTTTGACATTTTACCCAGTGCACTGGGGTTGTTTGGTTAGCACATGCCAAACAGCAAGAGTACTGGACCAGCAGCCCTCCTCTCTCTCCCCTGCCCCTGTCCTCTCTTCTTAAGATTCATTTCTGCAAAGATTTCATGATGCGTGTTACTAGAATACGGGGGGGGGGGGGGGGGGGGGACTATATATGCCGGTGTCCTCTGAAAAATGAAGGCATTAAATCTCCAGGAACTGGATTTACAGGTGGTTATGACCTGCCCGCTGTGGGTGCTGGGAACACAATTCAGGTTCTTCGCAAGAGCAGTGTGTGCTCTTAAAGGCCCAGATGTCTGTCTAGCAGCTCTCCTCTCAGAGGGGCTCTGGGCAACCCAGCTTGCTCTGTCCCACTGAGGAGTGCCTCACTCACTAGCATCACACACGTGAGACCTTCAGGTTGTGTTTCGCTCACTAGCATCACACACGTGAGACCTTCAGATTGTGTTTCGCTCACTAGCATCACACACATGAGACCTTCAGGTTGTGTTTCGTTCCTATCAAGCAGTGGTGGGATGAAACCAAGAGGGTATCCTTGGACAACATCGGTAATACCTAATTTCAATCGATTAGATAGAGCAGGGACCCATAATCATAAAGAATAGCTCTCTTAGTCTGTAATGCAATATAGGAACTAGCTATGAGGTTTTCTTTCCTTAGTAATTCCACAATCCTTAGGAAACAAACCTACATAGAGATTGCCAGAGGCTACTGTGGATAACCTCTGAGGAGCTGGTATTTGCCTCCTAGGTGAACAGGACAAGCCATTATAAAAAGTCTCAATATTTTAAACTTCGGTTACTAGGAATCAATAATTTAATGAAAACAACCTACATCTACACAGACCTAATCCAATCTGTGGAGGAATCTTTTTTCTTTGGGTATGTGATACATACATACATATGAGTTTGTGTGTATACACACTTGTATAACCGTTTGGAGGTCAGAGGTCAGTGGCAAGTGTCTTCTTCAGTTATTATCTCCCTTCCTGGAACTCACTGATTTAGTTAGACTGGTTATAGAACCAGCCAGCTCCAGGAATTCTCCAGTCTCTCAATGCTGCGGTTACTAAAACGCTCCCCTTTTCTGGCTTTTGACCTAGATGCTAGGGATCCTAAGCAGGTCTTCATACTTGCACAGAGTGACCTTGGCCCTCGAGCCATCTCCCCAGCTCTTGCAGGGGATATCCGTTCTTACGTATGAAAAATGCTTTCAGTGTTCATGACCGCAGGCTCAGAGAGAATGCTCTCCACTACACAGCCAAGCCTGCTTCTCAAGAGTCCAGTGCTTAAGACCAAAATCTCAGTTAATGCAGCTCAGCAGATGAATGCAGTTTAAGGTCAGCTGCCCTAGACAGACAAATGAAGCCTGTGGTGAGGAGTGGAATGCTAAGTGAGAAGAAACAGACTCTGAACTGGCTTGGGGATCCTCCTTCATCCCCAAACAGCATGGTCAGTCCATACCCTTGATAGCTTTGCCAGCCCTCCCTTCTTCCAGCTAGCCAGGGCTGCTCTTGGGATCCTCTTGTGCAAAAAAGGTTACAGTTGAAGCTTTGTTCTGCATTGCTTTCATTTTCTTCTGAACAGTTTAGATAGAACTTTCTTGCTCAAATTTGACATGCCATTTGATAGGACAGTGGGCTACCAAATCTATAGCTTCCTGAACCATTCAGATAGCCACTGATGGAAAACATTGAGGGTCAGGTGGCTTAGGCCCATGATTCCAGTTACCTGAGAGGTCTAGGCAGGAGAATCAGACGTTCAAAGCCTATTGAGGCTACCAAGTGAGTTCAAGGCCAGCCTGGGCAATGTATTGAGAAGATTATAAAGCGCTGGGGAAGCCATGAAATAATTCAGAAGGTAAAGGCACTTGTCAACTCAACACAAGCTACGGTCATCTGAGAAGAGGGAACCTGAACTGAGAAGATGCCCCCATCAGATTGGCTAGCCTGTGAGGCATTTTCTGGACTGGTGATTAATGCAGAAGAGCACAGACTACCGTGGGTAGTGCCGCTACTGGGCAGGTATTCATGGACCATGTCATAAGGCAGGCTGAGAAAGCCATGGGCAAGCCAGTGCACACCATTCGTCCATGGCCTCCACTTTAGTTCCTGTTTCTGTGTTCCTGCCTTTATTCACTTTCCTGATGGGCTGTGATCTGCAAGATGAAATAACACTTTCTTCCCTTAAGTTGGTTTTTTGTCAGGGTTTTTATCGCAGCAACAGAGACGCAAACCAAGACACCAGGCAAGCCCAATAACTTGAATTTGATCCTTCAAACTCGTGTAAAAGTAGAAAGAGAGAACAAACACAAAGTTGTTCTCAGACCTCCACACAGCACCATAGCTTACTTGTGTGCCTGTATACACATCACACACAGCAATAATAACAACAACAACAATAATAATAGCAGTAGTAATAATAATAATTTTTAAATTAAAAATAATGATAAGGATAGGGATGTAGCTCAGGGGTAGAGCATGTGACTAGCTCTACCCTAACTTCAATAACCAGTAATGCATAAAGAAAATATTTGGAGGAAAAAAAAATTGTGTCAGTACTGAACATAGGCAAATTGACATAGCATTTACATAGTATTTCACATTCTAAATGTCATCAATACTATAATAATTATTAAAAAGCATGCTGGGAGAGTGTGCATAAGTTATATGCAAATTATATGTGGTTTAGAATGAGGCCTTTGTGCATTCAGAGGTGTGAGTACCAGAAGGGGATGCTGCTATTGTGGATGTGTTCAGGGTTCCTCCAGCATCCACACTTCAGGAGACAACTTCATTGGGTATTCAAGGTCTTCACCCCTGGGCTCTCAACAGTCCCTCATTTCCATTCACCTCACTGCTTCCCAACAGCCTGTAATCTACAGGCAGGCAGGGACCATATGTACCCTGCACTGCCTTTGGGGCTACAGCATTTGCCTGCAGGTAAATGTCCTAGTCACACGGATCTGGTGAATAGAGGCCTCCAAAGTGAGGAATTCTGGTATGGTAAATTGGGGTACCATTGCAATATGTGGGGAGAGGCTTGTTTGTAAGCTAGCACATGGCTATGAAATCAATTCATTTTGAAATCTAAGGGAATATATTTTTCTATTTGTGTTTAGCTCTACTTAAGAATAAACTCAGCCCCAATTTTCCTATTGCCTGTAGTAGTCTCTCAACAGACTACATGTTTTCCATCTGTTTATTTTGCTTATTGGATAGCTTCCCTAGGAAGAAGCCAACTCCAGAAGGACAGGGCTGCAGGTCCCTTTTTCCTGGCTGTTGTATGCTCCAGCGGAGAAACCATTTTGCCCATAGTAAATATACTCTCTTGGTGCTGAATTGAATGGGTTTCCATTAGTTAAGGTAACACACATAAAGCACCAACTTACACCAAGGTAAATTTTCATGAAAATTGATGTAGACTTTTAAATACCTTACACTAATTATATTCTATCTCAAGTTTCAAAATGGGGCTTCTTATGACATATGGAACTCCAAGTAAGCTACCTGAGAATCATTTGAGCCTTTGGGGAAAAAATTATCACCATCTGAAATCATAAATCTACAGGCTGAGGCCAGTCCATGAGATAGTCTAGGAGCTGTGACCATAGTCCAAATATCAATTAGAAATACACCCACCGGATAGGGCTGCTCACGCAGTATTCTGACTCTCCCAAGTGCTGGGGAAAACTTGCATAGCTGTGTTAAATAGCCACATTCCCTCCTTACTCTTGCGGGCTTTAGGGAGAAATGGGTGACCCCAAAGACCAGATAGTTCTTTTCCCCATTTTCTGACCAAGAGATCTATCTTTACCTCCGCACTGCCCCTACCATCCGCGCAAGTTTTTGTGACGCCAAACGGCATGAGAGGTTGTGCGTACACAAAACCAGGCAGGAAAAGAGAGAGGGAAAATTGAGCACCAGGCCCGGACCTCTGCACCCAGCTAACGCCTCTAAGCTTTTGCCTTTACCCCAGAGGCCAGTAGTTGGCGACTTTTAGGCGCTTCCCGCCGCCGCAGAAGGGCAGACCCTGGGAAAACATTCCAGGAAAGGGGGAAGGAGGCGTGGGGCAGAACCCGGGCGGGCTTTGGGCGGGGCCTGGTGTGCGGTGGGTGGAGTCAGAGCCCGAGGCCGCAGCGTGGGTCCCGCCCGTGGGGGCGGGCGCAGTGGGAAGGCGCGGCCCCAAGGGCGCGCGGAGAGCAGAGCACTTCAGCGTTTGGGTGGAGGGCGGTGCGCTCCAGCCCGGGCCATGGCTGTGCGTCCTCGCTGCTGGAGCCGCGGCTCCCTAGCTCCGTGCCCCGCTCCCTAAGAGCGCTCCCTTCGCGGTAGCAAGCAAAAACCCACGATTTTGCCCGAGCTGGGGCGAAGCGTAAGGCAGCTGCGAACCAGGATGTGCTGACGACCGCGAGGGCTCGCGTCCTGGGTGCCACCGTGGGTCCCGACGTGGGATCCAGATTACCTCGGGCAGCCTCGACTTTCCCAGTGCGCTCCCGCCGCCCAGCGCCGACCTTAATGTGTAGAGACGAGCCGGACACCATGATCCTAACACGTAAGACGGACTTATGCCTTGTTGTTGGGCTAGTCTGGCTGAGGTCAACAGCTGAGGGGACCGGCTGAGGAGGACTTGTCACCCTGCCCTGCCAAGTCCGTGTTGTGATTGTGTGTTTTGACACGCTTGCAGAGGAGGAGCCCCAGGCTTTCGAGAGTAGAACGCGTGTGCTTAAGCAGCTTGGGTCAGGGTTTGTAGGAGACTTTAACACCGGGTCATGTCCCTTGACCATGTATTGCCTGGGGACTGGGGACTGGCGTCCGAGTGACTTAGCCTCGTACTATTCCTACTGGCCTCGGGCCCCGAGAGGCGAGCAACCCCTTTTGGTCTTCTCGTGGGGACTGTTCCATCTCTTCTTGTCCTACACCCTACAACTCTCAAATCAGCTTTGTCTCCCTAAGAGTGCTTTATTTAAGGGGCTGTGTAGACTTTTAGCTGTACTTAGGGTACAATGCTTCCTTAGCTCTATTTAAGAGTTCGGTTCTTTTGTTGCTGTCGCCTGTTTTTAATCGCTGGGAATCTCTGAGCCTGGGCGGGCTAAGTCAGGGTTGCTCCTTAGCTACCCCCAAACCCTGGTGCACGTGGGGTTCCAACTGGGAACTCAGCAATTTCCCGCTGTGTAATTGGACGTGGTACCTGAAAAGCCCCACCAGATGCCCACGTCCTTGGCGAGGGTGGAAGAGTCTGTGGGCTTGGGAAAGGAAGGAAGCAAGTCTCCAGGCCTGTGGCTTTTTTTTTTTTTTTCCTGTAGTAAGGCGACGGCGTCTTGGACTAATTCCCCACCCTGCGCCCCGGTCCCCTCCTCCAATGTCAGTAGCTGAGAGCCTTTGATCCTTCTTAAGGGTTGCTCCCAGAGCAACAGCCCACCCTGTTTTTCTGTCTCTGAGAGTCACTTGAGTGCATGGCCTTTGGTGCGAGGACTGATGCTGGGGAAATGGACTCGGGATCAGTTTCCCTCTTGATGCGCGACCCCGGGAAAGTGGCACATCCTCACTGTGATGTCCCCAACCCGGGTTCATAACTTTCGACACACGTGGAAGTTGTGAGGATCAAATAGAGTAGTACACCTAAAGTGCCTAGCGGGTGACGGATGCTGAAGTTCACTCTGTTCCCAAATTATGCCAAAAACTAGAAGGGAAACCCTGCCTAAGTCATTAATCAGCGCCGGAGAGGGAGAAAAAAAAAATGATCGCCCCATCCGGTTTTGCTTTCAATGAGGCTTTTTACACCCAATGTGGTCACAAATGGGTTCATTTCAAGAGGTTGTTTCAAGCTGTGGCTGGTGATTCGGAGGAATGCAGCCTAGGCACGGCCATCCATTACCAAAAGATTCGTGGGGGTGGCATATGTGACGCATTTGAGTAGGGGAAAAAAAATCAGGCTCTGGAGAAGGCAGAATGCCCAGTCTCAAGTTACAATTTTTTTTTTTTAACCCTGCAAAATTCTGTTTTCTGAAGGGATGAGGGAAAATAATAGGCCAGTGGACTGCGGCACTCAGAATGTAAACCTATCAGCGGCTCTAAGAGGTTGACTATTTCTGCTTCCATCTGGACTGCAGGCTAGTCCTCTGCGGGATAATTTGCTGACCATAAGGGTGGAATTAATGGAGTACCCGGTGCCATCTTGGCAAGCAGATTGCAGCAGATGGTCAGAGGGGTGCCCTTCGAGGCAGCAGCCCCCCTAACAGAAGAGCCAAAGTCCTGAGGAAGGACTGAATGTCAAATGGTTAGCAGATGTGCCGTCAGAAGTTATTTCAAGACATTTCCTGAGAAAATGTTGGAGATCGCCTGTGTTCACTTTTATTGTGGCATGCCAGACTTGCAGCAAAGCCCTAGCCTGGGTACATAATTTTTTCATTAGTACTACTGTTCAGAGAGTTTCAAATGAAGCACAGCAGACAGACTTTCTCTCAAGCTTTCTTTTTTTTTTTTTCCCTCAGAGTTTGCTTTTGACAAATTGCCTTGACTTTCTTCTGAGCTGAATGACACCTTGCTCTGAAACAGCCTAAAAGCTCAGGAATAAGGAGCTGACCTTTCCCCCAAGCCACAGAACTTGGGATCTGGATGTGTGGTCTCCAGCTTAGATCTTTGCCCTAGAGTGGATGAAAACTCCTCTTAGTGACTTGTATTCTCATTTCCCCTATTTTTTTTGTAGATCTAATGCACACCACTTTCTAATGAGTGAAGAGGATGGTAAACCGTTTCAGATTTTAGTATGCTGAAACAACCCAAGGAGTTTTCTTTAATTGAGGAATACGTGCAAGACAGTTTGCCCTTCTGCCTTTGTTCTGTATTTCGGTTAAAAGAACAAAGACCAATAGGACAGACCAATAGATGTGTTATGACCACAGCAAGGTATTAGTAAATAAAGTGACTTTTAAACTGTCTGGTACTCCAGCTCCTATTGGCAGAAGCACCGTGGGACTTAAAGGGGACAAGAGAGACTCGTGCAAGATACTTCCAATCTGAGACTCCGTGAGGAGGCTCCAAGAGATGGTTTCAAATACAAAAATTAGTACTTGGGTTTTCCTGGGTGTCCCTGTGGAGATTTTAAAAGCATGATGCAATGTTTAAATGAGAGGGGTATTTTTATGACCTAACCAAGTAAATACTCAATTTGGAAATATTCAAGGGAGGGTGATTTGGTCCAGAAGAGCTGGGGCCATCCAGAGTCCAGTGAGTGAACTAAATGGGGCTCTTTTGAAGAGAGCCTTGTTCTGAGCCTTGTTCTGCACAGGA
Source organism: Mastomys coucha (assembly GCF_008632895.1). Taxonomy (NCBI): domain Eukaryota; kingdom Metazoa; phylum Chordata; class Mammalia; order Rodentia; family Muridae; genus Mastomys; species Mastomys coucha. The sequence goes on along the minus strand of NW_022196905.1, from coordinate 177,664,674 downwards.
TGGGCCAGTATTGTAAACACAAGTTTCTCATGCTTAACTCCCTTTCCTAGCAACAGGAAGACGGAAATGAGGCCATGCAAAAAAAAAAAAAAAAAAA
>NW_022196905.1:177651323-177664548 GCF_008632895.1 Mastomys coucha | reverse complement strand
AAAAAAAAAAAAAAAGAAAGAAAAAAAGTCCTAAAGGGCTCCAGACAATCCTTGATCCACCCTGTGCAGCCAGAGGACCTGCAAAAGTAAAAATAACTTCAGATGTTTCCGCTTCCTCCCTGGATATTAGCAAACCAGTGCAGACCTGATGTCTCCAGGCTGTACAGAGAGCATCAGAACACAGCCTTGCCCAGGTACCGGGACTCCAGGCACGCCAGACAAAGCAGGAGAAAAGGGCAGAGGTGCCCTGTCATTTTTAATAATTCTACAGGCCAGTGATACAGTGACGTGCGCTAGAGCCCGACGGCGGAGAGTGATTCTAGTCTCTAAGCATAGCCGTCCCTCTGAGTCTTAATGTGCTCGTTTCTGTCCTGACCCATCTGTAAAAAGTTCCCTCCTGTATGCTCAAGGTCAAGTTACAACGCCCAGTTTATAAAGAGTTAATGTCAGCCCTAGCCTGAAAAGCGAGAGCCCATGTTCTTCCACAGGGCTGTGGAATGAGAAGGAAATCGGGCTTCGGAACAGATCTTTCACAGCTGTCTCTATTCCTGACTCTGGCCATTTCCAGTGGAGGAATGCAGAGTTAAGTAGGCTTTGAAGGGAGACCACTCAGGACGGTTACAATTTGTTTTATAGGTACATGTTACTGCTTTGAAAGTGTGCAATCAGTAGTTAGTGGGTGTTTTTTTTTTTTCAGTCTCAAATTACACTGGTCCTCTTTTATCCTCGGGGAATAAGTTTCAAGCTCCCAGAGAGTTCCTGAAACCATACACAGTGCCCATCCTTATATGTACCCTGGATTTGTTTGGTTTGGCCTGACTTTTCCTTCATGAATACATGCCTATGATAAAATTCATAGATTAGACAAAGAGCCACAATAGAAACAATGCAGTAGGACCATTGTAACATCATAGAAGTTACTGGGGACTTACAAATGGTTTATTTTGGGAGCTTCTTCATGTTGTAATTTCATTTTCTTTCCGTTGGCATTGAGGCAGGGGTGGGGGGAGGGGTGGGGGATGCTCCAGTGGGACACCCAGTTGATGTGGAAAGGGTAAGATTTTCAGCTGGGGAGGTCTGTCTGTCAGCCTACCCTGTCTGTCAACACTTCTCTCTTAGGTGGCCCCACTGTTATTGTTGAGGATTATGATGAGCCATGATAAGGGTGGAGAGACCTCCCGGGGACAGTTAATCGCATGACTCTGCCTAGACTTTTTCCTGTACTAGGTCTTTCTTTCTTGCTATCCTAAGTAGTGGCAGACAGGAAGACAACTCTGCAGGTTATAGAGCCTCACAGTCAAGAGTCACGCTTTTCTAGAATGTTCGGACAGAACCTTGCAAAGTCTACTGTTTTCTGGGGGGGTATCTGTGTAATGTGATTGTAGCCTAGCAGACAGAGACAAGAACATCTGTCCTTAACATCTGAGAGAGAGAGAGAGAGTCCCAGGATACCACATCCAGAAAGTCTAACCTCCACTGGACTGAGCAATGTGTATGTGTGTGTGTGTGTGTGTGTGTGTGTGTGTGTGTGTGTGTGTGTTCGTGCGCGCTAGATATCAGTGAAAACAGTTGACTGGCATCTTCAAAATTTCTGCCTGCTGGGAGGAAAGGCTTTTGGGTGCTGCAGGTAAACATTGTATGATAAGCCAACACAATGAAAAGGTTTCTCTTCGTCAGCCCCACCCTACCTCTCACCCCCATTTTGTTCTGTTAGTAGATTTAGGTTTTTATGATACTGAGCACTCTTTCCCCCATGCCTGCCTCTCTCTACTCGATGTCCTTTTCAAGTCAGCTTCTCCCCTAGTAGAGGAAGAAATCAAAAGCTAATAGAACCCTGAGCTCTGTTATGCTGGGCCCTCAGTTGTCTGTGACACCTCCCACCCACATTTTGATCTCTTACCCACCCAGCCTCTAAGTGTCCTGCAGAGTGGAGCGTACTGGAAGTCACTTCCTGATTCTTGTCCCAGAGGCGCCTTCCTTCTCCTGGAGGAGTCTCCAAAGGATGTCTGAGGGACAAAAGGCTCCCACACCCTGAGGTTGAGGCACTCCCAGGCTCCCCATACTTAGGAAGCCAGTGAGCAAAAAGACTTTGGAGTGAAATGGCCCGTGACCCAGGTATGGCTCTGTCCTTACAGCCATAGTTTGTCACACTCAGGTGACAAATGCAGAATATTTTCTCCAGTCTGGATTACACGGAGGCCTCACAGGGCAGCCAGTGTCCACTGAATTCCCCGTTTCAAACCAAGCTATAATGCTATGGAAAGGGGATTTTGTGTGATGCTTGTGCATCTGTCAAAGTCACCCCAAGGGAAATTCCCAGAACTTTGCAAAGACACCCTTGAAAAGCCCATCCCCTGTTGAGGGGCAGCTGGGACAGAAATTCAGTGTCCAAGGTCATAGTCAATGGGATAGCATTGTGGACCCCTTCCTGCTGGTGTGTGTAAACAGACTGGGAAGGCCCCCAAATAGGGACCTTAGTGTGTTTATAGGGATGGACATGAGTTAACATTTAACTATTAAATTGTGTGTGCTTCAGTGCTGGGGTCCTAAGCACTTTTAAAGAAAATGATTTCTTAATCCATCTGGAAGATGGAAATATGCTTTTTATATTTTGAGATATAGATTATATATTTACATTTTATATATTTATAAATATTAATTTATATACTTTGTTATATTTATCTTTTGTTTAGTACAGATCTGATTGGGTGAGAGGATTGACTGCTCTTACCACACACGTGTAACTTAAACCATCAGACCACCAAAAACCCAACCCAACAAAACACCAGGGTCAGCCTAAAAAGCCTCCCTGCTTGAGGTTAGACCAAAGGAGGTGGCAAAATTAACACCTTTAGCCAGCATTGGCCACATTGTGTCTTCATTGGTTTTTGTTAAAGCATAGCATAGTATTTCATTCTTTTCTTCACTTTCTTCTCCCTCCCTCCTTCCTTCCCTCTTCCTTCCTTCCTTCTTCTTTTCCTTCCTTCCTCCCTCCCTCCCTTCCTTTCTCTATCAAAAAAGGCTTAAATAGAAGTGAGACTGGTTTGGCTTTTGTGGCTGCTGCTGTTGTGTTTCGGTTGGAATTCCTCACCATCCTCTTTATCTCTAATTTTAGGCTCAGGTAGCATCCTGATTTTCAGTGTCTTATTTTCTCTGTTCTATTCCTCCTGGAGGACCCTGGGGTAAAAGGCTGGATCTAGGAGCTGGCCTTTTGTAGAATCCTAAGCTTTGCTAATTTACAGAGAGAAATGTTTGATGGATGTACGGCACAGAGATGGAACAGGCTCTAGGACTGTAGTCAGGTATGTGGCCTTCGGGAGTGGCAAAGGGAAACTGATGGAGTGACCTGAAGACGTGGGTGACCTTTTACAAAACTGAGGCTTTGGAAAATAAGGCACCTTACAGCTATGACACTTCGTTTTTTTCAAACTGTCTTAACGTCTGTAGTTAGCACCCTAAAACCTAATCCAAGCCATTTTCCTTAGTGTGTAATTGGAAGTCTTTAAGTGTTTGATATAGAGACCTAGAAAGGCATTAGCGTATGTATATTGATTGATGGGTGGAGAAGGGGCACTGTTCTACTGGTATTTTTTTTTTTCTTAATTGCTATTCAAAGTAATGGGTTTTACAGTCCTATTTTCATCATGGGACATAAAAGCAGGATGGGGACTGCGGGGCGGGTGGGGGCGGAGGGGTGCTGCAGCAAAGGTCTATTTTTATCCCACTCTAGCCTGCCCTGAACTAGAGAGAGGCGATGTCACTGCATCTGTCTCCTCAGTAGCTCAGGCCCCTCTCAGTTTGACCTCTTCAGCCTGGAGCTCGAATGCCCATTTTTGATTAGCTGGGAGATACCTTCTATTCCTGGGAATGAAGGACATTAGTGTGGAGTTCCTGATGGGCCTGTCGCTCAGGACCTCACATCTACACAGAATGACAGTGACGTGAACCACTCCCTTGCCTGGTTTGAGTGGTTAAAAGCAATACTTTGCAAATGCTTGGGCTAAAGGATCCCCAGAGGAAATTTCACTTGATGTGATTTCTGCATCGTTGAAGTGTCAGCTCAAGTGCTCGGTCCCTGGTGTAGGCTTGTGGGGTGTCTCCATGGAGGTTTCCTCCTTTCGGAGTAAAACCCTTTATTAAGTTGTCATCACGTCACAGGGGGGAAAGTGGCTTCTTTATCCCCCTCCTTAGATTATTTCTAGGAATTTCCTTTCCTAGAGAGCAGCATCTCTGTCTCCAATCTTCAACAGATCGAGGGGCTAGATAGAAAACGCCCCAAGCTTCCTTTTTTTTTTTCTTCTTAATATTACTGAGAGCCTCATGAGTGATTTAAGAGCTCTTGGGTGGAGGACACCATCTGGCGCCTTTGAATTTGAGCAGATTGTCCAAACTCTGGACCACTCCCTTATAACAGGAAAAGGTCCCATGTATATGTCAGCACCCTGTTCCCTGCCTCCCCCGGAGTCAGAATGTCATGGGAGAAGTGAAGCTTTAAAGCATACATGCATATATACATATTTATATTTATGTATAATATAGTATTTATATATTATATTTATATATAATATAGTATTCATATATGATATATAAAGCAAATATATATAATTCTAAGAGGTTTTTTTTTATAGACTGGAGGGTTTTCTGTGAAAATTAAAGTTGGTTTGGGGGGGTCTATGGGTCCATGCATAAGCAAGTGTTCAGGGTATTATGTTCTCTGAATCATGAACATAACCTTTCATAAAACAAATCAAAGTATTGCCTCCTTAAAAAGCGGTTTCTACCTTTTTGGCAACAGAAGCATCAACAGATGTACACAATGTTGGGAAATGTTCCTGAAATGGTACGCAGAGGAGTGAGGATTCTGGATGTTATTGGCTAGGGAAGATGTCCTAGAGAAGGGATGGTAGGCAGAAAGGAAATACCAGGGCAGAGGCAGCTGCTTAGAGAGCCTGGAACTGTCGTATGAAACTTGAGGTTTATATGTACGTACATAACTCCATCTGCACTCACTGTTGTAACCATGCCTGTGTATAACAGTTAAGCTGGAAAGTGTATTTCTTGCTGTAGTTGTGAATCAGAATTACGATTACTGGCATGAAAATTAAACCCATGGCTTATCTACGCAGTTATTTCTTGACTGAGGGAACCACACTGTCACAAAATAGGGTGGCATTTGGGGGATATCCGTGAACAAAGTGGACAGACTTATTCTTGGAACTTACAGAGAGGGCGCCCAGCACATTCACGGTACACGTTAAAGAAAAAGGAAGACTAAAGAGAGTGGGGTAGGAAGAAGCCAGGGAGGCTGGATCAGTTGGGGGTGGCGGAGTGGGCATAGTTGGGGGTGTGGTCAGCAGCCTGGCCTTATATCTCCCTATAGGACTTCCCACTGAGAAGGGGGGTCTCACAGGTGCTGACTTAACAAATCACTTGGGCTTAACAAACTCCCAGGCCCTAGAAGAGCACTTGAGGAACCAAATAATTCCTAAGACAAGAGCAGAGGGTCCTCAGGCCCCTGTATCGGGGGTGGGTGTGGCAAGCCTTTCCACCTGGCTTCCTGCGTGGCAGGAACTTGGGGCTCTGACCATCCCTGAAGATAGCCGGCTGCTCACCTAGTTCAGAAAGTAAAGACCACACAAAGGAGAAAATGCAGGCTGGCTTGCTTTACTTAGTGCCCCACAGTGGATTTGGGTCTCCCCAAAGCCCAGACTGAGTGATTACCCTGTCTCCCAGAAGCTCCCAGAATATGTGCCATAGATGTTTGGAATTTTCTTTTAGGCACCTGAGGGTAGGAATGCAGCTTAGATGCTCTCAGCATCTTTCCTGTGATTAGATAACATTGGAGTTTAATAAATATCAGCTAAGTATTCTATGTGACTTGGCCCTAGTTGGAATTCGTCTTACATAGATAACTCCTGATAGCCAGCCTTTGGCGGTTGTGTGTGTTTAACATTTATTCCTGTGGTTGTCAAGTGAGAGTTCTTAGTCTGCCTTTGAAGAAATGGAAATTTTAATGGACTTTTGTTTTTTTCTTTGCATTTTTACGACAAATCGGCATGTGGTTCTAGTGTGCAAAAGGGAGTATTTCGAGGTGTACTTGAGTGAAGGGGGACATTTATTGAAGTCTAGAGAGAAAGCCAGCCCTGGATAGCCAGGGTATCCTGGGAACAGAGAGCACTCCCATTTGGAGGCCTCTCAATAGTTGAAAAGGAGAGCAAAGAGGCCAAGTTAGGAGAGCCCAAGGACTTGGCTGAGGGGCTTGGATTGTCACTCAAAGATGATGGGAAGCCATTGAGTTCTAAGCAAAGTGGTACACGTGTGGGAAAACCAGTCTAAGTTCCCATAGAACTAGGTTCTGAGGGTAAGGATGGAGAGAAGTTTATCCAAAAACTATTAGATCCAAAGGAAGAGTCAAGGACAAAAGAAGATTACTGGGCCCTAGTATACACTGATGACTAGAGAGTGACCGAACTGTGGGGAGACCCAGGGGAGTCAGGCCTGCCTACACATACATTGCTTAGAGGACTTAAAAAGAAGATGCTGTGGAGTGCGTGGTCTTTGGCATTTGAAGAAAGCCTTTAAAGGCAGTGTTACTGGGTTAAAATCACTCTGGTCCCTGATGTTTAAGTCCCTTGCTGTACTCCTTGGTGGACCTGGCTGCTTCTCCAGATGACACACCCAGGAGCCGCACCCACGGAGTGAAGGTGAGCTGTTACCGAAGCCATTGTGTTGCATCGATGACCTCCGGGACCTAGTGGAGAGACCGATAAGCTGAGCCTTTCTTCTTTCCGTTGGAAGGAATCTGTCAGCCAGGGGCAGGAATGAGTCTTGGTTTGGATTGAAAGCCCCGCCCCCACCCGGTCTGCCCATAGCTCTCTGTATACAGGAACCTTTGCCCACACATCTGTCTTACGTCAGGGCTTGCAAGGAATTGGAGAAAGTGCTTGCCTTTTTTTTTTTTTTTTTTTTTTGGTAGCATTCTTTGATCCCTTGGCATTTCTTTGAAGGAAGAAATATGATGAGCAGGCATATTAGGAAAGAAGGAAAGAAATTCACATGTTCCCACTGGGAAAGTACTGCAGTTTAGACTGCTGGGCTGTGGCTCGATCTGCTCAGAACAGCAGAGCTCAGCGGCAGGATGGCTGGCTAAGGGAACGTCCGCAGACTTAAGGTTAAGGTGTAGAGGGAAGAAGAAAGGGGCTTCCCAGCCATGCACAAAGGGTCTCAGCGCTCATTCATCTTATGGGCAGAGCTGTGACTGACCAACGACTAAGCTGCTTCCAAGAAAAATTTCCTGTTTCCTCCTTAGCATGTTTGTCTGTTGATTGCTTAGAGCAGAGCCCTTGTCTGCAAGCCTCACTGTGTTGCCATTGTACTTTCAAGTCTCTGGAGGCCTTTCTGTTTTAAACCCATCATCCTCGAGGCTCACAAACCACCACGCACCTGCACTCAGGGTGTGTACCCTTGAGCCAGGTGGAAGTGTTCACCATGAGCAGGGCGGGGATGTTAAGGTCCTGGCTCACAGGCTTCCGGTGGTCTCTGAGTTTTAGTGAGCATGTGTACTGGCGTGCAGGCGTGCACTCCTATGTACATGCCGTGGTATGTATGCCGAGGTCAAAGAACAGCTTTCCGGCACCAGGTCTCTTCCCCCATAAGCTCCAGGATTGAACCGCTCTGATCAGATTTGTACAAGAACACCATTAACCCACCCAGCTATCTCCCGGGCTCATTTTCAATATCTTAAACTTTTTTTCATTGCTACAATTCCACCCCCCCCAAAGAAAAAAATCTACTCTAGCCAAAGATGCTAGCATTCTGAGTCCCTGTTCCCTCTCTCACCTGCCACGTAGAGCTCATTTTTTGAGGAGAGGTGCTTCACAAGTTCCATCTGCGTTTTAAGATCTTTGATCTTGAGGGTGGTATGAGCAGATGTTAGGACCAGTGTGAGGAAGGAAATGCACTGGTGTTTGGACAGTTCCTGAGAGTCTCAAGTGCCTCAGGTCTACCTGTCTGCCTGGTTTTTGCATGAGTGCTGGGCTTTGAACTCAGATCCTCATGCTTGCAGAGTGTTCACACCCACAGAGCCAGCTCCCCAGCCCGCACCATTTCTTTTCTAACCCAGCGACCCTAAAGGTGACTGTGTAGCATCAGTGAGGTTGAATGAGAACATGACATTTTCTTAATGATAGAAAATAACTGAGAGACACAGGCCAGCCAACAACAACTGAGACACAGGCCAGCCTTAGACGTCCTTAATCGGGACCTTAATGGATTAATGTCTGTGAAAAGCTCTTGTGATGTGAAAAGGAGGATTACGTTTATAGATGTAAAGATGGTTTGGAAGAAAATAGCCTGCCTCTTCGGCACCACCTCTCAACATGAAGCCCCTTAATGAGAAGATCAAGAACGTGGTGTGAATAGGGTGTCAGAATCCAGTGAGCTGGCACCTGATGGGGACCTTTGGATGTGCACTCTCCGGCTGCCCTGTCTGCACATGCCCAAAACTGGACGGATGCTTCGAATTTCTAGTTAACTTGCCACTTTTTAAGTGAAATAATAAGAAAGCAAACATTGCTTTTTTAACTATTACCCGATGTCCAACAGTCTGTTCTTTGAAAGTAGTCTCTAAGGATGTGGAAATGGTGAAGTGTTTTAAATATCTTTATAAGAGGCCAAGAGTTTGTGGGGCTGGAAGGATGGCTCAGTGGTTTAGAGCACTTGATGCTCTTTTAGAGGATCAGCACTCACATGGTGGCTCACAGCCATCTGTAACTCCAGGTTCAGGTGATCTGATGCCTTCCTCTGACCTCCCTGTACACAAACAAACATACAGTGTGAGGTCTGGCAAGGTGCCGCCAAGGCTGATGATCTAAGATCTGGCTCTGAGATCTGTGTGGTAGGAGGAGGGACTGGACTTTCACAAATTGCCCTGACCTCCACATGTGACCCCTTAACACACTTAAGACCTGGCTGGGGTAGTGCACATCCTTGGGCACGAAGTGAAGCTCTCTCTTCTGACGTCATCCCTCTGGGCTCCTCATCCTCAGGTCCCGAAGCTTGTGTTTAGTAATGCTACTTGTATCTCCGCGATCGCGATGGAATGATTCATGAGAGCAATGGTTGCCATGCTGTTTAATAACAGCCCGGGTCATCCTCATCTCAGTTGGTGTATTAACTAGCATGGAGAATCACAGCTTGCTTTCTCCTTCGTGTGTGTCCAAGGAAGGATATTGCAATTTGCCATGGTGATGAAAGATTTTTAAAGATGCTTTTCCTGAAAGGAAAAGAAAAGGTTACCAAAAAAAAAAAAAAAAAAAAGAAAGAGGGGTTGGAAATGTTAAAGCTAGTAGACAAAAGTGATATGATGTATTTATAATAGTGCCCACCAGACTGACATCTGGCACGGTGGAAGGAAATGAAGACGGGAATCTGGGATTGATTTAGCAGGCTTGAGGCGTCTATAAAGAAGTGAATAGCTTTAAATAACTAAGCACTCTCATGGCCTGAAGAAGGTGGGAAGAGGAGTTGAAAGGAATATTCTCTGTGCAAACACAGAAACTAATTAATGTGTCCCAGCCCTCCTCTGTGAGTCAGTTTTAACAGGATTGTAAATATGTGCTTGAGTGAGTTTTAACACAGTCTGTCAGAGCCTCTTGGCCTCTCTGTTTATCAATACTATCTCCAAGATGTTTAACCACGGGGAGCTGGGGCCTTTATGAGGCCTTCAGCCTGCCAAGATGCCGGGAACTAGTGACTCCGTGCCCTTGGTTTCCTGAGGCAGCCCGAGTCTCTCTCCTCCTGGTGAATACTGTGTTCCAAAAGGCACAGTCTTTGGCTGTGAAAATGCCCAGTCCCCTGGTGTCACCCGGGGCTCTCACGGTGCTTGGGCACGTTCTACTCTAAAGTGTAGAGTATCTACCCACTAGTAGAGTTCGTGTATCTGCTGTGTTTTGTTGAAGCAGAAGATACTAAGTCTGGTTAGGGCAACTAGGTTTCAGATAAGTTATTCAAGCCCTCCTGCACTCTCGCCTTGCTTCACTTTGTCCAGCAGCAGCACGAAGTCACTCACTGCCAGGACTCCATCTTGGAATTATTTTGTTTTTTTTTGTTGTTGGTGGTGGTGGTGGTAGTGGCTTGTTGGTTTGTTTTGGTTTCTGCAGCAATGGGGGTCAAAACCAAGATCTTGTGCATGACTATACCACTGAGTCACAGCCCCAGCCCCTTCTGTTTTCTTTAAAGAGAAAATAGATCATCAATATTCTTTAAAAAAAATAAAATAAAGACTGAAATATGCAGCCAGGGCTACACAGAGAAACCCTGTCTTGAAAAACCAAAAAAAAAAAAAAAAAAAAAAAAAAAAAAAAAAAAAAAAAAGGACTGAAATATATATAAAATGCAAGCCATTTGGTGTTGAGCTCCTTTCATTGGTCTGGCTGCCTACTGGCATATATTGTTTTCAGAACTTGTATTTTACTGGTCTGATAGAATGCATTTTATTAACACAGGAAAACCACATGGGAGGATAGTGTGTCTAACACATTTGTCTGTTTGTCTCTAGAAATTGAAGCCAAGGAAGCTTGCGATTGGCTAAGAGTGACTGGTTTTCCCCAGTATGCACAGCTGTACGAAGGTAAGCCCAGAATGCCATCTTATTTTAAGTCCCCGTTGTCATAATGCTGAGTTCCTGTGTGCTACCGCTCTAGCAGTTATTGGAGACATTTGGTTACTTATTCCATGTGTGTTTAGACAATGGAGTAAGTAGCCAAGACTCATTCCCACCAGTCAAGACCAAAGAAAAAGTCAACCCTCGATCATAGCGGAGCTCTCCTGCCCCTTTGCAAAGAGGAACCTAGATCCTGAAAGCTCTCTATTGGTTTTTATATACTCATTTTATTGACATTCTTGAAAGGTATACTTTGTGTAATGACTACCTTTTCAAAGAAAGAGAAAGGGTATGTATCATGGAGTTCTGATTTGTCCATGCAGCATTATACTACGATTCCTCTAACCTGTGTGTCCCTAGAGCTCATTTTCTTTGACTACTGTATAATACTCTGTCAAATGGATTAAAGGCCATTCTATCTATATACTCCAGTTGGTAGGGATCTCGGTTGTTTGATTCTTATAAACAGTTACTATCGAACATTGGTTGTGTCTGTGTTTTGTTACACGTGCATAATAATTTAACTTGCACACGCCGAGAAATAAGGTTTCTGGTTAGCGAAGGGCTGAGCATATACTCTGTCTTGTAATACACAATTTCTCCACAGTCTATGTGCTAACTTTCACTCCTATTGATAAAGCATAGGCCCTGTCTGTGTTCACATGTACTCAGACTTTAGATTTTACCATTGAGATGGATTAAAAAAAGACATACATGGATTATCACTCCATTTCCTTAATCATTAACATCATTAACGGTAATGAACAGCTCTTTTGTGTCATTAGGGCATGTATTTCAGTGTGTGTGTATGTATGTGTGTATGTAGCCAGCAAAGCCAGTTAGCTATGCCTTTAAAAATGTCTGTCCAGTCATGATAGCTTATGCCTTCATGCCCAGCTTGTGGGAAGCAGAGGAGGGCAGATCTTGAGACCAGCCAGGTCTACATAGTGAGTTCCGGGCTGGCTCGAGCAATACAGTGAGACCGCGTCTCAAAAAAAAGAACAAGATTTTCAAGAGTTCCTTGTTCTGCATTCTAGCCCTTTGTCCAAGTCTTCTTCTTCTTCTTCTTCTTCTTCTTCTTCTTCTTCTTCTTCTTCTTCTTCTTCTTCTTCTTCTTCTTTTGTAGGTCGTCTTGAGAGTAATAATACCTTTTCTTATGGCATCTGGTGGTCACTTAAGAAAAACACAAAAGGGTCTAGGGAGGTGACTATCACAAAAGTATGAGGGCCTGAGTTCAGCTCCCTAACACTCATATAAAAAACCAGGGGTGATGCCATGTGCCAATACTATCACCCCAGGATCCATGAAGCTCACTGGCCAACCTGTCTTGCCTAAGTGGTGAGCTTAGTGAGAGACCCTGTCTCAAGAAATGAAGTGGGGAGCAACTGAAGAAGACAGGGGACATTGAACCCTGGTCCCTCTATGCATTTGCAAATCTGTGCATGAGCACCCACCCAAACACACACATGCACATGCATCCATAACCACATCAAGACAGGAAAATTAAAGTTTAAAAGACCACTTTACTAATTTGCCCTTTTCTTCAATGTGATAAACAATATGACCAAAACCAACTTGCAGAGAAAAAGGTTTATTTCATCTTACAGTTTATAGGCCATCTTCAGGAAGTGTAGGGCAGGAACTCAAGGCAGGAACCTGAGGAACTGAAGCAGAGGCCATGGAGGAGTCCTGCCTACTGGCTTGCTTTCTTGTAGTACCTGGGACAACCTGTCCAAGTGGCCCTCCCCCACTGTTGGCTGGACCCTACCAAGTCAATCATTAATCAAGCCCGCCCACTGTGGGCTGGACCCTCCCAAGTCAATCATTAATCAAGAACATTCCACACACACTTGCCTACAGGCCAATCTGATAGAGGCATTTTCTCAGTTGTGGTTCTCTCCAGCTAGATGACCCTGGCTTGTGTCAAGTTGACAGGATACTTGGGACAAAGAACCAACAGTCATCTCTAACTCATTGTCTGGGTCTCTGGGTCTGTAGGCTGATGTGTACATCGCATCCACAGACATGTAGTAACTGTTCGTTCAAATGGGAGACCTAGTATCTGTACATGAAATTGTTTTATAATAATTACAGCTTTAAAATAGTGAACTTCATTTTATAGATAGTTTTATTTTGGGAGATTTCAATTCTTATTATTTTTATTTTTTATCAAAATGTTTATGTAATATATTTGATCATGGTTTCCTCTCCTCCAACTCCTCCCAGATCCTCTCCACCTCCCTACTGACCCAACTTCATGTCCTCTCTCTCTCTCTCTCTCTCTCTCTCTCTTTCTCACCCTCCCTACTCCCTACCTCCCTACCTCCCTCTTTCCCTCCCTCCTGATACAACTAAACTCTTTCTGCCTCCTCTTCTGTAGGGCTCCCTGAGCCCTGAGGGGAGAGATTTGATGGAGACATCCCATTTAAGGCTGAGCTCCAAGGTTTCTCACTCTGCATAATGTTTAGCTGTGAGTCTCTGTATTTGTTCCCATTTGCTGCAGGATGAAGCCTTTCCAGTGATCATTGAGAAAGGCACTGATCTATGAGTAGAGATCAAAAT
>NW_022196905.1:177646626-177651313 GCF_008632895.1 Mastomys coucha | reverse complement strand
GGGCTCTCTAGTCTCAGATTCTTGGTCATCCAAGCAGTGTTAGGTATGGATTCCATTTCATGGAGTGGGCCTTAAATCAAATCAGATATTGGTTGGTTATTCCCACAGGCCATGGGCCACCATTGTCCTAGCATATCTTGTAGGCAGGACATCACTGTAGATCAGAGAATTTGCAGCTGGGCGGGCATCTACTTTCCTCTTTTGGTAGTGTACAGAGTACCTTCTTGTATCAAAGACACTAGAACGTACGAGTGACTCTTTTACATACATAATGAGAGTGACTCTCATTACAATAGCTTACTGTCCCTCAATTTCACAGCCTACCCGGAATTTCTCATCACTCCACTATTTTGATCCTTAACACTCTGCTTTGTGGGTGGTGGAGGTGCTTGCCTTCAGACAGAACTTCTGACCTACTAAAGGACTTTAGAGATGGAAGACAGGACAGGACTTGTGGTGTTTCTAATTTACAGCTCTCCTGGAGATAAAGATAATTGGATTTGCAGCGGTGACTTTTGTTTTCCTCTTTAAGAATTCCATTTCCTTCAGTTATGTCCATGTGGAGTGTTGATGTGCTACTGGGTGGCACCTTCTTGTGCCTGTTGGTTTTGGTAAATCCTATTTCCAGCCCCTTTCTTAACTCCATTTTCCTGGTTGATACCTGGGGACTCCCAAACCTGCTCACATCATCTGAAGCGTAAGTTGGCTCTGGAGTGTGCCCTGCTGAGGTCTGGGCAGTCATTTCTCACCTCATCCTGCCCGTGCCAGGTTAACAAGCCCTTCACGTTCAGCGCGTAGCAGCCCAGAGATTCCCCATCCTCCGATTAGCTCCATTTGGAGCCTGGATATCTATACGTCCTGCCTCTATACCCAACCCAGAAGCTGGCAGACCATACTTCTGTCGCCAGCAAAACCATCGTCTTTTAAAAACCAGTTCCTTCAGAAAACATTCTGAGAAGTAAGAGAAAAGTGAGTTCTTGGGATTCCTCCAAGTCATCACTGGATGTTTTTAGAAGACAGAACTGTTCATTTGGATCAGAGAAGTGACCTTATGCACAGCACAGGAAGTTAGAATTGGCCAAAAATAGCTTGGTTGCTTTTTCTCCTAGGCGTAAGAGGCAGGGAAGTAATACTTTGCATTCACATTTATAGGTTTCATATTATATATTATCTAAAAATATATCCCCTGGTTTGGGCTTATTGTTGAGTAAACTCTGAGTCCCCAAAGGCTGGGCTATGTGGTCTTGGCTCTGTTTAGTAATTAGCATTCATATTCACCGTTAGTCTTCCCTGGGTGGTCATCCCTGTCTGCTGATGAAGAAGTGTAAGCTGGGAATAGCATGTTCCGTGCATAGCTTTGTCGGTCACTGAGCAGAAACTGTGCCCTTGGCCTGCATATATTAACCATCAGGGTAAGAGTAATCTAACCCTTGCCTCCCTCCGGAAGAAGGGACCAGATGGTAAACTAGTGCCCAGATAGCTTTCCCAGTTGTTTTTGAAAAGATGGTGTAAATGTTATCCCTAAAAAATGGATGCCTTAGGAATAAGGAATTCTGTATCATTCTGTAAAACCAGTGATTATGAGTTAGAAACTGTTGACGTCAACCTTTCAACTCAGAAACAAGGGAGTGACTAGTGAGCTACAGCTTCCCAACCCTCACCTTGGCTACCCAGCAGGAACATTTCCTCTCCAAAGCTCAGGGGGATTGGGTAGTTGATGATGATGGTGGTGATGGTGATGGTGGTGATGGTGATGATGGTGATGGTGATAATGAAGGTGATGATGATGATGATCCTGATGGGATAATGGCTTCTGCCCCTTGGTGACCCAGAGGAAGCACACACTCTCTGGTATGATAATGTATCTGGTATGATAATGTATGTGCTTTTCCCTGGGAAGCCCAGAAATCAACATTAATAGCTGAACTGCCCTGGTATTTTGGAGCAGTGGTCATGTTTCTGTCATTCCTGGATGTCTTCCTTCTCCCTGGTCTACAAGATGCATCTATCCATAGGGTTTCACTGTAATTATGGCTGGTCTGAAACCTCTATGTATACTGTGCTAGCTTGAAATTCAGAGATCTACCTGCCTCTGCTGTGATTAAAGGCATGTGCCATCATCATGTCCAGTAGTTGAAGGGATTTTTATTTCCAAACCTGGAACCTAAGGAGCAATTTTTTTTATTGTTTCCGTTTTCAATTGACTACACAATAAGTAGTCCTGTGTGTGTAGTGATCAGAACAGAATGATCAACATAGCTATCATCCCAGATATTTACAACTGCTTTGTTTGGGGGGGTGGGGGGGCGTTCTGTATCCTCTCCCTCCTAGCCATTTTGAAAAGGACTGTCATGGTCGGCCATAGGCATCTTAGTAGCACACCCTGGCATTGGAAGTTACTCCTCCCCCAGCTTCCCGTCTGTACCGAGTAAACAGCCTTAGTCCGCCCCTCCCCCTATCGCTCTCCAGGTTCCCAGACTCCACTAGTGCAGTCTCTTTACAGGAATCTTTTCTAGGCAATACTGAGTTCTCCCACCTCTCTGGCCTATGCAAGGGCTTCATTGTTCTGAGAGAACTGGACTCTTACTGATGAGGGGGCCGGGCGGGAGCTTGGGTGCTCTTGTTTTACAATAACTTTATAGTTACCTAAAAACCCCTTGGCCTGCAGTACTAAAATAGCATATCTTGCATTCTCTGCAGTCCATCCTATCATGTAAATGGACCGATCCCTCCAGCTTCCCCTGGCCATTGTCCCGCTGTCTTTCTTGGCCCAAAGTCTGGTTTTGTTTTTTGCTTTTTGCTTTTGTTTTTCCTGTGGTCCCTTCCCTGATGACTCGTGAGCGAGGACATTTTTGGTTTAAGCCATATAACAAAGGAGACTCCTCGCTGGCTTCACCCGAGCTTAAATTGTAACTTCCGGTGGGTATTTACTGCCTTCTAGTTATTTTGAACTACTTCTGCAACGAAGAAGCAACCTCGGGAGGTTCCGAATTGCTTTCGAGCTGGTTTAGACCCGCACACAGTTGCCTTAAGCGGCTTCATGAGTCCACAGGAGCTTGCTAGGAAATGTGGGCCATAGAGACTCAACATCTTGCCGGAAGTGTCTTAATTTGTCAAGATCCTAGGCTCTCAATGCACTTGTTTCTATTCTTCCTACAGATCTCCTGTTCCCTATTGATATTGCGCTGGTCAAGAGAGAACATGATTTCTTGGACAGAGATGCCATCGAGGCTCTCTGCAGGTAACCTGACATTTTCCTTTCTTTTAAAAACATGGTACTTTAATCTCAACACTCAGGAGGCAGGGGCAGGCCAAGTTGAGTCCAAGGCCGACCTTGTCTACCGAGTGAGACAGAAAGAGACCCAGTCTCAGGAGAGTAAGGAAAAAAAAAATGATAGTTGTCTCTCAGACTTCGTTTGCTTTATTTGAAACCACATGAGGTCTTTGGTTATCAAATGATAGAGTGAGTGATTCTTCTTCACTATAGACCTTTTGATGCATGCTAAAGTAAAATTCTGTTAGGTAATAGCACCATTGAAATAGCATCCACTCTGTCCTCGGAGGCCTTCGGGTAGCACCATCCCATATTTTGTTACCATTTGACAGCAAAAGCAGCAAACTTTCTGAAGAGTTAATGGAATTGACCACTGGTAAGGTGAGGGAGTCAAAGCTGCCCCTGTGGAGTGGGATGAGAGAGGCATGGGCAGGGCTAGGAAGGACGTAGAGCCAGGCAGGGTTGTCCTGAAATTCCAAGGAGGCTCCTCAGGACCTCCAGCTGCCCCAGGTAGAGTGCTGACAAGATTAAGTAGGCTGTAAACTCACTGAGCACAGCCTTTAATGTACAGAAGACAGGCAGTAAACACGCATCAGATGTGAACTTGGAATAAAGCTGTTAGAGGTGCCATTCAGAGCGCTGGTTGCTCTCCAGGCTGAAAAGCAGCCGGTGGAGTTTTAAGAGATGTGAATGTAATAAAAACCTGAGGCTACACAGGCCTCAGATAATCCTCTCAAACCCTGGAGGACACTTTCAGTTCTCCTCCCATTATTCATCCCTTTGTAATTTTTCTCAAAACTGAAAAGCCTTTGTAGCCTTGTTCTAGGGAAAATAATATGCCTAGGCAAAATTCACATGTTGGTATGAATGTAAAGTTACAGTCAGTTCTCTTTTCAGTGATTTAGTAAGAGACCTGGTGTGTGTGTGTGTGTGTGTGTGTGTGTGTGTGTGTGTGTGTGTGTCTGTATGCATGTACCTGTGTGTGTGAACATGTGTAAATGCTTACAGAGGCCAGAGGTTAGAACCCAGTGTCCTCCTCTGCTCTCCTGTGCTTTGGTTTTTGAAGCAAGGTCTCCTTGAACCTGGAGCTCACCAATAAAGCTCCCTGCTGTGATGCCTGGCTTTGACCTGGATGCAGGGATCCACTTAGGCCCTCATGCTTGACATGACTGTTCTCCATGCAGGTCCTGCCTAATTCAGTGTCTGCTTTAACTGGAGAAAACATCTAAGGCAAAGTGATGTCTGCTGTTTCTTTTATATGAAGAACACAGTAACAGCTGGGAAAGTACTGCATACACACACACACACACACACACACACACACACATCACACACACCACACACATTACACACACACACACACACACACATCACACACATCACACACATCACACACACACACACATCGCACAC
>NW_022196905.1:177629546-177645928 GCF_008632895.1 Mastomys coucha | reverse complement strand
ACATCACACACCACACACATCACACACACACCACACACATCACACACACATACCACACACATCACACACCACACACACACACCACATACACACACCACACACATCACACACACCACACACTTTCTTATGTAATGTTGTTTGAAGCAATAAGCTTGAGTAGTGAAGTTTTGGGAAAAGACAGAGGTTATATGTTTAGAATAGAGTATGGAAAAAACTAGATTTCATAGTTTGTGAAAAGAAGAAAAAAAACCATATTTGCCCCCCCCCCCCCATCTCCTGAGAAACAATGAGCTTAGACATGTCCAGGGGAATGCACACATTTTTCCGGGAAAAGCAAGTTAGTGTTCTGAAGTGTGTAATGTCACCACTGTGCCATCTGGAATGAGCCATGTCACCAGTGCCTTTTTGGAGTGGGCAAGAAGTCAGCATCTGGACCGGGACCTGCCTGCTTCGGACTTTATAGAGATGTTTTCGTGCTTGGCTGTGCGGCAGAATTAATGTATTCTCAAGTCCTCAGTGCTGGTGATGCATATGAATGAGGTCATTTGGAAGAGGCGTCTTTGGAAATTCTTGAGCTTTGTGTTAGATCACCCATCTCACACATGTTAAGCCACTCTGAGAGTCTGGCCTCCGGAACCACATCAGCAGCTTAGGAATTTCTGGGTCAGAAAAATACCATTGCAGTATTTCAGCCCCAAAGTTGTGATTTAAATTCTTGAAGAAATGTTTTATAGAACGTCAGTCCGAAATCAACCTTTTCTTTTGTAAAAAGAAAAAGACATACTCTACAGTTTGATTTACGCTTGGCTCTGAACACCAGAACCTGAGAGGACAAGCCGCCTCCCATAGAAAAGACTAGATCCATTCAAAGAACAGAAACTGGTGCTTTAAACTGTGTTCAAGTTTGGTCAGACAGTTCTGGGTCAGCCAACATACCACATACAAATGAAGTGTGATAGTAAAAACAAATAAACAAAAATCAACTACATGTTTGGAAGATGAGTGTGAAAGACCAGGCTTAAGTTTACATTATTCCTTTTTTTTTTTAAAGGAAATTTTTATTCAGAATGTAAATGCTTACTATCATCTTACTCCGGGGAGGCAGAGAAAAAGGAAAAAAAACCCTGGTAATATGAAGCTACACAGCAAGATCGTCCCTCAAAAAGTTACTTTTTAATTAAAAAGGAGAAATTATTCAGAACCCATAGAAATAGTCATCAGAGTATTGGGAGGCGGGAAGCCCAAGGCCCCTGTCCATGTTATCACATAATGGCAGTGACCTGGGCTTTCAGAGAAGGAACAGATGGGAACCTTAGACAGATTTCAGGAGCCCTCCATTGGCTTTCTGATACTTCCTCTGCCTATGGAATTCCAGGGCCATAAGATAACAAGGCTATGGTGTATTTACAAATTTCTCCTCTTGGCTGGTCATGTTCTATGTGGACATCCGTCTTTCCCCCATTTAAGCAAATGAGTTCTAGACACGGGATTCCTCACATCATATACTCTGCCGCGAGGTGAACTCTGCATACTTCTGTGTGAAGTCACACTAGCTTTCTGCTTGGGTAGGAAATGTTCATAGTCCTATGTTTGTAAGTCACATGGCTGTTTTGAAAAAAAAGCTGAAAGGGGCTGATTTTTTAAAATATTTCTTACTCAGGGCAGAAGACTCTCAGACATAGGATGGGTTTGAACAATGGACTTTCTAAAATATAAAGTTTAGTAATCACCAAAAATTATAATTATTAAGCTAGTGGGCTTTTTTTTTAATTTTTAAAAATTGTATGAGTATTTTACCTCCTGGATAGTGTATGTACAGTGCCTATGAAGACAGAGGAGAACATTAGATTCCCCCTGGAACTGGAGTTACAGATGGTTGTGAGCCACCATGTAGGTGCTGAGATTTGAACCCAGGTCCATCTGGAAGAACAACTAGTGCCATTAACCACCGAGCCATCTCTCCAGCTCCCTGCCCGGTAATTTTAAAGTGTTAGTCTAAGGTAGCAGTGGACCGAACCCTTGAAGAGGTTCTTTCCCCTCGGTCTTGCTAGCTTCACTGATAACCTAAACCCATTGAGGAAGCTGTGGTAGTGAGCAAGCTCTGCTCCGGGCTGGGAGAGTGTTCGGTGTGTCTCAAAGCACGTACTGATGGTGTTGTAAACCATGAGCTGTGCTGACGAGCTGCCTCTTGTGAAATGTCTTCCCATGGCTTCAGGAACATTTCAGACTGCTGTTTCCCTTTAGAGTTAAAACCAACTCCTTCTACCATCACGTGAAAAAGAATTGTGAACATCAGCTGGTAGTTGTCAAATGAAAACAAAAAAAAAACAAAAACAAAAAAACTATGTTGTCTGTCACCGTCATCTTCGGTACATACTTTGTCCCGCAAACTACCATGACACGCCAAAGCTGTGTCAAGCATTTTGGAGACATCCTAACCTTGTTACTCTGACTATTCAGGGTTTTTTGTTATTTTTTTTTTTTTAAAAAAAAGCAAGTAATTGGGGAAGGTAGGTGATGCTTGGAGTAGGACTTTGCTGTGTAGACCAAAATGGGCTAGAATTGAATAATCTTCCTGCCTCAGCCTCCCAAGTGCTAGGAATGACACCCAGCAACAAGAAACTTTAACTTTTTTTTTTTTTGTATGAGTGCCAGGAAACCCTACCGGAATTTCAGGAATTTTTGTCAGGTGCCTTTGTTCTCCTATTTCTTCTTCTGACTTATTTTGAATGCAAGGAAGGCCAGGCCTCCACCTCCTCTTCTTTTATCTGTGTGCCTCCAGCTCTCAGCAGCAAAGCTCTTGGAGCTTTGACACTGCCCCTTTGGCTCAGTCTGTCTTGAAGACAGAACCAAGGCACCCAGGAGATAAGGCCTGCATATTCCTGTTGGGCCCTTGCCTTGGGTGATGGCAGGGTCTGAACGCCCAAGGCCACCGATGGTTGCTGATAGCCACTTACCTGATGCTACTTCGGTTCTACTTTGCTGGCTTTTTTTTTTTTTTCCCATTGTTAATACTTGTTTCACAACCATCTGTAGAGGTTGCTGTGTTTGGGCACCGGAGCCACTGTGTTTTAATCCTGGGTCTTTGGACAAGATTCCCGAGCTCTCTAAGCCCCCCCTTTTTATCCCTTATAAAATAAAGATAAATCATAGTATCTGCGGCAGACGGTTGTCAGAGGACTAAAGAGGAGCCGGTGCCTCATCCAAAGGCAGTGGCAGTTCACCTAGAACCGTATTTTAATTAGATGGTTGACATATAAAGACTATGTGTATCTATGTGGCAGTGTGTGATATTTCAATACTTGTGTGTAAGGTATATGACCAAATCATAGGTGTTAACATATCTGCCACTTTGTATGTTTATCAGTTCTTGTCTGGAGAATATGCAAAGTGGCTATTTTAAAACATAAAATTAATGTTAACTGTAGTGTCCCGTCCCGTGCCCCCCCCCCCCCATGTCAGGTCCCCTGCCTTTGTTTTGCATTTGCCTCTCTGCGACTTCCTGTTCCTTCCCGGCTTCTGGTGACCATCTTTCTGTATTCTTCCTCTTTTTTTTTTTTTTCCTGTTCTCTTCTATGAAATGAGTTTCTACCCTGGTCAGAGCTACTATCTTATGACCCTAGTACCCCTCTGTAAGTGTGAGGATCCTACTCTTTGGAGATCCTGGGGAATGTCGGTGGGTGAGGGGAAATAGTTGAAAACCACAGAAACCGCAAGTGAAAGCGTGGCCTTCAGGGACATAATGCCATTAGTCTGGTGCTGCCAACATAAAAAGATAAAGTTGACTTTTCTCAACCCAACCTCCTGGGCCTTTTGTTGTTTGGCTCAAACTGGAGTGTGGGAAGTTACCCCACTCCCCCCAAGCCCCGAAGGCCTCCATGCCTAGTAAATTTGGTTATAAACGCCACTCAGCCATTAAAGCCCAAATGGAGTCAAATCGAGATTTGATTACAAGCTCCCGATTAATGAAACCCAGACCAAAATTGACTTAACCATTGCTCATTCTTAAAGCCTTGAAAAAAAAACTAGGGGGAGTGAAACATTTGGGTGTGTCTTTTAACTGAGACTCCTCTGCAGGGGACCCTACTGACTCTCCACCTCCCTCCCCCTTTTCCCATGCAAGGAGAGGTTTTTCTGAGCATTGGTATTCTTGCTTTATCTCTGTTTATTCTATAAACAGGCTTCCACATAATCTGTGGAATCAAAGGCAGGCTTATCAGGCTGCAGAAATACTGCCCATCCTAGTGCATCCAACTTGTCAGAGCAGGGCCTGGGAGATGAAGCCAAGGAGGGAACAGGATCAGTTGGAAGTGGATGGAATTACGCACTCTTATTCCATGAAAAAAAATAGTAAAATTCCAACTTGGGAAAGAAATACAAGACTGATGGGGGGGGGGGGGATGTGTGAAGCACATGAGGCAACCAGCAGACACATTTAAAAAGGAATGTGGTGATCAGCTGGAAGATTCTAGGAGGAACTGAGGGACCTGTCACTCACACTTTGCACACTAGTTGGCAGGTAGTTAACTGGGTGCTATTGGGTTTTTTTTTTTCTCCTGTTACTTTTAATGAAGCTGATTAATGATTGATTGATTGATAGATTGATTTCCGTTCTGCTAAGGATCAAACCTGAAGCCCTTGTGTGTCCTTCGCCAAGTACCCAATCACTGAGTTACTCTGCTACCCCCATTTCTCTAACGTTAAACCGATGTCACTAGTAATGGGGGCAACATGTTCAAAGCCACAGTTTGACTCCTGTCTCAGAGGGGACTGCGTTCTAAGGGCCTGTTTGAGCTCAGTAAAGCTTTTTTTTTTTTAAAGATTTATTTATTATTATATGCAAGTACACTGTAGCTGTCTTCAGACATACCAGAAGAGGACGTCAGATCTCATTATAGACGGTTGTGAGCCACCATGTGGTTGCTGGGATTTGAACTCGGGACCTTCAGAAGAGCGGACAGTGCTCTTAACCGCTGAGCCATCTCACCAGGCCCCTCAGTGAGCTTTTTAAAATAATCATTTGTGCTGTTGCTGTCGCCGATATGAAAAACACTCTCCTGATAGGAAACTGTATATAGCACTGCGTACCAAAGAAGACTGGAACTTCACCTCTGTATAATTAAACTTACGCTATAAAAGTCATCGTCTGACATGGAAATTACTGAGGCCCATCGTCCTTCTTAATTCTTACTCGAGTGAGAAGGGGGCACTGAACATTTTGCCAGCAACCTTCCCCAGTTCCTACTGCTGTCCTGTCGCCCCTGAAGCGGACCTGCCGCTGACACTGTAGTATGTTGTCTACTAAAGAAAGTCAGGTGTGAAATCTAAACCAACGGTGCAAGAAATGTACAAGGCACAGTTGAGTTAGTCACACTTTTTTGAGACTAGAACTCACGAGCTAGACCAGGCTGGCCTTCAATTCACAGAGATGCACTTGCCTCTTCCTCCTGGGTATTGAGATTAAATGGTGTACTACTGTGCCGGGACTCTGTTACCCACTTTGTAATGGAAGTGTAGCCTACTCCCCTAAACGAGAAATGAGTTCGGAGAAGGTCATTATGTGTCAATTGTTTAGAAGACATTATTTGCCTGCCCGTTCATGGTTTCCTTTCTCTGCTCATGCCCTTTCTCTGCTCTGTAGGCGATTAAATACTCTAAACAAGTGTGCAGTCATGAAACTGGAGATCAGCCCTCACCGGAAGCGAGTGAGTACCAGAATTACACAGCGGGGTGGGGGTAGGCGTCCTGTTTGTCATTCCGCATGTTAAAGCCCTTATTTGGAGTCAGCAGTGGATGGTGGCATCTATTGCTCTGGACTTGAAGAAATCATCTGTAACTCCCTGGCTATTATGTGATTCAAAACATGAAGCCTATTCAATCTCCAGAGGAATTTCACATTGCTCCCTAGAGGAAATAAAGCTAACATTCTTTAGGACCTCTTCCTGTTTCCTGGATGGAACAGTAACTCCATCTCGAAGCTGTCAAGATGAAAGGGGAGGCTAGCTTGGAGGATACTGTAGGAGAGTAGGCGATGTGGAGTGGGGCTGGGGCGGGGAGGAAGAAGCCCGGGCAGGAAATCCCAGATACTCAGTCAGTGGTGGGTGGGTCACATAAGTGTTATTTCTGGGTAGGATATGAGACCTTGGAAAGGGTGAGGCAGTGCTAGGAATTGGTGTTGAAAATTAGAGTAAAGAGGAATAAATTTGCCCAGAGAACGTACTCCTGACTATTGAGTAGACAATCGGTCCGGGAAGTTAAACCTTTTACGTGACTAATCTGGACCTCAGTGTCCCCTGAGCTCGGTGGAGAGTCTCCACATTGGTGTGTGATCCTATGTCCTCAGTGCCTTAGCAAACTGGGCCTTGTGAGATTTTCCACATGAGTGGCAAGGATAGCTAGCAAGCTGAGTGGTGTCTTCTATTTTCCCTTCTGACAGGGAACAGTCAGGTGCTCTGCCACTGGGGATGGCTCTCTATATCTGGCCCCCGGTTCTTCTAGGGAAATACCTTGCCTTTCTCTTAGGGTACCTAGAGTCTTCGGCTGCCATTCTGCTGTTTGAAAATAGCTTTTTTTTTTTAATTGCACACGAGACTCTAAACACACTCTGTCGACAGGCAGTTAAACTGGAGCCAATCCAGAGGGAGTCCCGCGGCTGTTGACTCCAGTTCCAGTTCAGAATATCTTGCATGCTTGGAATTTTCGCCCATCTCAGAGGTCCCCTTTGTGAGCAATTAATGAACGGCCTAAAGAGCCAGGGTTTCAATAAAATAGCTTGTTTAGCTGGCAACACTTGGTCAGACTTCTGTTAAAGTCTTTACATCTGGACTGGAAAAATGACAGTGGGCCCATTGCCAAGCGTGACAACTGAGTTCTGTACACAGGACCTACATGGTTGAAGGAGAAAACCAACTCTGACTGGTGGCCTTCTGAACATGGTACAAACATCCATATACATCCGTACATATACACACGCATGCAAACATATTGTCTAAAAAAAGAAAAAAAGTAATAATAAAGTCTTTAAATCTATCTTTGTTACTTAAAAGAAGTGAGCAATGGACACTGGGACTAGCCTTCTGCTGTGTCCTGGCCCTTAGCCCAGGCCTCCTGCCCCCTACTTGGTCCAGCACATAACTGGCTTCATTTTGTGTTTTCAGAGTGAGGATTCAGATGAGGATGAGCCTTGCGCCATAAGCGGCAAGTGGACTTTCCAGAGGGACAGTAAGCGTTGGTCCCGGCTAGAAGAGTTTGATGTCTTTTCCCCAAAGCAGGATCCAATCCCTGGGTCCCCAGACAACTCTCGTTTGCAATGCGCCACAAGCCATGAAAGCATGCTGACAGACCTCAGCGAGCATCAGGAGGTGTCCTCTGTCCGAAGCCTCAGCAGCACTAGCAGCAGCGTTCCCACCCACGCAGCCCACAGCGGGGATGCTACGACGCCCAGAACCAATTCCGTCATCAGCGTCTGCTCCTCCGGGCACTTTGTGGGCAACGAAGACTCTTTCTCCAGCCTGCCTTCTCCCAAGGAACTGTCCAGCTTCAGCTTCAGCGCAAAAGGCCAGGAGAAGAACACCAAGTCAAAGACGCGGAGCCTGCTGAAACGGATGGAGAGCCTGAAGCTCAAGGGCTCCCACCACAGCAAGCACAAGGCCCCTTCCAAGCTGGGATTGATCATCAGTGCTCCCATTCTGCAGGAGGGCATGGATGAGGCAAAGCTGAAACAGCTGAACTGTGTGGAGATCTCAGCCCTCAACGGCAACCACATCAACGTGCCCATGGTACGGAAAAGGAGCGTGTCTAACTCCACACAGACCAGCAGTAGCAGCAGCCAGTCAGAGACCAGCAGCGCCGTCAGCACACCCAGTCCGGTCACCAGGACCCGGAGCCTCAGCACCTGTAACAAGCGGGTGGGCATGTATCTAGAGGGCTTCGACCCTTTCAGTCAGTCGACCTTCCACAACGTGACCGAGCAGAACTATAAAAACCGGGAGAGCTACCCAGAGGACACGGTGTTCTACATTCCCGAAGATCACAAGCCCGGCACCTTCCCTAAGGCCCTCTCCCATGGCAGTTTCTGCCCCTCCGGAAACAGTTCTGTGAACTGGAGGACCGGAAGCTTCCATGGCCCTGGTCATCTCAGCCTACGGAGAGAAAACTGCCACGACAGTCCTAAGGAGCTGAAGAGACGCAATTCCTCCAGCTCTCTGAGCAGCCGCCTGAGCATCTATGATAACGTGCCAGGATCTATCCTTTACTCCAGCTCAGGAGAACTGGCCGACCTGGAGAATGAGGACATCTTCCCTGAGCTGGATGACATTCTCTACCACGTGAAGGGGATGCAGCGGATAGTCAACCAGTGGTCTGAAAAGTTTTCAGACGAGGGAGACTCGGACTCAGCCCTGGACTCTGTCTCTCCTTGCCCGTCATCTCCAAAACAGATACACCTGGACGTGGACCATGACCGTAGGACACCCAGTGACCTGGACAGCACAGGCAACTCCCTCAATGAGCCCGAAGAGCCCACTGATATCCCCGAAAGAAGAGACTCGGGGGTGGGGGCTTCTCTGACCAGGTGCAATAGGTAAGGGCTGTACTTCTCGATCCAGACGGACGTGGGCATCAAGAAGGGTCTGCTTGGTGGGATTGGGTCTGACATTCGTGGTCCTGTAAATTCCTAGGGACAGTGTCCAACCAGGAGACCCCAGCAATCCCAAAGGGGAAGGAGTGTTGCAAACTGAGTGTGAAGGATGCAGATGTGGACCCTGGGAGGTGGTGGTGCTTGCACAATATAATCAGGCTTTATATATTATCATATATATCACATGTGATATATATGACATAATATATATTTATATTTATTATCAGGTTAAAATGGTCAAAGTACATGTACATTGGTTCTCCTGCAGTTCCAAATCTTCAGACTCTGCCAGGCACAGACAAGAAATACTCAGGGGAGAAACCATCTTCTTGTCATTATATCCTGGGTAATATAGCATGACCGGGAACTACTAGCCATCTGGCTTATAAACTTACGCTGAACGGGAGGATGCTCCCAATACGCATAAACCAGGTCCATCTTCCGTAAGAGGCCTGAGTGTGCTGAGTCCACATATCTGCGATGCTCTGGAACCAACCTTCCGGGGTTACATAGGAAGGACTGTGTAACAGTGGGGGGAAAGTGGGAAAGGAAGGTCAGTGCTCTTGGGTGCTGTGAGCAGCTAATGATCTCCTCGGTCCCGTCTCACTCCTTCTGCCCTTTCCTCTTGCAGGCACAGACTGAGGTGGCACAGCTTTCAGAGTTCTCACCGGCCGAGCCTCAACTCTGTGTCTCTGCAGATTAACTGTCAGTCTGTGGCTCAGATGAACCTGCTGCAGAAATACTCGCTCCTGAAATTGACGGCCCTGCTGGAAAAATACACGCCTTCCAACAAGCATGGCTTCAGCTGGTAAGAGAGCAGAGTGCACATCAAGCAAGCACTTCGGGTGACGCCATCGCGCTCCCTGAGGTTGTCCCCAGCACTAAGCATATGACCGGTCTGTCCTCTGTCAATATCACCCATCTGTCATCCTTAAGCAGTCGGTCTCCACATCCTCGAGGCTATGTATTCAATACTGATGCAACTCCTGGAGCCTCAGGGAGTTAACTGCAGGACTGGCTGGTTGAGTATTCAGCCCTTTTCTTGTAAGATGCATTCAGGCCCTTGTTCATGCTGAGCTCACACTCCATCATGCTGTGGGTCAGTTTTAATTGAAGGTTTTGAGCATGACCAGAAAACTCTACTTGGGCTTAAAAGTTTGGGGTTTTTGTTTTGAGTTTTGGGGCTCTCTGGCAAAAATGCTCAGGGAGTAATAAATTTAAGTGGCTAGCCATTATATCATATATATATATATATATATATATATATATATATATATATATATACTGTTTTTTGTTTGTTAGGGTTTTGGGTTTTTGGTTTTTTTTTGCTTTGCTTGTTTGTTTTGGTGTTTTGAGACAGGGGTCTATCTGTTTTATAGCTCTGTCAGTCCTGAAACTCATAACTATATAGACCAGGCTGGCCTTGAGATTCACGTGCCTCTAGCTCCTGAGTGTTAGGGTTAAAGCCATGTGCCACCATGCACCACCACCGCACAAACAACTATATTTTAAATATTGAAATGTATTAGAGGTCTAACTCTTAATAATCTTGAGTATAGAGTGTAAGATGTGGACAGTTGGGCTGGAAGGGTCATGGGCAGGACGTAATCTCTCTCCATACTCATAGTGCAAAGGCAAGAACTGTATCTGGATCCAGGTCTCTGTTTCCGAAGTGTCCCTGAATCATGTCACTCCTTGTCAGGGTACTTGTAGTGCAATTGTTATGAAAACAAAGATACTGCCCATATTACTGGAGTACTTCTGTGACCGGCCTAAATGGCTTGAGACCATCTGAGGCAGGGTCCACTGATCCTCTTCGCCTTCCCCCTAGGAGAATGTCCATGGGTTGGTTGTAGCTGTGGCTTCAGAGCACCTCCCTAGCTAAGGCCTAAGTTACACGAGCCTTGCTAAGTACAGAAGTTGTTTGTTCTGAATGACAGAAATACGTATTGACCAGTTTATCCCAGAATGCTTCAGATTCTCCGTGGGGAGTGTAATGTGTTCTTTCCACATTCCAGAGCCGGGCTCTTCTACACAACAAAGCGAGCATTATGCACACTTCTGCCGCAGCCCCTCGTGCCTAACTGTATGGACTTACCAATCTGGCTCTACTCTCTGGCTTTTCCTTTTCTAGAGCCATCAAGAGGGGCGTGTCACGGCCAGCAGGCAAGCACCCAGAAGGCAAGGCACTTAGTTGGCTTTCTGTGGTCTCCCTGTGCGCTTAGAGTAATATTTTCCTCACTGCTATTTAAAACTGCATATTCTACATTCTCCTTTCAGGGTTGACTACCCCCTTTCTCCCCAAACCCTCAAAAAAAAAAAAAAATCTGCAAGCCTACCCTCCCACTTCACTTCTGGTCAGTTTTTCCAGTGAGTCAAAACCAAAATGTAAAAGCCTGGCATTGTAGAACTCGGACAGCCAGGAGCACTTCTGCCCAAATTCCCTTTCCTGTTTGGCTCTGCCCTTTCTGGTCTCGCTCAAGGGGTCAGTTGTCGAGCTCAGATACCTGTGTGACAGCCTTAAATGCCTGACGTGGGTTTCCTGCTGTCCAGTATATGGCTGGGGGCGGGCCCGCTTTCAGGATGCCTGGCCGCTGTAGGGAGCCTCACAAAACTCCCATTGTGCCTTTCCCCTTTCCCACAGAAGCCTGAAGATGCTGTATTCTTTGGGGTCATCTGCAGGGGAATTTATTTTGACTTCGGGTCGTGCCCCATTTGAGCTCTGGTCTAGGTTCTCAGTAGGACAAGACAGTCGGGCTTGTATTTTTGCTGATTTTTATGCAGTGTTACGCAGATCTGCTTTTATACGAATCAATTCAGGTCTCTTCAAGAACCCAGAGGGGATTCACACCCATTTAGGAGAAGTGGGAAGTCGTTTCTCAAGCTCATATCAGAAGTCCCTAATAGGGTATTGGATATTTTTGCCTCTTCCTTCCTGTACCATTCTCATGTAAGGAAGTCCATTAGCCTCCCTGAGGACCACAGACAAACTTTCTCAGAATTGACAGGCTCTAACACATTCCCCAGATGAGGATGTTTGACCAGGTCTTATGGCTCCAGCTCTTTGAATATCTAGACCAGACTGGGATACGTAATAAGAAAAACTCTTACAAAAACAAAGGAATCAGGGCTGGTGAGATGGCTCATCGGGTAAGAGCACTGACTGCTCTTCCAGAGATCCTGAGTTCAAATCCCAGCAACCACATGGTGGCTCACCACCACCCATAATGAAGTCTGATTTCCTCTTCTGGTGTGTCTGAAGCCTGTAGCTTTGGGCCAAAGCGAGTAGGGCCCGGAGCGAGCAGGGCTAACTGGAGCGAGCAGAGGTCCTAAATTCAATTCCCAACAACTGCATGAAGGCTCACAACCATCCGCACAGCTACAGTGTACTCATTCATAAAATAAGTAAATCTTTAAAAAAGAAAAAGGGCCGGGCGATGGTGGCGCACGCCTTTAATCCCAGCACTTGGGAGGCAGAGGCAGGCGGATTTCTGAGTTTGAGGCTGGCCTGGTCTACAGAGTGAGTTCCAGGACAGCCAGGGCTACACAGAGAAACCCTGTCTCAAAAACAAACAAACAAACAAAAAAAAAAACAAACAAAAAAAGGAATTGGGGAGACATGGTGTAGCTCAGCTCAGTAGCAGATCACTTGCCCAGATACATTCCTGAGTCTCCAGGTTCGATAACCAAAAGTACTTTGCCCCACCCCCCACCCCCCCAAAAAAAAAAACATTTCTATGACATTGTCCAATAATTGTGGGGCAGGGCATTCTATACTCATATAATGCATTGTAGCAGCTACTGACCCGGTAAGTCCTTTAATTTGGCTACTACAGCTACCAAACTGAACAGGTCACTTTATTTTCATTTAAATAGTCCCTGTGACTGATAGGGAATCAAATTCACAGGGGTCAGGGGGGAGTTGAAAAAAAAAGGGGGTGAGCAAATTCAGGCAAGTAAATGCATTTCCCCACCCCATCTTTAAACAGGGCTGTGCCCAAGTTCATGAAAAGGATCAAGGTTCCAGACTACAAGGACCGGAGTGTGTTTGGAGTCCCGCTGACCGTGAATGTGCAGCGCTCAGGACAGCCCCTGCCTCAGAGCATCCAGCAGGCCATGCGCTACCTCCGTAACCATTGTCTGGACCAGGTGAGTACAGCCCCCTGTCGATCCCACACACGGGAACTGAGCCTCATGCTGCCTGGTTTTTCTAGGTCTGTGGGGAAGGTCCTGCTTCCACGCTCACCCCTGATGTTTTCTTCCAAAAGGTTGGGCTCTTCAGGAAGTCAGGTGTCAAGTCCCGGATCCAGGCTCTACGACAGATGAACGAAAATGCCGATGATAACGTCAACTATGAAGGCCAGTCCGCTTATGATGTGGCAGACATGTTAAAGCAATATTTTCGAGATCTTCCTGAGCCCCTCATGACGAACAAACTCTCTGAAACCTTCCTGCAGATCTACCAGTGTAAGCACCCCTCAGTCTTCTTAAGGCGACTGATGTCGGGTTCCAGGGGACCAATTAAAGCATGTAGCCTCTTTGTATGTCATCCTTTGGTAAAGAAAACCTACACGCTGACCTTCTCGAAACCCAAGTTCTCAGTTCATGTGTGTAATAGGTTTAATGCATCCTTACTGAATAATTTGAGAAGTGATGTTTGTGATCTGGGGGTATGTTGGCAGAGGAATTGTGTAGCACACATAAAGTTTTCTGAGTTGTCTCTCTAGCAGCACGTAAACCAGGTGTCGTGGTGCTTGCGTGCCTGTAACCCTAACGCTTTGGAGATGGAAGTGGGAGGGAGGATCAGAAGTTCAAGGTCATCCTTGGCTACATACTGAATTTGAGGGCTACCTGGGTCTCATGAGACATTGTCTTAAAACGAAAGGCAAAGTAAATGTTGCCGATGAGTCAGGAAGTACAGAAGAAGGCGGTTGTACATTTTTGACCATCAGGTCCACTGTCATCTTTTGATTGTCTAGAGCAGTAGGTGCCAAAAAGTAGGGTACCAAAATGGTATGCTTGCCTTCCATCGTTCCTTCTCCCTCTCCGACTCCCTCCTCTTCCTCTTCCTCTTCCTCTTCCTTTTCCTCTCCTCCACTTTCTCCACCCCAGCCTCTCTCTCCCTCCTGTCCCCCCACCCCTCATTTCCTCCCCCTCTCCCAGTCTGTAGACTTGTCATTTACTTTATACCTCTCTTACAGGGCTGTTGAATTTAAATTTTCTCTGGTGGTGACTGTATTTTATCTCACTGGGAAGTGAATAAATAATCCTTTTTCCCCTTTTCGGTTAATCATCACAGTTCCTTCCATAAACACCTAGGGAGACCATACTCATCCCCTCCTCGATTTTAGGCTCCGCTTAAGGCAAACCATTGAGGAAGTGAATGCTCCAGACGAGGACCGTGGCTTTCACGGCCTTGTATTTTTCTGGGCTCGGGTGACGTCAGAGCAGTGTGATTTAAAAGCAGCCCGTCTTAGTGCTGAAATAATCTTTAGAAGTGACGTGCTGGACCTTGTTTTATGAGAAATGGAGCTGGTCTGGACTGCTTCATGCTTTCTCTCAACCTTTCATATTTTAGGAAAACACAGGTCACATTCCCCCCACCGAGGTATTTGTTATGCGTCGTAACCATGGAGCAGTTTGTCTTAGGGACCTGCATTTAAGTGACTTGCTTTTTCCATCACATGCTTAAAAAAAAAAAAAAAAAAAAGTTTGCCTGGTGAATGAGACCGGGATGCCGGGCACAGGCTTATTCCAGTGTAAGTTATTCTACAGGCTTATGTGCGCTTTCATACGTTTGCTTCTTGGTATACTTTCTAAAAACTTTAAAAGTTATTATTTAAGATCTGTCTATTGAAATTGGCTTCATATTTTTCACAACCTTTGCCTGTTTCAAGGATGGGCAAATGGGTCAAAAGTCAGTCCCCAGAGATACCGAGCCCTTTCTGCTCAGCTGAGCAGCCCCCGTTTTTAACATCTTGCACGTGTCTCACGTAAAACTTTTTATTGAAACTACACAAAATCTTTAATGCAGAGTGATTTCAATAATTAAGACGGCAAATTAGAGATTTTTTTTTTTTAAATGCTTAGAAGAAACAGTTCTGTATGCTTAAGGCACATACCATCTGGAGCCGAAGGCTGAGGTCGATTTAAGAGCATGTTAGTATTGTGGGTGTTTCAAATGTTTTAACTCCCCCACAAGGCAGGAAATACTTGAGGGTAGTGACGCCGGTGTCAGCCCATAATTTCTCCCTTATTAATCTTTAGTATGCTTTCTACAAGTGCCTGTTCAGTGTTTGATGCCCATGTTTGCTTTGGGATGTGGACTTGCCTTGTGCGTGGAAAATTACTGAGTTTGTGGTGGGAATGCTTGTGCTCTGCAGATGTGCCCAAGGACCAGCGTCTCCAAGCCATCAAGGCGGCCATTATGCTCCTGCCCGACGAGAACCGGGAGGTTCTCCAGACACTTCTCTATTTCTTGAGCGACGTCACAGCAGCTGTGAAAGAAAACCAGATGACTCCCACCAACCTGGCTGTGTGCTTAGCGCCGTCTCTCTTCCACCTCAACACCCTGAAGCGAGAGAATTCTTCTCCAAGGTACAGATCAGATGCCTAGGCTCTGTGCTTGTGAGGCATCTCTCACGTCCTTGTAGGGCTGTGGCCTTGTGTTCTTGTTGGACTCTTACCCGAACCGAGCAAAGATGGTTAAACCTGGAATGAAGTCCTTGTATGTCGCTGTAAAAGATGACTTGAGACAAACAACTTAAGGGAGTGTATTAGTCAGGCTTTTACCGCTATAAACAGACACCATGGCCAAGGCAAGGCTTACATAGGACAACATTTAGTTGGGGCTGGCTTCCAGGTTCAGAGGTTCAGTCCATTATCCTCCAGGTGGAAGCACGGCAGCATCTCTGCAGACATAGTGCAGGCAGAGCTGAGAGTTCTACATCTGCATCTGGAGACGGCTAGGAAAATACTTCCAGGCAGCTAGCTAGGACTAGGGTCTTAAAGCCCACACCCACAGTGACACACCTTTGCCAACAGGGCTGCACCTCGTAATAGCTCCACTCCCTGGCCCAAGCATATTCAAACCATCACAGGGAGTAAACCTTGACTTTGCTCATGGTTTCAAAGGACTCCAAGCTTGGCTGGTTGGCCCCATGTCTTCGGCAGGTCATCATGGGGCACCGGGAGAGGACCTTTGTTTCATGGCAGCCCCAGGGGAGGGGGCAGAGGGGACACACATGGGGCAGAAACAAGATACCCAAGGACCTACTCCTAGTGACCTATTTTCCTCCAGCTAAGTCCCACCTCCTAACATTTCCACAACCTGCCACAACAGCTCATCATCATTTGTCCCAGCCAACAGCCATGCAGACCTGCTGACGAAAACTCCTAGGTGGGTGGCCGATCCCTAGAGCCTTAGCTTCAGCAGGAAAAGACACCTTCGTGGTCTGTTCCTAAAGTTGAAAGCAAAGCTACAAAGGACAGAGGTTACTGAGCCTAAGTTGCCCCTACTTAACAGATGGCCTAAGCCAATTATCGGCGAACCTTTCTGCCTAGAACACATGTCTAGAAGGCAGGAGTAGCTATGGGGAAAATGGAAGACGCCGAGTACGCACGAAGGCTGATCCGCACCAGGACTTACTCTATACCCTGGCATACGACTGTTTTCTTTCCATTCATCTCCTGCCCTAACAATCACAGGAGATGGACAGACTGGGAAGTATCTTTTTTTTTTTTT
>NW_022196905.1:177628503-177629396 GCF_008632895.1 Mastomys coucha | reverse complement strand
CCCCCCCCCCCCGCACAGCCGAGGTAGGATGCATTGAACCCATTGCACCTGGAAACCACACGCTACTCCCATAGCCTTTTAGCTAGTGTTAAAAGTTGGTGGGGCATTCCGACTTTAATGGGATAGAAAACTACAGGAGATGGTTAGAAGAGGGGCCAGATAAGAATAAGACCAAACCTCCAGGAAACAATAGGTTTATCCCTCACCTACGGTAGGGGATCCTGTTTACTTAGCCAGTAACAATGGCAATGATACTATCCATCCCTAGTCCAAACAGCTCCCACATCAGTCCCTTTAGAAGCCGCCTCAGCCCCCAGCACATAAACGCTCTTGTGAACTGCTTAGTAAGATATCTTTAAATAGTCTCCGTATTTAACGAGAATACGTCTGTTTAGTATTCCGTGTTGTGTTTTTTGATGACACTGTTGAGAAACTGGGCTGAACAAAATAAAAGTCTCTTTGAACCACTTCACCTGCTTCTTATCAAAACCCTTTCTGTCTTTTGTCCAGAGTAATGCAAAGAAAACAGAGTTTGGGCAAACCAGACCAGAAAGATCTGAATGAAAACCTAGCCGCCACTCAAGGGCTGGCCCACATGATCGCTGAGTGCAAGAGGCTCTTCCAGGTAAGCAGTCCTCACCAAGGCTTGGCTGCTGGGCTGAGGGGCGTGTGCACAGGCTTGGCACTTGTTCCCACGTACAAAGGATCTTCCCCATCATTGGAGATTCTGTATGTAGGCTAAAAAAACATATATACAGACCCTGCCCAGATACAGACACACAGAAATTTTTATATGTATTTAAATAAATGTATGTCTATACACCCTTTGCAGTTAATTTTTGATGAAACTGTCTACCTTTTACTTAAAAAGCAAAAACAGAATTTGAAGACAG
>NW_022196905.1:177603107-177628442 GCF_008632895.1 Mastomys coucha | reverse complement strand
TTTTTTTTGGTTTACAACTGGAATTATCTGGATTAAAACTGTGTGTGAGAAACCTGCTTCGATCCATGGAAACCCTGCTGTAATTACCTAGATCCTTCACTGTCTTGAGGGAGCAGACCGCCAGCTTGAGTCAGGCCATGGACTCTGCCCTTCACCTTCTGCTGAGGCGCTGGCAGACCCATCTCCTTCTTGTCTTGCATGTTCCTCCCAGGTTCCCGAGGAAATGAGCCGATGCCGTAACTCCTACACTGAACAAGAGCTGAAGCCCCTTACCCTGGAGGCCTTGGGACGCCTGAATAATGATCAGTCTGCTGACTACAGACACTTCCTCCAGGACTGTGTGGATGGCCTGTTTAAGGAGGTCAAAGAGAAGTTCAAGGGCTGGGTCAGCTACCCCACCTCGGAACAGGCCGAGCTGTCCTACAAGAAGGTCAGTCTCCGTTCGCCCTGGTCCATTCCTGTGCTATGGCTGAGTCATCAGACCTGAGATTTCTGTGGGGATCGCTCCCTGTCATTGACAACTGTCCCTGTGTTGGGCAGCTAGATGATTGAGATTCCCCGGGGAAATGGACACCGGCCCCAGAGGGACAAACACTGACACTTTCTTGAAATCTCAGTCGGCTCGTGAAGAAGCTCATTCCTTCCACACAATCATCTTAGAAGAGTGGTTCTCAAACTGTGGGTCGTGACCCCTTGGGGGATTTTATATCAAATATTTACATTACAATTCATAACAGTAGCAGAATGACTTATGCTAGCAAAATTACTTATGAAGTAGCAAGGAAAATAATCTTATGATTGGGGGGTTACCACAACACGAAGAACTGTATTAAAGAGTCACAGTGTTAGAAGAGTTGAGAGCCACTGCTCCGTCCTTACGTGGAAGGCTCACTAGGCTTATTGGGTTTTAAAGGGCATCTTAGTACATGTTCAGATTTTTTTTTTCCTATAATATAAAGAAAATAATTTGACACTCCCATCTGTTCTGAGCCACTGTTTGTCAACACTGTCTCTACCACCTTGAAAATAGAGTGGTCAGATGGCCATACTGACTTAGGGATGAAATAAATGAATTTGTTGTAGTCATCCTCATACAAGCCCCAGGAAACAAAAGTTTGATTTTCACTAGAGTTGACACGATTTTATTTGCACTTGTAGACTGCTCTTGAATGTATTCAGAACTAGCAGCCAATTAACTTCATAGATTTACTAATCAGTCTGTGAACAGAGGGGCCATGTCCCCTACTCAAAATTTGCTTTTATACTCAAAGTATATATGCTTTAGTTTGGCATTAAAAACAAACAAACAAACAAAAAAAGACACATCTTGCCTGGCATAGGTGGTACATGCCACCAACTTGGGAGACAGAGGCGGGTGGATCTCTAAAATTCAAGGATGCATTGTCTATAGAATGAGTTCGAGAATGACCATGGCTACACAGAGAATTCCTAGCTCAAAACAAACAAACAACCCACATCTCCTTTTCAGGTCAGCGAAGGACCCCCGCTAAAGCTTTGGAGGTCAACTATTGAAGTCCCTGCTGCACCTGAGGAGATCTTAAAGCGCCTTCTGAAAGAGCAGCACCTCTGGGATGTAGACCTGCTGGACTCAAAGGTGATCGAAATCCTGGACAGCCAGACTGAAATCTACCAGTACGTCCAAAACAGCATGGCGCCCCACCCTGCTCGGGACTACGTTGTATTGAGGTGAGTCCCAAATTGATTTGACTGTGACACGGACAGCTAAACATCAGGACTGAGACCATGTGTCACTCTAACGTACAATATGATTATAGTATTCAAAACCAGAGGTAGATGTCAGGAACAGCGATGAGTGATTTCAGAGCACGTTTGTGTTTATGCCAACGGGGTGCTTCACTGAGTAATGACTGAGCTCAGAAAGGGAGCGCCTTTTCAAGTTGAGTGTGCACCATGGTGCTAAATGTCTGCCACATGGAATATAGGTATTCTGGTTAGAAACAGCTAACAAGTGGCTAGGGAGAGAGCGTGGAGTGCCAAGTGATATGTGATTAAAGCTGATTTATATGTAACTCCCAAGTCACAATTTAGTAGTCTGAAGGCTATTGAAGGAGCAGTTTCAGAAAGCTTTGAGGAAATGTCACATTACTTTTGCAGAACTGTTTGATGCTTGTTTGATGCCCATGACCTAAGACATTCATGAAATGTGAAAGTGTTTTTAAAAAAAAAAAAGACTTCAGACTGACTCTTTTCTAAAAAGAGACTGTGTGACCGAGCATTTCCACCCTGTCTTAGTCAGGGTTTGTATTCATGCTCAAAACATGACCAAGAAGCAAGTTGGGGAGGAAAGG
This sequence comes from Mastomys coucha, assembly GCF_008632895.1. Taxonomy (NCBI): domain Eukaryota; kingdom Metazoa; phylum Chordata; class Mammalia; order Rodentia; family Muridae; genus Mastomys; species Mastomys coucha. The sequence continues at coordinate 177,626,112 of NW_022196905.1, read as the reverse complement.
GTTTATTCAGCTTACACTTCCACATTGCTGTTCATCACCAAAGGAAGTCAGGACTGGAACTCAAGCAGGTCAGGAAGCAGGAGCTGATACAGAGGCCATGGAGGGATGTTTACTAGATTACTCCCCTTGGCTTGCTCAGCCTGCTTTTTTATAGAACCCAGAACTAGCAGCCCAGGGATGGCACCACCACAAGGGCCCCCCCCAACCCTTGATCACTAGTTGAGAAAATGCCTTACAGCTGGATCTCATGGAGACATTTCCTCAAGGGAGGCTCCTTTCTCTGTGATAACTCCAGCTTGTGTCGAGTTGGCACACAAAACCAGCCAGTACACCCCCCCTCCCCAAGCAGAAGCCACCCTGGGTAGGTCATCCACCCAGCGTCCATGCGCAGGGATTGGGAGGATTCCAGGACAGAGGTACCGTTTTCAATCTGGCTTCTGAGAAATTCCATTTCTCTCTTGGCTTTGTCTCCGCAGGACTTGGAGGACTAACTTACCGCGGGGGGCCTGTGCCCTCTTACTCACCTCTGTGGATCACGACCGGGCACCTGTGGCGGGGGTGAGGGTTAATGTGCTCCTGTCCAGATATTTGATTGAACCCTGCGGGTCAGGAAAATCCAAGCTCACCTACATGTGCAGAGCTGATTTAAGGTACATTCTGATCCCGACCTTTTGAGGTGGGAATGGTGATGCAGAAGATGCAGATTTTTCCATATAATTCTAAGAAAGGCAAAATGAATCTGTCACTGTGTTTTGGAGACCTAATATAAAGAAGTGGCACATAGAAAGCAGAACTGGAGACTGCCCCACCTGGGAATCCTTCCCATATTCAATCACCAAACGTAGACACTATTGTGGATGCCAGCAAGTGCTGGCTGACAGGAGCCTGATATAGCTGACTCCTGAGAGGCTCTGCTAGTGCCTGAGTAATACAGAAGTAGAGGCTCACAGCCATCCATTGAACTGAGCACAGAGTCCCCAATGGAGGAGCTAGAGAAAGGACCCAAGAAGCTGAAGGGGTTTGCAGTCCCTTAGGACAAACAACAATATGAACTACCTAGTACCCTCAGAGCTCCCAGGGACTAAACCACCAACCAAAGAGTACACATGGTGAGACTCATGGCCCCAGCTGCATATGTAGCAGAGGATGGCTTAGTTGGTCATCAATGGGAGGAGAGGACCTTTGTCCTGTAAAGGTTCTATGCCCCAGTGTATGGGAACACCAGAGCCAGGAAGTGGGAGAGGGTGGGTTGGTGAGCAGGGGGAGAGAAGAGGGGATAGGGGTTTTTTTTGGTCGGGAAACCAGGAAAGGGGATATCACTTGAAATGTAAATAAAGGAAATATCTAATTTAAAAAAAGAAAGAAAGAAAACAAAAAAGGTGTTTGCTGTCCTTTTGGGTTCTGCTTCCAATCTGGTTCCTTTAGGAAACACGCTACTAAAGCACCGTGAATTTGGTAGATTTGTCACAAATTTAAAGCCATAGGAAGTAGTATATTTTATATTGAACCAATAAGTAGATATTGCCCGTTTTATAATGGAAGGTGTTTGAACAGGGTGCATGTTTTGCTTAGTGAGGTAAATGAACCTGATTCTTCCGATATAAAAATGTCCAAGATCAACTAGTTGAATGCTCACTTTGTAAAAAATGCCCCCTTTGTAAACGTCAGTTACCTGTGCAGTCCGTTTCTGTGATACACGCTGAAGCTGTCTCTAAGCAGATCCAGAGTCATTGAGTATGCACCTTTAAAGAGTGTTCCCTGGAAACGTTCCAGTCCTAAATGTGTAATGGGAATGCCTGGGAGTTGTCTGCGGACAAAAAGCAATCCTTACTCTCACGTGTTGTTCACAGAGGACTGAAAATAGGTACCCCAGCACTTGAGAGGCTGAGGCAGGCCAATCACAGTGAGTTCAAGGCCATCCTGGACTACATAGCCAATTCTAGGGCAGCCGTGGCTCCACGGAGATACTGTGTCAAAGAGAGAAAGAAATGGAAGTAGGCGCCTTTGGTACAGCACAGTAGTGAAGATGTTTTCTCTCAGTCTGGAGGTCCAGAGCACAATTCTCATAGTGAAAATTAAAAAAAAAAAAAAAAAAGTATTCAAGACTGCCTTGATTGTACCTTGGTTGTTTCTAACTTAAGTAACTCACCAGCTTTTCTTCTTGTGTGACAGGGGCCACATGCCAGAGTGGTACTCAAAATCCTTTGGACATTTGTGTGCAGCTGAAGTGGTAAAGATCCGAGACTCCTTCAGTAATCCGAACGCTGAAACCAAGGATACCAGGTCTAGGTGATGACCGGAGTTGAAGCACCTGTGTCCACACCCTGGGTGATTGTCCCTAGAACCTTACCAGTCCTTGGAAGAAGAGTCCATCTGGGTCTGATTGACTATAGAGATTTGACACGTTCTTAAAGCTGCTTCCCGTTTGTCTTAGGTCTATGTTGTAGACCTTGACTGGAATATATAAGACTGGGTGGGGGAGAGGGGGGTACTTGTATTATTCAGATTGCTTCTGAGAAGCAAGAACTCTTTTCGGCGGCGCGTAATGGAAGATAACGAAGAGACGTCCTTCTTCTGCGACGTCAGCGTATGTGTACCTATTCCTTTGTTTGCGGTGTACTGAAGGACCGATGTATCCACTGGAATAGTTGGTACTCTCGGGACGGGTTTTTCTCACGGAGATGAGCAGAGAGTGGTTTGCACAGAGAAGTGTGAATGTGTGTGTTGCTGGCTGAATGGCACAGATGAAGGGATGGGCTACAGTGTCTGGTACACTGAGGTGTTCTGCAAAGGTTGCTGATCTGCCAGGTTTAGCTCAGCCTGGAATAGCTGGCTACCCAGGGATCCACCCAGAAAGGGAATCCAGCCCCCTTCTTCACCCCCCTCCCCAGGGTTATTAAGCATTTTTTTTCTTTTCTGCCAACCTTTGCTTTCCCATAAACTGTAGCTTCCCCATGACTAGGAATTTTAACTATACGACTAGTTGAGGAATAATCGTCAGCTTCACTTCTTTGACTGGCTCCAAAGAAAGGCTTTTATTTAAGTGAGATAGAAAAGCTGAATACTGACACACCCATAAGCAAAGTATCAACACTTTCTTGTTTCCAGTACTGGGTGTTGAACCCAGGGCCTTTTCCATGCCAGGCAAGTGCTCTCCAGTGAAAGCCACCCCCAGGTTCTCTTTTCACTTGTTATTCTGAGACGGGGTCTCTCCATGTTGCCCAGGCTGGTCTTGAACAACTAAGTCACTATGTAGCCCAACTTATCTAGGTCTGTCTAATAGTTGGGATAAGGGGTTGAGCTCAGCAAAACTTTTTTACCTGTTTATAATTCATAGTATATTGTTGCTTGTGACATAAACTCGAAGATACACAAGGGAACACAGGGAGCTATGTCCCTAGTAGGTTTAACCCAACCAAGCACAAGAGGCTTTGATTATGGGTGGTGGTGTCAGTGTTCCTGACAGCTCTGCGTGTATCTTAAGCGGGGGTTTGTCCTCATGCACAAATAGGTTTTCTATTTGTTTCTCTCTCTCTCTCTCTCTCTCTCTCTCTCTCTCTCTCTCTCTCTCTCTCTCTCTCTCTCTCTCTCTCTCTCATTCTGCCCTTGAACTATATTTTAGTAATAGTGGGGGATAGAAATCTCAGTGGAAAGCAAACAGTGCAGGTTTCTGGAAGGGTGGTCTTTATACAGGTTCTACTGTAATGGTAAGGATTGACTCAAGACAGTATTAGTACATTTATTTTGTATGGATCAAAACGGTGAGTGCTGTATGAATGAGAGCTGAAGAAGGACTTTTATTTTGTTATAGCGTAGTTACCTTGTCAGTATTATTTCAGAGGTTCTTTGAAGAATGGGGGGGGGTCAGAGTAGCTTTTTTTTTTTTTTAAAGTCTGAGTATTTCAAATTATCAGTGTTGCTTCGGGAAGATGTGTGTGTGTATATTCAACTTTGATGGCTTCCAGATCTGTAAGATTGTCTGCTGTATATACCATTTTATGGAGAAACATGTACACATGTCTGTCTACTGTGCTTCAGACATAGATAAAGCATGATAAAGATTATTATTTAAGATATACTTGTATTTATACCTCAGATATTCTTTTGGGTTTTGTACCTCAAGGTTGCCCCTCCCCACATTGTAAATACACTTTACATGAATACAGTTTTAGTGAACAAAAAAAAAAGAATAAATAAAGGAAGAGGTTTATAATTTGCCCTATATCTGTACAGAGTGTATACAGTAAGTGCACTATTAAATGTTTAAGGGGAAGAGTCTGGCCTGCTCTCTGACTTGCACCTTCTCCGCCCTTAGAAGCAGGGATTGCAAAGCTTAGGGCCCCAGTGCCAACCAAAGTCCAAAGATACATCAGCTAAAAGAACAGTCAGACGACAAGACGAATCATTCCGAGGCCAAGCTGCAACTGAGCCACTCACCCACAAACAGGAAAGCCCGGTGAAAGGTCAGGAAGTCTGGAGAGTCTCTCCAGACCAAGGTCAGAAATGATGCTGAGAAGTTACGAGAACAGAGCAACAGCAACGGAACGATGCTAAGAAGCCAAGTGAAGGTCGCTGATGAATCCGCCAAAGGTCTCATTCCCATGTTTGACTTTCCTGTTGAAGGGATTACTTATGTCTGGCCAGAGGAGAGAATTCAGAGCACAGAACTTTCCGAGAACTTGGGTTAACATCTTGTACCTCGGCCACAATTTGTCCACGTGACTCCTGGTCTAGATTGTGTGTTCTTCAAGGGCAGACTTATCTCCTGCACATCTTTCTACTCCTCTACAGCAGCTTTCAGTGTTTTGTACTCGTAGACACCTAATAAATTGATCATTTGCTAAAGAACACTGATTGAACTTGCTTCTCTTTCTTTTTTTAATTTATTTATTTATTATATGTAAGTACACTGTAGCTGTCTTCAGACACCCCAGAAGAGGGTACCAGATCTCATTATGGATGGTTGTGAGCCACCATGTGGTTGCTGGGATTTGAACTCATGACCTTTGGAAGAGCCGTCGGCGCTCTTAACCCATCTGTCCAGCCCACTTCTCTTAATTTTAAGAAAATGTAGCTTAACACGAACCCTAAACCCTCACTCAGTTCATCGTTTCTATCCCTGCTTTGATTTGGGTTTTATTTTCAATATTTTAATTGAGGTGGAATCTTCCTACATTAGCCCAGACCAGCCTCTGACTCACTATAGCTTGGGCTGGCCTTGAACTCATGACACTTCTGTGTCAGTCTCTTGACTCCTAAAATTACAAGCCTCTGCTACTATGCCTAGATGCTGCCCACTTAGAAATTGCAGTGACTAGAAATTGTTAGGCGTAGGAGATGTTACACTTTTATGTTGATTCTAACCTAAAGGGTTCTTTGTCAAGCCTGGTGTGATAGCACATGCCTTTAATTCCGGCACTAGGGAGGCAGAGGCAGGAAGATCTGTGAATTTGAGGGAGTCCTGTCTAATTAGTAAGTTATAGGACTGCCAAGGTTAAATAATGACCCTCTTTTCTTTGTTCTGGGCATTGAGGTCAGGGCCTCACACATACAGGATAGGCGCTCTACCACTAAAGTACCTCCCCAGACCCTTTGATGGACTTTTTAACAGTTTCCTGTCTCACATAACTTGTGAGGTCCATTTACAAGAGCTTTAATTTTGTTAGTGTTTACTTGAGTCAGAGAGCAGGAAACCTTGTAATTGTCTAAAAGACCTTTTTTTTTTTCCTTTGCAGACAGCTATACAAAACAAAAGTCTTTTGGGCCAGAATACCTATATCTATATTGTCTGACGAACCCTAAATCCCCAAATTATTAGCAGGTTCTGTATACAGTGACCAGTAAGGCGTGGTTTACATGCCTCGGCTGCAGATTTCCATTGCTTTTGTCACGTCATGCATTTGTAGCTTTAAGCAAAGCTAGTTCACCCTGCCCCATGCTCTTAAAACCTGCCTTTAAATCCTTCTCTGTCTTTCTAGAATCAGGAAGAACCAAGATAAAGCAAGCTGTAAGTAAAGCAGCCAGCTGTTAGCATCCCGAAGAAACTGCTGCCCTGTCACTCTATCACTGAAAGATCAAATAGGAGTTAAATAGGTCAAGAGAGATCCGAGGCAAAGTTTATCTTGACAGCCGGTGAAATAACGTACTAGCTCTCTGTCCAGCCAACCAAGTAAATGATTTCAAACCTACAAAGACTCCATGTGTCCTCCTCATGTAGGATAAAACGGTGTGACTCTCAGTTTACACACAGAGACAATTAAATGTCTTCCTGTCGCAACTTATCAGTTGTTGTAGAGAACCTGGGAACACAGGATCACCTGCTTTTTCTTAACCTGCAGTTCTGGTCTTTTGAATTCTTTCTGCCATACCATATTATGCCTTGGCCACCATGCGAGAGCTCCATGAACTGATGTGGAGATAACTTACAGGTGCTTTCAAAACCAAAGGGCTAGTCACCAGAGTGAAACAGGCCCACGCCCACAAGAGTGCTTCTAAAACATAAATCCTGAAGAACGAGATCACGGTGGGCATGTCAGCTTGGTGTTCCGTTGGGATGAAATTTGCCTGAGGAATTTAAATTCCATTTGTTTGAGGAAAGCAAATCCCAAAAGGCCCCAGAGAGCCAGTGGCAGGGGTAACTGGGAGCTCTGTACAAGTGCAATGTGTTTGTTCAGGCTTGTTCTGTTGGGGGTGGGAGAGCAAGGTGATGCTGGTGAAATGAGGAAGATAACCAATTTCTCGAAGCCTGGGAATCTGCGTATGTTAGCAGCCCAGAGTACCTTTGGTGTGTGTACAGAAATGCAGAGAGTAGCCAGTCTGCCCGCGTGGGCCCAAGGCTGTGTTGATACCCACAACAGATCTCTCTGCAACGATTTCTCATGTCATTGGGCTTTACTAATGGAAAGGGAGTCACTCATGGGGGTCAGGGTGGGGGAGCTGTTTATCTTTCTCTTCCCAGTTAAGATACAAAAGATCTTGGAAAGGAGGTCTGTACTGTTCTTCCACTCTAAGAAAGCTTTTATCAATCACAAAGAGTAACTTAGAGGGGCTGGCGAGATGACTCAACAGTTAAGAGCACTGGCTGCTCTTCCAGAGGACCCAGATTCAATTCCCAGCATCCACCATGGCAGCTCACAACTGCCTGCGACTGGAGTTACAGACTCTCAACTCAGAACCACCGGTAAACTCCAGGTCTAGGTTATCTGACGTTATATTCTGGCCTTTGTAGATAGACACCTACACATACACATATACACACACGTGCACGTCTACACACATGCACAAATAAAAATTTCAAACTAAATCGTCCCTTTTTTTTTGGTGGTCATCAAGTTCCACTATTAAAGGAACAGGGACAACTGGTCATGCAATGACACTATGAAGCCAAATCAACCTTCTTCTTCCTAAGTTGTTACCTCAGTATTTTATCTTATTGCAGTACTAGAGAGTGAATTAACATACCACGTTTGGCAACGAGGGCACATCAGCACCCAAAAGTCAGTGGCAAAAACACTGTAACAAAGATGTGCCCTCCTATAGATTTCTAGTTCCAGCCTTTGCTCTCTAAAAGGACCCTGCGTTATGTCCTTTCGCATACTCCATTTCTTTTCAGTATTTCCAAAAGTTTATTGTATTAAATAATCTAACACACTAAGATGTGATGTCTCTATTTTCTTATTTTTCTGTAATTCCTCAGTGCTCATCAGTGTAGGAAACCCCTTAAGAGGAAGCGTAAAGCAGTTTTCACTGCTGTGTGATTTACAAAGGTTCTTAATTGAAAGCAACTTTCTCAGACTTTTGGAGCTCTGGCTGCCCCAGGTCTGCAGCTGTTAAAGGTCCATGTTCTCTGATGCACTTGGCAATGACATGAACACTCAAGGAAATGAGGGATTTAGAATCTGGCCCAGGGTAGCCAATTTTCTTTACTTCGAGGGCTTGAGACAGGGTAAACTTTTTCCAACAGCGAAGATAAACCACACTCCTTTTTCGTTGTTGTTGCAGCGTTTCAAAATGTAAACAGACGAGCAGGTCACTCATAACATTCTAAGGAAACAGGAAATTCGGAGTTCACACACTGTAAAAATGACTAAAGCAAGAAGAAAATGAACCCATAGGGGACCATGGGAATGTTGGGATATCGAAAAGATCAGGAGACTATTTCATCCCAAGATCCTAACGTACTAAAAATGGAACACCTTACTTATCCCATCGCTTCTATACAGTTTTCTAAAAAGCTAAATTTCCAGAGGAAACTGACCAGCTGGTAAGGCGGAATAAGGGTAAGGAGTTTCTTGTTCACATATTCATGGTTGTTGTTTTAGCCAAACTCATGCACAAATACTGTGGGACTTAGATCACTCTGAGGGCCTTGAATTGGCACATGAGGGAGGCCTTCTACAACATGGATTGACCAGTACTGTCTGTCCGCAAACTCTCATTTTGAATAAATGACACATGTGGGCAGTTCAGCCTGAGGTCTAGCCAGAAATGCATCCTGGGTGATTTTGAAATGATGAAATTCCTTGAGCAGAGCAACCCAGGGAGTAAGAAGCAGATTTCGTAGGCCTTTTTTCACCTGTTTGCCTTCATACACTTTCTAGTCTTCTCTCAACCGACGACAACTGTTTAATGTCCAGAAAAGGACGGAGATACGACCCAGCAACCGTAGGAGCAGCGCCTTTCTTGTAAAACAAAACTCTCTTTTAAACAACCAAAGAACAAAGAAGTGGTGCAGGAAGCAAAGGCAGAAGGGCCAGGTTCTTAGCAGTATTCAACTCACTTCCTCTGCACAGATTATGCACCATCTGCAGTGGGGAGCGATGTAAAATCACAGTAGGAATATTACCAGGCAAGGCATGGAGAGCCAGGGACCACTCCGAAAGTGAGACATCAGAGAGACTGTCACAGCGTGCTTGGTGATGACTAAGCAATCTTGGGGCCTACAGATCGAGAAGCAGACTTACCAAAGGGAGGACTGTCGTCTGCTCAAGTTATTTTGAAGACAGTCCATTCAGAAAGTATTTTGATATATAAGAACCTCGAGTCTATCAAATCAGATGTTGTATAGGACTTTAAAGATGCCAAATCCCAACATCTAATTTTCCAGAAAGAAAAGCAACCTCAAGAGAGGCTAGAACTGCATCAAGTTCTCAAACAAGAGCAATAAACGGGCTAAACACCCTACACAATGAAAATAAGCATGTTGATTTCAGCCATCTCTGAGTGTCCCTCCATACAAGGGACCTGGTGTTACTCACACCTCTGACCCCGCCAAGGGGACCCCAGCCAGTATTATTAACCAGTGCTGTCATTTCCACTTGTTCCACTGAGTCTCCCAAACTGAGAGCTTTCACCGACCTGCAGGCATAACTACCCAGCTAGCTAAGTCTGCCAGGATCTAACTTGCCATGCATGGCTGGCTCGTGTATTGGCAATGCCCCCATCTGCCTATTGACGAATGATGAATCAAAAAATATCTTGAATTGAATATGTACTAAACAGATATGGAGTATTTTCCTGTCAGTATTCACTAAGCCACACAGCGTAACACGTGTTTACATGTCAAGTATAGTGTATAGGGTATTATACATAACCCCAGATGATGTAAGTGTATGGGAAGATGGGTGTAGAGTCTGTGCAAACATCACACCATGTCCCTGGAGGACATGAGCATCTGTGTCGGCTGATATATGAGAGAGGACCTGAGACCTACTCTTCAGATCCCCAGGAAGAGTGCCCTCATGGCAGTCCATTGCTGAAGTAGGTTGGTCCATATGATCCAATTTTTCTCCATTATCATTTTATTTAATCCCTGCTGTGAACACCCCCCCCCCACCTCCTTTACAAACAAGAGAGACAAAGGCTGGATGGATTAGGTTGGCCAGCATTTGCTAGAAGGTTAATCATACAGAACAAAACTTGGGAGCAGAGCCAGGCATGCGCTAAGCCTTCAGGTCTGCTAGCTATTGTTCGTTGGGTTGTTATACTAGGGGTCATGTCTTGTATCAGGTAACCATGCAGGCTTCGATGCCACGGGCTCTCTGGTGTCAACTGATCATTTGGATCAGCAGTGTGGTTTCAAGGAATTCATGACGTCACCCCCATCTCCGTTTGCACCTTTTAGAACAGAGATGGCAATGCAGAATCAGAACCTGCACTGAACAGTGTGTCGTGCTGTTACTTTTAAATGTCTTCTTTCTCTCTTAGTTTAAACCGTGCCTTTAAAGTAAACTGTACACATCTATACAATAACTATTTATCAAGCTCAAAATGACCTACACTTAGATGTCAGGACCCCACAAGCAACCCAGTTAAAGCCTATCAGCTTGTTTTTTCCTACAGAGGTTCTAAAATTTAGCAATATGGACCCCATATCGTATGTAGAGAATCATTCAGCAAACACGTATTCATTCAGATCGTCTCAGAGGAAAGCCACAAAGTTAAGTTTCTCCTTTTGCCTTAGATGTGTCTACGGTATCTCCAGGGGAACAGACAGAGAAAGCATATCAATGAGAGGTCATGGAGATGCCACTGAGGCCCAGGGACAGAGGTGCCACTTGAGCTGAGTGTTGGAGGATGATGGCAGAGGGTGGAATCATTCCTGGCAGAGCGAACTTGGGGAGATAGGTAGTCTGTAAGAACTGGGAGGGTGGGTATGAGCAGGAAGGGCCATATGACTAGAGGGGAGGCAGAGTAGGATCTGGGAAGGCACTGGTGAGCCTAAAAAGTACGTTTTCTCCCCCAACCATCTGAGGATTGTGAATGTCTCCTAAGGCCCTGGGACGTTTCACAACACTCTGAATGAAAGGAGCAATGCCATTAGATGTGTCTTCTTAGGGGGAAACATGACACGGAGGCTAGAACTGGCCAGAAGGATGGAGACAGGCCCAGCAGTTCGACATCCCTTGCAAGGGTAACTCAAGAGACCATGGATGTGCTGACATAGAACTAAGTGTCGTATAGTTAGAGCACTTGCCCAGCATGAGGAGACCCTGAGGTCAATCAATCCCAAGTGATGTTCTAGAGCCAGGCAGGTCAGGAGGAGAAGTGGGTTTGAGAATAGGGAAGTGCAGACAGTTGGACTGTGGATCCATATTGGATGCCTGAGTGTTTCTGTCCCATGAGCCATGGAAAGATGAGAGAAGTTGTCTTGAGGTCTGGTGTGAGGTATGAATTTATGGATGAATATAGCCGTATCCGTGGATGATAAAGAGCCATCCTGGCCCTAGAGAGAAGATAATGCCAGTCCTGTGCTGTCCCCTCCTGGAATGCTGGCATATGACTGGAAATTACCTTTTAAAAAAAAAAAATGATTACAGAGTCATAGGGAAATGGGTCATTAGCAATCACCAAGAACCTGTGGGGGTTTTTCCCCCCTTGACTTAATATTTAAACTCATGAACTCTCTACCCTACTGGAAATGATGATGAGCTCTATTTATGGATTCTGTCTGTCTTAGTCAGGGTTTGTATCCCTGCACGAAACGTCATGACCAAGAAGCAAGTTGGGGAGGAAAGCTTACACTTCCACATTGCTGTTCATCACCAAAGGAAGTCAGGGCAGGAACTCACACAGGGCAGGAACTTGGAGGCAGGAGCTGATGCAGAGGCCATGGAGGAATGCTGCTTACTGGCTTGCTTCCACTGGCTTGCTCAGCTTGCTTTCTTATAGAACCCAAAACTACCAGCCCAGGGATGGCACCACCCACAAGGGGCTGGGCTCTCCCCTATTGATCACTGATTGAGAAAATGCCTTACAGCTGGATCTCATGGAGGCATTTCCTCAAGGGAGGCTCCTTCCTCTGTGATAACTCCAGCCTGTGTCAAGTTGACACACAAAAGCAGCCAGTACACTGTCTATAAAGCAACTGAGGGCAGAAATAGAGTGGAAATAGTGTGTGTGTGTGTGTGTGTGTGTGTGTGTGTGTGTGTGTTTGTGTGTGTGTTGTGGGGGGTGTCAATAAGTGTGTACATCCATGAAGCAAAGCATTGAAGTATGCTGTTTACACACAGCCTGTGATTCACAAAGTGAGTGTGTCTCACAGGGAAGGGGTTGCTTATCCCAGTATCTCACGACGCAAAGGTAAAGCCAAGGAAAGACCAAGGGGGCGAATGCAAGAGCGAGCCCCAGCAGTACAGCAGCCAACGGGCTGCAGATGGCTGCTGGTTTTGTAAAGAGCAGCACGTGCTCCCAATGTCCAGTCTCCGGCTTTTCTATGGTAAGCACACTCTTCCTTCGGCAGTTGCATACCTTTGTAAAGCTTTATTTTTATTTTTAATTACGTATATATGCCTGCATGTGGGCAGGTGTATGTGGATGTGGGCATAGAGGGTTTGGATATACTATGAGCATGCATAATTGGAATACCTTAATCATTACCTTTTGACAGGCAGAGATTTATCTTTCCGAAGGTCAGTGAAGTCTCTGGGATTAAACAGCAAACAAAAGTCAGAGCTGACAGCATGCTCTCAGCCCTGACTCATGGTCCCTGTGAGGGAACTGGGTACCACCCAGCAATGCCACAGGCATCCCCTGTGGTAAACCAGAGAGTCTAAGGCATCCCAACACTGCCATGAGAAAGGTGAGTGGAAAATTTTAAATCCTACCTAGCTCACGCCAGGCAATCCTTCCAGAGAAAAGTTGCTCAAAGGAGTCCCCCAGGGCAAGCTCTGTTTTGTGGGATTTGTTCAGTCATTGTGTGACTTCAGCTCTTGTCTTGTTTCGGTTCTGGTCTGGTCCTGCTACAAGACTGTAACCTTTCTAGAGGCAACCATTACACATTCCTTTCTCTATCCCCCAGTACCTGATATGACAGCTGGCATATTTTTAGAGTTCTGTAAAAGTGAGGACCAGGATGCAGAAAGCCTGCTCTGATAGGAGCCTTCTCTGAAGGATGAAGAGAGAGAGGTACATTATTAGCTGCTTTGAAAGTTCCCAGCTACAAGCTCGCGATCTAGGGCTACTAAAGAAGAAACTTTTTCCTTGCCGGGAGACAGTACCTTAGCCCGTTTCCTGTTGCTGCAACAGCAAGCTTGAGACTGGCTGATTTATAGAAAGCCCAAGGGTGATGCTGACTGAGTCTTGTCTACAGGGTGGAATTCAGACACACCGAGGAGATAGTGAGGTACACAGCAGAGGGGTGTCTGGGAGTCTCCAGAGATTCACTAAAGGGGGTGAAGTCTAACTCCCTGCATGTGAGCAGAACCATCAAAGGTTGGGAACCTGAAAGGAATCAGAGCTGAAGAAGGAAATGAGCTAGCGCGGCCTTTCTGGTTTCTGCTCCTTAGCTGTTAAGACATGAGCTTCTGTCCTTCCCTGCTGTGACAGACGGAAGTTCCTGGAACCATGAGTGAAAATGCTTCTTTCTCCCTTCAGGCACTTATGTCAAGGGGAATGGAAAAGTAGAACTCATACAAAATTCATGGTTTGGAAGGCTAGAGGCTGGAGGCTGGGGGCTGGGGGCTGGGGGCTTGGGGCGGGGCAGTCTCGAGAGCCTGTACTAGTATTTGTCTGGTTGTTAGGTAAAGAGGTGTGAGCAGAAGCGAAGAGGGCCAGAACTCCCATAGGACTGGGCTAATCGTGTGAGAAAGGCATTAATCTGTCTCAAATGGGAGGCTCCACACCACACCACGCCCAAAACACCTTACACTAAACTCACCTCCCAATGGGGCCACACTGAAGTATTAAAGTCCTGACTTTTCTTCAAACTCCATCAGTGAGGCTGTTGAGGTTGTTCAGTGGACCAAGTGCCTTGCTCTGTGACTGGAGAGGAGGACAAGAGTTCAGCTCTCCAGCATCCATGTAAACAGCCTCATCTGGCAGCATAGGCCAGTCATCTCAGGAGGTGAAACATGAGCATCCTTGGGGCTCTCAGACCCACCGATCTAACCACATAGGCAGACTCTGGATTCAGTAAAGACCTTGTCTCAAGAAATAAGGTAGAGGCTGGAGAGGTGGTTCAGTGGTTAAACCTTGTGCTATGCAATTGTTGAAGATCAGAGTTCAGATCTGTAGAACCAATGTAAAGTTCAGTGGGCAAGTAGGTTCACCCGTAATTCCAGCTTCAGAAGGTAGAGATGGGAATCAGGCAGAGAAAGCTAGATAGCTAGACCAGCCATATCCCCAAGCTCTGAGTTTAACTGAGAGACTAGACCTCATTGGAGGAGATATAACACTGATGGCAGATCATCCTGGGGCCTTCACATTAGGAGCACTTATGTGTACATACATACGCATACTTGCTACCAAGCTTGACCTGAGTCTTATTATTGGAACTCACATGTTGGGGAGTGAGAATTGACGAATTGACTCCTGGGATTTTGTCCTCTAACCTTCACACATGTGTGGTAGCATGTGTGAGCCCAAACATCTATGCATGAACACAAAGTAAATAAATAAATGTAGTAAAATCTTGTCTTAATTAAAAATAAAGTGGATTCCTGACCCTCTGTACTTCTGTCTCCTCCCACACCTGATCCTGCCCCCTTTTTCCCCTCCCCCTTCTCTCTCTCTTCCAGATGCCTCCCTCCCTCAATCGACCATGATTACTAGGACTGACACCTCCACACTGGTCTTCTTTCTCCTTAAGCTTCAGATGATCTGTGAGCTGTATCCTGGGTATTCATAGGATGGCCTTAGCTGGCATCAATGGGAGGGGAGCCCCTTGGTCCTGTGGAGGCTCAATGATCCAGCATAGGGAAATGCTAGGGTGCTGAGGCAGGAGTGGCTGGGTAGAGCAACACCCACATAGAAGCAAGAGGGAGGGAGATGTGATAGGGAATTGTGGAGGGGAAACTGGGAAGGGGGATAACATCTGAAATGTAAATAAATAAGATAACCAATATAAAAATAAAAATAAGGTAGAAAGTAGTTGAATAAGATACCTGATATAGACCTCTAGCCTCCACATGCATCTATATAACACATATGTGAACACACATGTACATGTGAATACACACATACAATAACACAAACATATGAACACAAATTTTTATTGCTAATTGTTTACAATAGCGGTTTTCATATTTTCATACATGTATGGAATCATCTTATCAACTCCTATTACCTTCCCATGCTCTCTCTTTCTCTCCCATTGGTCCTCTTCCTATTAATAGTATGTTTCTGTTTCTGCGTCTTAATTGCTTAGTTCTCAAATTTTTTTTAATTTGAAATTTCTTATGTTCAGATTTTCATATGAAATAAAATATGCAATATTTGTCTTTCTGAGTCAGGCTTTATTTACTTCATTTGACATGATGTCTCCCAGGTTCATCCATTTTCTTGCAGGTGACAGTATTTTTCTTTATGGCTAAGTAATAGTCTATTGTGTGCACATATCTACCACATTCTTTTTCCTTTCATCTGCTGGTGGGCACATAGGCTTTCTACAACTTGACAGTTCTGTGATAAACATGGGGTATTGTTGTCTCCATGCTGACTTCCTTGCAGGAGTGTACCCAGGAATCACACACAGCTATGACGGTGGTTTCTACGGTAGCTGTACTAATTTACAGGCTCACCAACAGACAACGTGCAAGGGTACATTTCTTTTCTTTCTTTCTTTCTTTCTTTTTTTTTTTTTTTTGTTTTTTCGAGACAGGGTTTCTCTGTGTAGCCCTGGCTGTCCTGGGACTCACTCTGTAGACCAGGCTGGCCTTGAACTCAGAAATCCGCCTGCCTCTGCCTCCCAAGTGCTGGAATTAAAGGCGTGTGCCACCACCGCCCGGCCTGCAAGGGTACATTTCTATCCACTCCCCGCCCCACCCTTGCCAAAAGACAAGAGCTACTCTGAGTACAGTGAAAAGGGGTTGCAACACAGTTCTGATGTGTAAAGACATAAATGGATTTCCATGTATTTAAAAAGTTGTACTGCCAGGTGATGATGGTGCAGGCCTTTAATCCCGGCATTCGGGAAGCAAAGGCAGGCAAATCTCTGTGAGTTTGAGGTCAGTGTGGTCTAAAGGGTGAGTTCCAGGACAGCCAGAGCTAACAGAAACAAAAACAGAAAGAAAGAAGAGAATAAAAAAACAAAAGGAGCCGGGCAGTGGTGGTGCATGCCTTTAATTCCAGCACTTGGGAGACAGAGGCTGACAGATTTCTGAGTTCGAGGCCAGCCTGGTCTACACAGTGAGTTCCAGGACAGCCAGGGCTACATAGAGAAACCCTGTCTCAGAAAAAAAAACAAAAAAAACAAAAAAAACAAAAACAAAGGAAAAGAAAAGGAGAATTTCATACAAAGCGTTTTGATCATACTCACCGCTTCCCACACACTCTGCCCAGACCCACGTCCAGTTTCCTCTTCCACCCAGGGTTGAGTCCCTCTTTATTTTTTAAACCCCCAAAGGCCAATTAGTGATTCTCAAATAATCTTGAATAAGGGCTCTTCCACTGAAGTGCAGGCTACTTACAAGGAGTCGTAGAGAAACTGACTCTCTCACACAGCACTAACAGTTGCCAGTAGCTTCTTGGCCAAGAGTCAGACTTTATGCCCACCTTCTTTCTCCATGTTGGAATTTCGTCTGACTTGGGCTTGCACAGATCTTGTGCATGCTATAGGGACAGCTCTTAGTTTCTATGTACAGCTGCCGTGCTGTGTTCAAAAGACACTTTTCATGGTTATCCACCATTTTGGGAGGAAAAGGTGTGGTAGATTTGGTCCATTTAGGGATGAGAATTCTGCAGTTTCTGATCCTCTGCACTTTTGGCCAGTTACAAGTCTTTGTGTTACCCACAGTTACTGCCAATAGAAACTTCTCTGATGGGAGTTGAGACATTTATTAATATAGGGTATAACAAGAAGTTATTAGGAGCCTTTAATATTATATCCATTCATCAGTAGGTTCTCCCATAGAGCCTATGACTTGTCTAGCTATAGGTTTGGGGCCCAATAATGGTCTCAGGTATGGGTTTAATCTTTTAGAGGGGGGGCTTAAATATTATCCTAGAGTGGTTATGTCTTAGTTAGGGTTTCTATGGCTGCAATAAAACACCATGATCAAAAAGCAAGTTGGGGTGAAAAAGGTTTATTTGGCTTATATGTCCATATCACTGTTCATCATTAAAGGAAGTCAGAACAGGAACTCAAGCAAGATAGGAATTTGAAGGCAGAAGCTGATGCAGAGGCTGTGCAGGGGTGCTGCTTGCTGGTTTGCTCCGCCTGGTTTGCTCATCCTGCTTTCTTACAGAACCCAGGGCCACCAGCCCAGGGATGGTACCATCCACAATGGGCTGGGTACTCCCCCAGCAATCTCTAAGAAATGGCCTGTCTAGAACCTGATTTTATGGAAGCTTTTTATTTTTAAATTGAGGTTCCCTTCTCTCAAATGACCAGCTTATATCAAGCTGACATAAAACTCTCCCGCACAGGTTGGCTACTCACATGATGTTCGTGCCACTCTGACTGTAGCTCTTAAGGGTCACAGTTGAGTAAGACTGCTGATCTACCTTCTTCCTCCAGATTACCTATAATGCATCCCTGCACTACGAAAGCTAGCTAGTAGAAATGAAGCTAGAAGGAAGGAAGGTCAGTACTAGCTTGCTTTTTCCATCTGTATGTATGTGGTATGTCTTTGGCAATATGAACTTACTGTGGAGTTCTGGAGAGCATCCAAGAATATTGACAAAAGTCTGCAGGGTTCGGGGCTCTATAGAACCTCAGTGGCCAATCACTGTCAGACCTATGCACTAAACTCTATCACTTATTTACTGACTGGATTATTTCCTCTTTTGGATATTTTTTTAAAGCTCTTTGTATTTTGGATTTGCTTGTTTGTTTTGGTTTGGTTTTGGTAGGGTTTCTAGCCAGGCGGTGCTGGTAGCTTAGTGGTGCAGCACTGATAAGGCAGAGGCAAGCAGATCTCTGTGACTTCAAGGATAGCCTGGTCTACAGTTAGTTCTAGTACAGCAAATGCTACACAAAGAAACCTTATCACAAAACAAAACAAAACAGGAGCTCTCTGTGTAGCCTTTGCTGTCCTGGAACTTGCTCTGTTGACCTGGGTGGCCTCAAATTCAGAGATGTGCCTGCCTTTGCCTCCTGGGTGCTGGGATTAAAGTCATGCATCAGCATACCCAATAAAACTATATTGTGGTTATTAACCCTCTGTCAGGTGATCAGCTAGCGAACTCTCTTCCTCACGCTCATATTGTCCTTTGTTGCTCAGATGTTTATTAATTTCTACAATACAATTTATCAAGTCTTGTTACTTGTGGTAGTTTGAATAGTTCCGGCCCCATAGTCTCATATGCTTGCATGCTTAGTCCATAAGGAGGAGCACTATTAGGAGGTGTGGCCTTGTTGCAGTGGCTGTGGCCTGGTTGGAGGACAAGTGACACTGTGGAGGTGGGCAGGCTATACATGCTCATGATAAACCTAGTGTGAGGCACTGCTCCTTCTACTCCCAGTGGGTCAAGAAGGAGAACTCTCAGCTCCTTCTCCAGCACCATGCCTTCCTGTACACTGCCACGCTTCCCACCATGATGATCATGGACTGAACCTCTGACACTGTAAGTCAGCCTTTACTAATTAAATATTAGCCTTTATAAGAGTTGTTATGGTCTTGGTATCTTCACAGAAAACAAAAACAAAAACCCTAACTAACTACTTCCTGAGCTATTTTAGTCCTTTACAGAAATTTCTTGCCCACTTTTATATCTTGAAATGCTTCCTTGTTTGTCTTTAGAAGTGTCAAACTTTCCTGTTATGGTCGTTGATCCACTTTGAAGTGGGTTTTGTATAGGTTGGGAGATGTGGGTCTACCTTCAGTCTTTACATCCAGATGGCGAGTTTTCCAGCTCTATTTTATTTAATGTATGTTTTTTAACCTCTTTGTTGAGAACTGCTCATGCAAACACTCAAGTTTATCTCTGGCTCTTCTGTTCTATTCTAATGGTCATTTCTAATGGTCCTATTTCAATGGCCTATGCTAATGATCTATTCTGATGGTTATAATCCAAAGGTCTATTCTAATGATCTATTCTTTTCTTTTTTTTTTTATTAGATGTTTTCTTGATTTACATGTCATACAATACCTCCTTTCCCAGGTTCCCCTCCAAAAATAAATAAATTAATTAAATTAAATAAAAAAACCAAAACCAAAAACAAGCCCCTGTTCCCTTCCCCCTCCCCTGGCTCACCGCCCCACCCTCTCCTGCTTATTGGCCCTGGCATTCCCCTACACTGGTGCATAGAACCTTCACAGGGCCAAGGGCCTCTCCTCTCATTGATGACCAGCTTGGCCATCCTCTGCTATACATATGCTGCTGGAGCCATTAGTCCCACTATGTGTACTCTTTGGTTGGTGGTTTAGTCCCTGGGAGCTCTGAGGGTACTAATTAGTTCCCTCAGAACTAATAATATTGTGGTTCGTCCTAAGGGGCTGCAAGCCCTTCAGCTCCTTGGGTCCTTTCTCTAGCTATTTCATTGGGGACCCTGTACTCAGTCCAATGGATGGCTGTGAGCTTCTACTTCTGTATTAGTTGGGTACTGTCAGAGCCTCTCAAGAGAAAGCTATATCAGGCTCCTGTCAGCCAGCACTTGCTGGCATCCACAATAGTGTCTGGATTTGATGATTGAATATGGGAAGGATTCCAAGATGGAGCAGTCTCTGGATTGTCCTTCCTTCAGTCTCTGCTCCATAGTTAGTCTCTACAACTCCTTCCATGGGTATTTTGTTCCCCCTTTTAAGAAAGAACAAAGTATCCACACTTTGGTCTTCCTTTTTCTTGAGTTTCTTGTCTTTTGTGGATTGTACTTTGTGTATTCTGATCTTCTGGGCTAATATCCACTTATCAGAGAATGCATACTATGTGTGTTCTTTTGTGATTGGGTTACTTCACTTAGCATGATATTCTCCAGATCCATCCATTTCCCCAAGAATTTCATAAATTCATTGTTTTTAATAGCTGGGTAGTACTCCATTGTGTACTACAATTTACTACAATGTACTACATTTTCTGTATCCATTCCTCTGTTGAGGGACATCTAGGTTATTTCCAGTTTCTGGCTATTATAAATAAGGCTGCTATGAACATAGTGGAGCACGTGTCCTTATTACATGTTGGAGCATCTTCTGGGTATAATATGTCCAGGAGTGGTATAGCTGGGTCCTCTGGTAGTACTATGTCCAATTTCCGGAGGAACCACCAAACTGATGTCCAGAGTGGTCTAATGGTCTATTCTAACGGTTCTATTCTAATGGTCAGTTCTAATGGCTCTATTCCAATGGTCTATTCTAATGTGCTGTTTTGTGATAGCATTATGCTGTTATTTTCCAGATTGTAGTAAAATTTGAAATAAGGTATTGTGGTACTTCTGCTGCTCCTCCTCTTATTCAGGAGTGCTTGAACTAATCTGGGTTCTTTATGCTTGCATATAAACGTTAGGATTTTTTTCTATTTATGTGAAGACTGTCATGGAAATTTTGATGGGGATTGCCCTAAATTTGTAGATGGCTCTTGGCAATATGTTCTTATCCACAGTATTAATTCTGCCAATCCATCTGCATGAGAGATCCTTTTAACATTTAAGTGACACATATATTCCTTGGAGAATACACTCAGGCTCCAGCAGGGACCCAGCAAACACCAACTGCTGTATTCAAGGAGTGACAAGGTGACACAGTGAACATCAGATGCAGTTTTTGCAAACTGGGAGCCTCCATCTATTTAGGAAAACAGATGTTCATGGACTTGCTCAATGCCTTCTGAATGGAAGGTGCAGGAGTTGGGGAGGGAACTGGAGTCATACCTTCTCTCACTCTTTGGGCCCTGCAAGACAAGATCTAAACACGATTTTACTCCAGAGGTAAGAATTGTGGAGCCTGGAGAGAATTTTTAATTAGGAGAAGGATTTTAAGAGCATCTCCATTGGATGCTCCTCCTTCATCCTCTTTTCTTTCAAGATCCAAACGCTTCAATTACAAACATTGGGCAAGTACATTCCTTCCTGCCTGGAATTAAGATTTCATTCATGTGTGGCTTTAACGAAGCTAGAAGCCCCCCAGTCTCAGCTTCCCCAATAGGAAGCCGACAATTGATTTTATGGACACATTTGGTTGGTTGTGGGTTAAGGGTACTAGCCCTGTGTGTCCAAGCAGGTGTATCATATCTTAACTGACTATCCATTCCCCTTTTCACTCTATCCTTTAAAAAACAATAAACATCAGGGCCATAGGTTTAGCTTCCTACATCGAGTGCCTAGTGTGCATGAGGCCTTAGCTTCAAGATCAGCAAAGAAAAAGTAACAAAGTCCCAAGACCCTATTTCACTGAGATCGCAGAGCTCACGAGTAGAAAAATAAGCTCAAAGATTTTTAAAAATTCATTTAAAAATGCATTTAAAAACATGTGTTGTGTGTCTTCCTGTCTGTCTGTCTGTGTAAGTATGATGTAGTACAGTGCATGTATGACAGTTAAAAGACAACTTACTGGAGTCAGTTTTCTTCTTCTATCAGGTGGATCAAACTCAGGCCTTCAGGTTGGGCTCCCTTCCTCACGGAGCCATCTCCCTGGCTCCTTAAGTTACTTTGAGACAGCTACCTTTAAACTCTTCAGCTACCCCAGACATCGGTGTGGGCTGGACGGGAAACATATGGCTTGCAATTTCCTGAGCACCCTGCTTCCTGACGGTGCACTTCCTGAGTAAAGACCCTTTCCCACCCTTTCATCTCTGTCATTTTGCAAATCTGGGACAGTGGCCAGTGTCCATTTGGTTGCCGTAATGAAGGGAGAAAAAGGCTATATAAAGTGCGTATCCACAAGCAAATGATTACAATTTGGCCTTTATCTCTCACACTGTACAAAAATAACTCAGAATGGATCAAAGGTTTTGCTGTAAGACCCCGTAGCCCTGAAACGACTAAAGAAAAACATATGGGGATATTTTTCTGGATAGGACCCCGAAGGCACAGGAAACAAAACTCACAAATTGACAAATGGGGTTGTACATTAAACTAAAAACCTTCTGCGCAGCAAAGGACAGAGCAAAGACTCAGCCTACAGATCGGGAGAGCGCCTCTGCCAGCCATCTGTCGGATAGGCAGTTAATACCTAGAATTTTTAAAGGATTAAAAGATAACAGCAATGAAAACAAGCAATCCGATGTAGGAATAGATAAATGATCTGAGCAGACACCGTAAAGAAGAAATGCAAGTGACCAATCAATATCTGAAACATGTTCAGCCATTATACAAATTGAAATTAAGCTACAAGGAGAGACTAGGGATCAGGCTCGCTGGTAGACCACTTCCTTAGCAGCCACAAGGCCCTAGGCTAGCTCCACCCCACCCCGGTTAGTTGGGCTACTATATCAGACTAAAGTAAATAGCAAATGCTGGTGAGTAAATGTTCGTGTTGAGAAATGCTATGTACTTGGCAGGAGCATAAGTTAGTAGAGGAATTATGGAAAATAATACAATGGTTCCTCAATCCCACACGCCACTACTACTTGATGTTAGCACATAGCCATGCCTTCCATAAATATGAAACCTTTACAGTTGGAGCAAAGAAAACATGATTCTTGGAAAGGTCACCTGGAATCAGGGTTATGGGGCTGTATGTAGTTCCTTTATCTGTCTGAAACTTTTGGTTCCTTGTCAAGGAACATGGGGAAAAAATGTCACCTTAGCCAGACAGTGGTGTACACTTTCAATTCCAGCACTCTGGGGACCAAGGCAGGTGGATCTCTGAGTTCAAGGCCAGTATGATCTACAGAGAGAATTCCAGGACAGCCAGGGCTACACAGAGAAACCCTGTCTTAAAAAAAAAAAAGAGTCAGCTTGAGGACATAAATTGGGGTGAGTCAGTGAGGCCTTCAGGTACACACCTCTGCAGGAAGGCTCAGGAGAACCATGAGTTTCTGTCCTTACAAATGTGGGAATTGCTGGAATATTTTTGTGGGGTGGTGGATAGGAGCTTTGACAGCCTTCCAGGATGAAATCACCTCTGGCCTTCTCTGTAGAAATAAAGGTCTCACTTGTTCCTGGCTAGGGTGGACCACACTGTTTCCT
>NW_022196905.1:177588454-177603097 GCF_008632895.1 Mastomys coucha | reverse complement strand
GATTCCTGGCCATACCTTCACATCCATCCCTCCTCATCCACACAGCCTAATATTGCCAAGGTCTAGAGTCTCCCCTCAGTGGGTAGCATAACACACAGTCTGTCTTGAGGGCTGGGGAAGGAGGAATTCCCCAAGAAACCACCTTTCAGACTTTCAGTCCATTTTCTTTTCTTGCTACTTCGGCTTCCTTCTTCGGATACAGCTAGATGTCAGAAAAAAAAAAGCAAACACCGAGATGCTTAATGACGTAGGTTCTAAATGAAGATTCAACACATTTTCGTCAGAGAAGCTGGGAGCGAGCAGGGGCAGGGAGTAGCTAGCTGCTTATGCATTTGATCTGTTTCAGAGAATGAGCCCCCAGATCCCACATTCAGCCAGGCCAGAGGCCCAGCACTGCACATACATGGGAATGTGTGCATGCACACACACGCATACTCTTGTGCCCTTTTTTTATCCCCATGGTCAGCAGCTTGTATCACATTGTTTCTTTGACTATGTTGTCCTACCCTGCTGGACTCTTTCCTCCTGACTTATTAAAATATTTATTAATTTTGAATTTATATGTATGGCATATGCATCCATGTATGCATGTATGCATGTATGCAAGTATGCATGCATGTCCACCATGGTGTGCAGTGTCTAAGGAAATGAGAAGAGGGTGACAGATCTCTGGGACTGCAGCTACTGACAGTTGTGAGCCTCCACGTGGGTTCTGGGAACTTATCTCAGATCTCCTGAAAGAGCAACCAGCACTCTTAACTGCGGAGCCATCTCTCCAGCGCTCTTACTGCAGAGCCATCTCTCCATCCCTCTTTTGATTTTTACTTCCGCTTTGTTATACACCGTGGTGAAGCCCTTTCTGGAAATGGAAAAGGCCCAAGCAAAGTGTTTAAACCATTCAGCTTCAAAGCCTCATCACTCAAGCCATAAGTCAAGCGGACTCTTTTCTTCTTTCCTTGATGACAGCGGTCCTCAACCGTCCGAATGCTTCGAGCCTTTTATACAGTTCCGCATGTTGTGCTGACTCCCAACCATGACATTATTTCCAGTGCTACCACAGAACTATAATTTCCCTACTGTTATGAGTTGCAGTGTAAATATCCGTGTTTTAGGATGGTCTTAGGTGACCCCTGTGAAAGGATCATTTGACCTCCCAAAGGGATCATGACTCACAGGTCAAGAACCTCTTCCTTTTGACTTCTGAACACAATCACAAAGTGTACTGGCTGGGTTTTGTCTCAAGTTGACACACGCTAGAGTCATCAGAGAGGAGTTGAGGAAATGCCTCCGTGAAATCCAGCTGTAAGGCATTTTCTCAATTAGTGATCAATTGGGGGAGGGCCCAGCCCATAGTGAGTGGTGCTATTCCTGGGCTGGTGGTCCTGGTCTCTGTAAGAAAGTAGGCTGAGCAAGCCAGTAAGCAGCACCCCTCCATGGCCTCTGTGTCAGCTCCTGCCTTCAGAGTCCAGCCTTGTTTGAGTTCCTGTCCTGACTTTTCCAGGGCTAAAGTCTGATTTGGAAGTGTAAGCTGAGTAAACCCTTTCTTTCCCAACTTGCTTTTTGGTGATGGTGGTTTGGTCAGAGCCATAGCCACCCTAACTACGACACTAAAAGTGTTTCTGTTGAAAACCGCTAGCTCTCAATGACCACGACACTGAACAAATTCAAGCAACCCACAGCGCACTGGAGAAATAAGTTTGTTGAATGAATAAGAGAAACTCTGAGAAAGAAAGAAACTGAGTTTAGCTGCACAGGTTGGAGAATGTCTCAGAGTAATAATCACTCCAGTTCTCCGTTCCTTGACCCCAGTAACTGATTTAGGTTTGCCTTCTCCTTGGGGGAGCCCATAGAGAAAGTGCAACATTCTGCAGATTGGGAGTTGGTGAGCATTATTTACCAAGACACACATGATGGATATTTTTCACTTTGCCCCATCCAGCTGGTCTCCATTAAACCTATGACTACTCTGGTTATCTGTGGATTCTTCTTTTGCAAATTTGCCTGCTCACTAAAACGTATTTCAAAGCCCCTTATTAACACCCCAGGTGAAGGCTGGAGAGATGGCTCAGTGGTTAAGAGCACTTCACTGATCTTTCAGAGGACCTGAGATCAATTCCCAGCACCCCCATGGCAGCTCACAACTGTCCATAGCTCCAGTTTCAGGGGCTCTGATGCTCTCTTTGGCTCTTAGTAGGAACCAGGCACCTATATGCAAGCCAAACATTCATATACATAAAATAAAAATAATACATCTTAAACAAATAATAAAAGCTTCTTGACAGGCATCAGAGGGTGTGTGGGAAGTGGTGAAAAAATGTAAGATCCCTGACTTCCATGCTTCTAGTTGCCGATAAGCACAGCAAATTCTGTCTCAAGCTCATATTATAAGTAAGTGCCGTTTTCATATGTAGCTGCTTCTAGTTAGTGTCTTCTGAATTTTATTTTTTGGCATTTCTGTGTTTTGTTAGGATAGTCCCCCTGACTCCACACCCCCATAGCCACCCTCTAAACACACAGCTCTGAAGTGCTGCCTAGTGGCCCCATGAAAGACTAAGACTGCTACTATGACACGCCTCGTGGAAAAAAAAAAAAAAACTGAGTTTCAGGTGCTACTGGGCACAAACCTTATGTACTTGCTGCATTTGTTCTTATTTTTAAGAAAGGGACTCAAGTTGTCCAGGCTGGCCTTGAATTTGGTATCCAGTTAGTTGAAGATGGCCTTGAACTCCTGATCTTTCTGATTGCGAATCCCCAATCCTGGTAGGCAACACCAAACCTGCTTGAGTCTCAGTTAATGAGTCGACAACTTATGTTAAGGGGAATGACTTCTTAGAAAATCACATAAAATAGAGCTATATATTGATAGCTAGGTGGTGGTGGCACATACATGCCTTTAAACCCAGCCGAGAGGAGTATCTCTGTGAGTTTGAGACCAGCCTGGTCTAAAGAGCTAGTTCTAGAGCTACAGAAACACACCCTGTCTCAGGGCAGGGAAAAAGGTATAAATTGATAACTGACAAAGACACAAGAAACTAACATTTGTATTTTGTATTTGTATTCCTTAGCATAGTGTTCAGCATCTAGACATTTCATATTCACAACAACTTCACAGAATAAAGCTACTTTGAATAATGAGAGCTATTTGAAGGTCATGCTATCTTGCAGAGAGAAGACAGTTTATATAGTACCAAAGTGGTTGACATGGCTTGATTTAGACCAGGACCCACTGCTGGCCAGTTCCAACTGAACCACCTCTTTCCAAGAAGATAGATAGGATGGCTCAGTAGAGAGATCCACAATCTTGCGTAAGTTCAGGCAGCTGGGCTTGGGGGCCAGTGCTTTCTAATTACTGGTCATTTTGTTTGAGGCGATTTTCCAGAGCCTGATAAGGCAGTCCTGTTTCACCTAACGATAAGTCTGAGAAGTGCATCCTCCTTACGCAGTTCCATCACTGTGCTGATGCAAACCTGGCTGGCATGGACAGGTCGCGCCAGGGAAATCCTTTCTGCAGTGAAGAGATGCGACTAACCAGAGATGTGTGAGGCCATCTGACACCAGCCTTTGTCTTTAGAATACACTCTAACATATGAGCAGAAGAGTTATAGTCCAGACAGATGCATGAACCAGCAACACTGTTACAGTAGCCAAGCCTTCTGTGTTGTGTGTGTACTTCCACACAAATGGGGACACAGTCGTCTCACTTATATCAGCATCACTGCAATTGATTGTGCTACGATGTGGTGGCTATGACGTCACTAGCCTATAGGGTTCATTATACATTATACATGGGACCACGGCCTTATATGGGTCCTCTGACCCAAACATCATCAGGAGATGTGTAACTATAAAAATGGAAAGAACCACACCCACTAACCAAGGCTACAGTTCGGGGGAAAATGGCGGCCAGAAGAGGTTCTGCAGATGGGGCTATCTATCTCCATCCGCCTCCTCCACTCTTCCTATGTCAGGTCAGGAGTGTGACCTTCATTCCTGGGGTTCCTTTGACCTTGTCCAAACTTCACAGAGAAAGTCGATGCTGACAAATCTCACGCCTCCCCAGCCTTTTCGCCGTTCTTTTTTTTTTTTTTTTTTAAGAGGTTGCAAGTAAGCCGAGATTTAACTGGAAAGGAGAAAACAACATCGTCAACAACAAGAAGAACAAAAGAATCAAGATTTCCTAAAACCTGTAGCCTCGGGTCTGAGGCTTGTAGGTCACTGGTGACGAAGAAGAGCTTGCCTAAAGTGCACAAGGCCTGAATTTTATCTGCAGGGGTGGGAGAGGGAGGAGGAGCCAAATCTCTAGCCCTGGTTCTGCTGGCTGGCTCAGGCTGCAGAGAGTCTAGCTGGGGAGGTCCCTACCCCCACCCCTGTGCCCCCAGTCTTATTTAGGTTCATGTCAGTCAGACAATTTTCAGGCAGGGGACAGAAACCTGCTGGTGGGAAGCTTCTCAAGTGTCGCGGCTTGCAAAAGACCGAAGGAAAACAGAAAGCCCGGTTTATTATCCTGACGGGAAAAGATAACATCGCTTTGCCCTTTTGGTTTGTTTAAAGTTAGGAAAGGAGCATTCCTTGAAAGTTGCCTAAAAGGAGATTCTCAAACATTTCTTTTCCTTCTCATTCAAAAGTGAATCTCATTAATAAAAAGTCCTGACTAATATTACATAAGAAATGTTCTCAGTTATAAGAGAGAACTAATAACTGATCCTGGCCTGATGATAACTCCAAGTTATGTGTCAATCACGTGGGGGTTGTTCCTCTGTCACTACATCTTAGTAAACTTAGCTTTAAACACCGGACTTGACATCACATAAAAAAAAAAAAAATAGGCGACAAAAAATTAAATCAGCACTTTGACCCTAATAAACACATAGCACTTAATAGATGTCACCTCACTTGCATCTGCATACTAGAAGTACAACATTCACGAAACTAGATATCCTCAGATGGTAGTTCTGCAGGCTGGGTGAGGCTCGCCTAAATCATTACAGGCTAAGGATGAATTACCGAGGCTCAGAAACAGGACCGAGCTGGCACGTTCTGCACGCAGGAAGGACTCTGCACGTGGATGGGCGTCCTGGTGGGTCTAGCGCAGTTGGGGCCCCTGAGGGTAAGTGGGCGTGGCCGAGCAGCCAGTCCCAAGTGGTTGAGCCGGCCCAGCTGGGAACTCGACCTAAGGTAGCCAGGGGCGTGGCGAGCCTTCAGTCACGTAGCTCTGAACCATGCACGGAGTCTCTACGCTACCAAGGACTGTGGACTTCGCGAGGTCAGCAATTGATGGTGTAGGGATCATCTGGGTTTTCCTAACCACGTTTTATTTGCTCACTTGCTAAAAATTGACAGAAACCAGGAGCCCGCACATTTATACAAGTTGCACATTTCAAAGGCGAGGGAGTGTCATCGAGGCTGCTGTGTGCTCTGGGACCTGGGATTTCAGTAGCCTTTGGCAGATAAGGAAAAGCTCTAAAAGGATACGCCGCCCCACCCCTACCCGCAGGCACTACGCTCTTGCCTCACAGCATCTTACCCTTAGCATTTTTTTTTTCTTTTTTTGGTTTGGTCATTTAAGACTTTGAAGCAAAGTCCTGGAGAAACCAATTCATTTCTGCAGCTGTGCCTATGCTGGCGTTCCTCTTTGTCAATCACTTGCTCTGTCTCTTAGGAGTCAAACCCACCTTCCCCCAAACCCCATCAGAACTGAATAC
Source organism: Mastomys coucha (assembly GCF_008632895.1). Classification (NCBI taxonomy): domain Eukaryota; kingdom Metazoa; phylum Chordata; class Mammalia; order Rodentia; family Muridae; genus Mastomys; species Mastomys coucha. The sequence continues at coordinate 177,597,395 of NW_022196905.1, read as the reverse complement.
AGAATGTAGTCTGAAGAAGGTTGACTTGCCCTGGTCCTTGAAGGCAGCCTTGTTCACTATGGCTGAGCCTTAAGAGGGTGTGAGCTTCAACCAGCACCCAGGTTCAGTTCTGTCTACCCCTGCCACCATGACAGCTCAGGGAACTGCCCTTCGGTGTGGTCATTCTTTAAGGGCACAACTCTTCAAAATTCTGGCCACACCAACAGGCTTCCAAGAGTATGATAATCGAATGCAGAGCTTGTTAAATCACCCACGCTGAACTCCCTACCAGCAGCTGTGCAGTTCCAAACAGAAGTGTGGGATGCTCTTGCTGAATTCCCTTCATCATAAATATGGCGTTGGAGGGGCTCTACTTCCCAGGGCACAGTGTTAACTACAATAGGTGTCTGCCAGGTTAAAGCTAAGGCTACTGAGTGAGTAGTCCAAGCTTGTAATCCCTACCACCGTAGGATAGAAAGTTCAAGGCGGGAGCGGGGAGTTGGGGGGGGGGGCTTGTGAAGGGGGGGATAATACCGGAAGGAGTTCAAGGTCTGACTGGGTAAATTAGTTAAGACCCTGTCTCATAGAAACGCGGTAGAGCTTAGAGGCAGGTGGCGGGTGTAGCATTCTGCAGGCCTTAGTTAGCAGAAGAAAGAAAAGACGCCCTGTCACGTGGGGGGAGGGTTAGCTAAGGCTGGTTCCAATATTGTGCAACTCCTTCCCCAACCCCCACCTCTGAGGTCCACACACCTCCGGGTAGGAGGGCCCATCCCACGGCTGTCCTTTGTTAGCTTCCACTGGTTGATTCCTCTTCCCTGTTCCCTAGGTGTCCTTCATCTCTGCTCCACGTCACTTCCCTTATCATCCCTTCCTTGCTGCTGCTTTTCCCCAAATACGGTCACACTATTGGTGAAGGGCAATTTTCCCCTTTGGATCTACAGCTCTTGAAAACAGGAACCGAGCCTCATTTTGTCAAGGTTTAACGGATATTTTAAGTTCTGCTTGACTCCTGGAGGCTGGCAACAGGTTTGAGAAAGGATGTGCTGCCCTCCGGAACCCAGAATGGGAAGACAGTCAATAAACAAGAGAAAGTAAAAGATGCCCAAGGCTTCCATCTGGGCTGTGGGGAACAATGGGCAGAGAGGGGGTGGGGGAGTAAGCAAGGCTGCTCTCCCAGGGTCAGGAAAGGCCACACAGGGAGAGCTACTATGTTCTGTCAGCCTGAGAGTAGTGACCTGAGGGAACAGTGGGTGTTTGGAGGCCTACCGAGGGTAGTGGTGAGGAGTGGCCAGGTTCTGGACCTTCATTGACAGGGAAGCTGATAGGTTTGTTGGTGGACTGAAGCGGAGAATCCGGAAACGAGGAGGGTCAAGGGTCACGTCGAGGTCCTTGGCTTGAGGAAGAGGGCTGCCCGAGTTGTACGTGTGGGGCGTACCTGGACTGTTAAACTGTTAAAGAGACTGGCTATGACACTCAGCCTAGCATTCTGAGTAGCCACCGGGGGCTTGGCATGAGGGCTGTGCACACAATGGTGCATAGTAGGATAATGAGAAAAGGGCTAGCTGACTAGATGATCAATCTAAAGAAATACATTAGCTTAAAAGAGAACCTCAATTACATGGATTTATGAATAAGAGACAGGGAAAAGTTTCAAATCCCCCTCTCTCAACTGTATCTTTTTTTTTTAATGAAAGTGCTCAGCTGGCCAGGACTAATGAAAGAGCCTCATAATCTCTGATACTCGAAATGCTGAGGAGGGGCTATGAGTTTGAGGGCTGATTGGGCTACAGAGTGAGCTCAAAGACAACCTGAGTAACTTAATGAAACTGTTTCCAAACTAAAGTTTAAAAGGGGCTGAGGATGTCCCAGCCCCGAGTTTGGTACCCCCAGCACCCCAGGGGTAGAGTCATGGTATCTCTTCGCATAAACAAGACTCTCACTAAGACAGGGAGCTAAGCACTGCCTCACCTCCAAACGGGCTCTTGCCGGCCCTTACATGGAACTTCTTTGGGGATCATGTCAGACATGCTCTCTTTTCAGGGTTGCTCACCTAGACATTCACATACATTGTACTAGCTGGTTTTGTGTATTAATTTGACATAAGCTAGAGTCATCAGAGAGAACACCATAGGTTCCTATATTTGACTGCTTGGTTCCCAGATGGTGGACAGCTTTTGGAAGGGTTAGGAGGCATGGCCTTGTTGGAGTGGTTTCAAAAGTCCCCTCCAGGCCCAGTCTTACTTTCTCTGCCTACAACTTGCAGATCTGATGTAAGCTCTCAGCTATTATTCCAGTGCCACGGCTGCCTGCCTGATGCCGCGTTCTCCACCATGATGAGATGATCATGGACTAACCCTCTCAAACAGGAAGCAAGCCCCTCAATGAAATGCTTTCTTCTGTAAGTTGCCTTGGTCATGGTGTCTTTTCATAGCAATAGAACATTAACTAAGATACGTGGTGTACGGCTCAGTGATACTAAGTGCAGTTACCACCTCTCATGCAGCCAGTCAGGAGAATGCTCTTCTTCTTGCAGCATGGAGCATCCAAACCCACCAAATTCCTGTTTCCTCTTCCTGCAGCCCCTAGCTACCACCACTGTACAATCTGTCTATGTAAGGCTTGTCCTGTTAGCCATCTCAAATGACTGAAAGAATGCAGCTCTTATCTTTTTGTGCTGTCTTACTTCAATTATCTCAAGTTTCACCGAGGGTATATCAGAGGTCACGGTCTTCTCTTTTTTTAAGCATGAAAAATATTCAAGCGTGTGTATGTGTGTGTGTGTGTGTGTGTGTGTGTGTAACAAATTTTGTGAATTTATTATATTAGTCACTGTCCATTGATGGACATTAGGTTTTTGCTTCTTCATTTTTACTCTCATGAATAACATCAGTGTGTACTACTGTCTCTTCAAGAACTTGTCTTTAGTTTCTAGCTTAGCTGTATAGGGTTTCTCTGTGTATCCCTGGCTGTCCTGGAACTTGCTCTGAAGTCCAGGCTGGCCTCAAACTGACAAGGTCTGGGATGAAAGGCATGCACGACCACCAGTCAGCTTCAATGTTTTGAGAACTTCTATGCTCTCTATAGCTATATGTGCTTCTTGCTCAGAAATGGTCCCCTGATTCTGCCCTAGGACACCCTGACACCATTCTACTCTTGGGTCTTTGTCTTTCATTTCTCACTCTCCTTTCTAAGAACCCCTTCCCCAGCCACCTCCTCTCCCATCAGTGTTCACTGTAGCTCAGTGACTGCTCTTGATTGGGTCTTCTCTCTTTCAAGGACTTCATCTCTTTCTACTGTTTAACCTTTATCTGCATGCTAATGATTCTCAGCCAGGGCACACACCTGCTTGGAAAGCCTGTCTTATGTATGCTCCTCATTTGTTCTTCTCTATCCAGTTTCCTCTTTCTAACCTGTCTCTCCGTCTTGGTGTCTTGGTGTATCAACCAGTTATGGGCTTTATCAATAGTCTCTGTGACTTCCAAAAAAGTTTGTCCTCTGATGGTTTCAAACAAGGTCTTAGAGGCTGGAGGCATGTGAGGTTCTTAAACCTCTTCTTAGTGGGTCCTCTCAGGTTGGCTGTATCATACTCCTGAAAGTTACAAATCTCAAGAGATTGCCATTCTATGTCACTCTCTCTTTTCTTCTCTTTCTCTCTCCCTCCCTTTCCTTCTTTTTCTTTCTTCTGATCTTTAATGCTAGTAGAAGTGTGCTCTACTGCCTTCAACAAGCTACAGTAGCACAGATCTTTTTAAACACTCTGCTCTCATTATTGTAAATAGCCCATATATTAAACTTTCCTGCCAGAGCCCTGACCTGACATCTTCTCTTGCAACACCTAGTCATCAAAAACATTACAACCCAACACAGGGCTTCTGGCCTTCCTGCACACCTTTCTCTTGATTTCTGCTGTCTTTGCAAATACACCCTGTGATCACACCAGGTGTGCCAGGGTCAACAGGACTTCTCAGTCTTAATTGTCCTTACTCCCCACGTTATCTGACACCAAGCCTATAAATTGAGCTCTGCTGAGATAACCCCTTCTTATCCTTTAGCTCTTAGATTACCCATTACCATCTCAAAACACCTTCCTCTGCCCAGCTTCACTCTATCCACCTTGCTCCAGGTTTTGACTCTTAGGGAAGGAGAACATTGACTGATCTCACTTGGAAGTGTGTATTTTACCTCTACGTTTTGTTCCTTTTGTAGAAAGAGTGACTCTGAAGCTATGAGCGATAAGAAATATCCCTTCTGCACAGTCCTCCACTTTGGATATCAGCTTTTACCAGCTAATCCAGCACTTCTGACTTAGGCTTCAAAATCTCAGACCTGTGCCCATACTTTCTTTAAAACCTTCTAGGAAACAAGCCAGTGAAACTTATCCACTCTCTGCATTGGTAGAAATATAGTGCTTGACCTTACAGGCTTCAAACAAGGCCATTTCCTTTTTAACAAAGCAATCTCACTGCATTAATTCCCCTTCGTAGTATGTGTGCAGTATCAAAAGGATACAAATAAATACTCCAGAACTCTACTCCCAAAAGACACTAAAACAAAACAAAACAACAACAACAACAACAACAAATTGCACTGTACCGGCTGGTTTTGTGTGTCAATTTGACAATGAGTCCATGTTTAACAAGGAAATGTTCAAACTAAGAAGCTGAGCAGACCAGAGAGAGCTACAAAAGACATGATCTGAGTCTGACCATCATGGAAAGCCAGCATGAAGTGGAGGTTGGCATTGAACTGGGAACGTGGCAAAGAACTGGATAAAAAAGGTCAATGTGGACACTTAGAATGTACCCTGGTCTCCCAGTTTTGCTTTACAGAGCACAAATCATTACAAGTTGAAGCCTTCCTGGAAAAAAAAAAAAAGTGGACCAAAGAACCTGGACATCTCTCCTGCTACCTCCTGGTCTTCTCTGTGGTGTCCTGGTGGCTTTGTAGCCTGGAGCTAGACCAGCCTCCAGAACAGTCAGTCCAATGAGGACAAATGGTCTTGCCTTGCCTACAGCAGGTACATGCAGAGCTGGGTTGGGGCTTGTGAGGACTACAAGCCTCCCTTGACTTGATGGCCTTCTTCCCTAATAACATATACTATTTCCTTGCTCTTAGAAAAGTCAGCTTACAGGAGACCTTATAGTAAGTTAGGTGACTAGCAGTGAGGTAGCCCTGGGCAGTAGAAGACACTGTAGACTTTGAAAAGATTTTTTTTTTGTTTTGTTTTGTTTTGTTTTTTGGTTTTTCGAGACAGGGTTTTTCTCTGTAGCTCTGGCTGTCCTGGTACTCACTCTGTAGACCAGGCTGGCCTCAAACTCAGAAATCTGCCTGCGTCTGCCTCCCAAGTGCTGGGATTAAAGACGTGCACCACCACCGCCCCACCCGGCTGAAAAGATTTTTTTTTAGCAGTCTATTGTAAGGAACTATTCTCCCAGCCAAAGCAGGGTCCATTGGGATGAGGTGCACTTGACATCCCCTCAGCCAATGAGAGGATGGGAAGCATCAGTGGATCCTCACAAGGTTTTACAGTCACTTCTGCTTCCCCTTTATATGTAGCTTATCCCTAATCAGATTCAACTTTATGGTCTAGGACAGATGCTAGAGTACCAAGGTTGAGGTTTGATCTGTTGTTATGTAGTATTGTAATGTTAAGTCCTAAATCCAAAGGTCTAGGCCTCTGAGTGACTTACAACCTTTTGTTATGCAAACCTTGTTCCTTGATTTAAAACTATTGGCTAAATAAAATTGGCTACAGCCAATGGCCCGAGAGATTAGAGGTAGGTACGTTTGGAGTGACCAGGTTGGGAGAGGAGGAGGAGGAAGAGAGGAAGGAGAGGAGGAAGAGAGGGAGGAGAGGAGGAAGCCGCCATGAGGGGAGATAGACCATGAGCACATGGCCAGGAGAAACAGCAAGTATCTGCAATGAACCGCTGGCGAGGTAGGCAAGCCAACAGTTAGAAGAGTAGATTAGGGATTACCCCCAATAGTTGTCAAAGCCAAATAAAATAATCATAGTCCAAGTCTCCGTTATTTGTAAACTAGTCGGGGGTTGGGGGGGTAAGCTTAAAGTGATTGTACTACATACCTAAGCTGGGGAAGGCGAGGGAAGAAGGCTTCATCTATGGAGCCATTGAAGAGAGCCATCATCCATCAGGATACAGCTCTTCCAGCGTTCCTGCATTAGGACCACTCACACATCTGCTAAGGATCATGAGAGATCTTTGAGGAAGCCAAATAAATTCATTGTTTCCCCAGGGTGAACTGTGTGGAGACAAACACCAGTTGGTCACTGGGAATCTTATGAGGAAGGGGTAAACTCTTCCCAGGGAGAAAACTGTGGCAATACATCCTTGCGATAAGACCTCCTGGGGTTATAGGGATTAGCTCTGGAGGGAGCACGTGATGAAGTCATCATGGAGCTTCAGTGAGGCACAGAAGAGGAAGCTAAAGGGAGGGCTCCATGGGAAAGGCTGGAGGCAATGACCACTTGGCCTGAAGAAAAAGACCAGCCTCAAAAGCAAAAACCAGCAGGGCTGTGGGTGTGCCTTAGATAGAGCATTTCCCCAGCGAGAGCAAGACCATTGATTTAAATCCCTAGTGCTGAAGGGAAAAAGGCCTGGCCTAGGGGTGTATGACTCTAATCTCTATACTCAAGGTGCTGAGGTAGGAAGATGCTGAGTTTGAGGCCATCCTGGGCTATATAGACCAAATCTCAAACAAAATAAAACAACCAGAATGTAAACAAACAAATAAAAATTAGCCTGGAAAATGATCCTCTCCCCCTCCCTCTCCCTCTCCCTCTCCCTCTCCCTCTTCTCTCCTCCCCTCTTTCTTTCTGAGACAGAGTCTCTGTATGTAGCTTTGGCTGTCCTGAAAATCTCTGTGTAGATCCAGCTGGCCCAGAACTCACAGAGACCCACCTACCTCTGTCTCCTGAGTGCTGGTATTAAAGGCACGCGCCACTACATCTAGCCAGAGAAAGTTTGCTGAGCAAGTGGCAGTAAGTTGTGTGTGTGTGTGTGTGTGTGTGTGTGTGTGTGTGTGTGCTCGCATGTGTGTGTGTATGTAAGTGTGTTCTGTTATTGTTGAACTTTTATTTGTAGGTTTAGTCTAGATGCATAGGTTAGGTGAATCCTTGTCTAAGTGAAACATGTTAGTGTATTCTACGAGTGTCCTTGCTACACCCATAAGCAGGAGGGATAGACAACGTCCCACCAGCATCATGCTGCATATATTACCACAGGAACAATGGCACTTCACACAGGAAGAACACCATCTCTCTCCTTCCCTCTTTCTTCCCCCAGTCACAGACAGAGCACGTAGCCGTTAGGAGCAGGGTGCAGGGCGGTGATGGTGAGAGGGATCCGGGGAGAATATGATGCCTAAAGCCCACCTGGAAAAGGTTAGACATGGATAAACTCATGACTGCAGTACTGAGGAGTGGAGGAGGCAATCTGCTGCCTGAGACTTGATGGTAGGTGTAGAAGGAGGAAATGGGCCTGCAATCAGAAAGGTCCATTAACACCATCTGGTTAAAGTCACAGGCGTGAATGAGCACAAGGCAGACCTTTGTGGCTCAAACCCTCACCATTCACATATCTTCCCAGGATCGTAAAACTCACAGAGAAGAAAAATAAACGAGTGAGAGATCAGCGCGTGTATAACTTCTATTTCATAATATCAGCCTGATTATTTTCAGACAAAAACCTCTTCTGTTTAGTAGCTGTCCACCCAGGCCTCGGTAGAGGGTAGCAAGCATTGATAACACTAGGTAGGAAGAGGCTGAGCCTGTGCACCGTGGTCAATTCCCTTTGGCTCTGGACAACCAAAGAAGGAAGCATCCTCTGGCAAGCTTGCCAGGAACTCCCAGCATGCACCTGTACTGCTTATCTAAGCTCCTGATCCAGCAGAAGCAGGACTCCTCTTCAAAACTGAGGAGAACGGTACCTGGGAAAAGATGCCTGAGGCTGTCCCCTGGCCTCCAGTCCTAATCACACACACAGAGTCATAGGCACCTGGCCACATGTGCGTGTGCACACAATGATCAAAAGTGGAAGAAAACCTTTGTTAACTCAAATGACTTCCCAGGGCCAGTGAAATGGCCCAGTGTGTAAGGGTACTTGTTGCTAAGTAGGATGGCCTGATTTCAATCCCTACGTCACACATGGTAGATAGAGAATATGGACACCACAAGTTGTCCTTTGACTTCCATGTGCATGCCTCCCTAACACAATAAAATAACGCAATTAAAAATATCTTTATTAGCCAAGCAGTGGTGGCACATACCTTTAATCCCAGCACTAGGGAGGCAGAGGTGGGTGGATCTCTGTGAGTTTGAGGCCAGCCAGGTCTACAGAGTGAGTTCCAGGACATCCAGGGATACACAGAGAAACCCTATCTTAAAAAACAAACAAACAAACAAAAATTGTTTTATTCAATCCCCATGTTTGGGTACATGTTTAATTGGTATTCCATGTGACCACAGGGCCAGTCCATAGCAAACACTTCTATTGGACTGCGAAGCTTGCTTGTTTTCATGAGGAAAGCACTTGCCGCTGAGTTTTGTGTCAAGTGATACTGTTAGGTTTTTATGGGTCGGCAACCTTTTGAGGGTGAGAGAGGCTTTAGCTAATGAGACTTAGATGTCCTACTGACATCTCCAAGAGGGAAAGTAAGCTTGTCACCCCAACTATAAGACCAGGTGGAGCTGGTGAACTAAGATTAAATTTGAATTGGGGAGAACATTCGAAGTATAAAAAACTTGGGGCTCAAGCGACCAGGGGCTCAGCTGTTCAGAACACTTTATGACTCCAAACAACCACATTAGGTGGCTAGTTCATAAGGGATCCAGGGGAATCAAATGCCCTCTTGTGGCCTCTCTAGGTACCTACACTCATGTGTTCCTGCACAAAGAGCTCTCTCTCTCTCTCTCTCTCTCTCTCTCTCTCTCTCTCTCTCTCTC
>NW_022196905.1:177563966-177588330 GCF_008632895.1 Mastomys coucha | reverse complement strand
TCACACACACACACACACACACACACACACACACACTGCATTTTAAAAACACACAAAAATGTATCCCACAAGTGATCCAGATTACCCTGATGGGATTCCTGGTGACATTAATGAGTGTGGTCTTCGCTACCACACAACATGAGATGCTATATTCTAGACATGGTACAGACAATGCAATCTTGGAACCAGAGCAGCAATGGTTGCTAAGATGAGACCCTCACACGATGGTCCCACTAGCATTCTCCCCTGGAAGGGAGGGAGGACCATGAGGTAGCACATGAGAAGCACACGAGCAGCTTGTAAACCCCACAGGAGGCGTCATAAGACACTGGAGAGTCATGGCTCTGGTGTATAGACAATTAAAAGTTATTGGGAGAAAAAGCCTTTTTTTGGTGTGTATCACTTATGCTGTAGGACAGAGGTTCTCAACCTTCCTAATGCTGTGACCCTCTAATACAGTGTCTTATGTTGTGGTGACCCCCAACCATAAAATTATTTCCATTGCTACCACATAACTGACATTCTGCTACTATTATAAATTGTTATGTAGAAAGCCAATATGTGAGCCCAAAGGGGTTGTAACCACAGGTTGAAAACCACTCCTGTAGGACCTCCTCATCTATACTTTTATAAATAATCTCTATTAAGCCCATTGGTTCACCTCACTAGACTTGAATGGAATTGTTTATTTGTTCATTTGGTCGGTCACTGGTACCCTCTCTGTGGTGAATAGACATTTGTTCACATCTCCCCAGGAAAAGTTAATGGGACATTTAGTAGAATATATTTTAATTTGAAAAGCATATGTAGCTTGACCAATGTTTTCCAAAAGTTATTAAGTCGTGCATGGCTAGGATCCAATAGTTTATTACGGATACTATATTTTGGTAGGTTTTTTTCCTCTGATACATCTGAAATAAGAAACTCACTTTTAGCCTTTAATTTCAGTACAAAGGTGTATGCTTAGGAAAAACAAAAGGGCGGGGCTGTGGCAGCACACACCTTTAATCCCAGCATTCCAGAGGCAGGCAGATCTCTGAGTTTGAAGCCAGTCTGATCTACAGCATGAGTTCCAGAACAGCCAGGCTAAACAAAGACATTCTGTTTTGAGAAACAAAAATAAATAAATAAATAAATTTAAACATGCACAGAAGTTTTAGGCACCCTCTGGGGTCCTGGAATGGAATGTGTCTTCCATGGATAAAAGGCAGTGGACTACTTTATTGATAATCTACCTTAAAGAGCTCTTTGAAATGTCTAGTCGTGTTTTTGTTGCCTTTGTTTAATGAGACAAGGTCTCAAGTAACCTAGCTGGCTCTGAACTTTCCACCTGGCAGAAGACAGCCTTGAACTCCTGATCTTCCTGCCTTGTCCCCTCAAGGGCTGGCTGGGTTTATTGGCCTGCTTTGTAATTTTCACCTTTTAAGACTATGATGAGTTCTGAGATGGATATGTGGGCCTCCTTTAGTCTTAAAAAGACCTCAATGCAAATGAGGCACCAGGTTCTTTTTTTCTTCTTCTCTCAAGGCCAAGCCCCTACCATTGAGACAAAAGTGAAAATTAAACGGAGTGGGGAGGCGTGATGGGGATAGGGGAGAGTGGGGGGAAGCCTACAGTTTTCCGCAGTGGTTCTCAGCCTTCCTAATGCTGCAACCCTTTTAATACAGTTCTTCATGTTGTGGTGGTGACCCCAACCTTAAAATTATTTTTATGGCTGTGCCATAACCATAATTTGCTACTGTTATGAATGTTAATGTAAATATCTGATATACAGGATATATAATATATGACCCACAGGCTGAGAACAGCTACTTTAAGGGATCCCCTATTGCATAAGCCACAGACCCTCACTTCCTCACTGAAAAGCAGGTATTCTGTGAGGCAATAGCTAGCCCACCCCATCTTGATGTAAGAGGCTCAAAATAGACCACCACCTTGTCCTATCCCAAGGCTTATTATGTAGGGATAGCTACTAGGAGAGGTCCCTTCAGCGCTTCTCTTCGGATCAAAATGTATTGGACGATAAGTAGAAATATTAAGAGCAGTGGAGATTAAATGTGGCTTTGAGAGGAGTTAATTGGAGCAACTGCTGTAAAAGGCTGTTTCTCTGGGCGGGATAAGACAATGACGTCACAGGTACCAAATTTCCTGCACGGTCAACCGGCCTCCCTTTAAACTTCTCAGATTCTTCAGTCTTCTTTCTTAGGAAAAGATCACTTAGGAAAAGGTTGGTTTCTGTCTTTTTGCCTCCTGGTCCTGGCATTCTTTGTGAAGATGAGGCAGATGTGTTAAATAGGGGCCAACAGCTGGAGTCAGGCTTCCTGTGTTTCCAGCCTGCCGTTTGATGTGTTAGATACGCTATCTGGGGCACCGCCGAGGTTTCGAACGGCTTCCTTCGATTTCCTGTATTGTTATAATGGTGGATGTGTGTGCACATGGACACGTGTGTACAGAGGAGGGTGGAGAGCGAGGGGAGGCTTCTGCATGCATTTCATTAGCCTCTGCAAAAGGTTTTCAGTTAGACACGTGCTTTACGGAAAGGAAAGAAAGAAAGAAAGAAAAAAAACAGTTAGCCACAGCGAGGGTTCCTCACATGGCTGCCACCAATTACCCAAGTGGATTTGGGCAAGGTATTTCATTTTCAGGCCCAGTTCTGTTTCTGTCTGAGGCTCAGAATCTCTGACTTCTGCTCAAAGGTTCACTTTCTGCTCCCCACGGTTTGCTGTTCTGAAATCCTTGGGTCCCTCCCTTATGATTTGACACCCTGCGAATCCATGTGTTCTTAGCCTTCCTATTTCCTTTAGTTAATTCTATATTATCCTCTTGCATTTCCGTGCTGGGAAACCCCTCCTCCGTGAGCCTTTATTATCCAGGGCCCATTGTCTCCACACAAACGTTACAAATGTCAGGGCTTTATCTGCAAAGAAAGTCCACAATGTGTTTGCTTCCTGTTTTGTTCCTGGAGCTTCTAGAGTTTGGAGATTGGGTTTCGTCCTGACAAAGGTTGACCAGAGTCGCTGGGCTGGCTGTCACTTCTCCAGCTCTGTTCTGTTCTTAGTAAATCCAATTAGGTTTAAATGTGCACAATGGCATTTTTAATTCATCTGTGTCTGTATCGGAGTATGAACAGATTTAAAATGGAACCAAATAGGAAACTTGTTTTACAATCTTTGGTTGTCCCACCGTTGCTGGCTTCCTCCGGTTCTCCGCAAGCGGGTTTAGCGCCATCTAGCGACGCAAAGGCTAAAGCTTTACTGGAAATTTTGCTGTCTGAAACAGGCCAAAATCAGGGGAAACCTTGCACCTAGCTCTCCTAATCTCCAGGAGGGTCGAGATTTATTTATTTATTACTGACCCCAACAATTTTTTGTAACCCACAGAATCTCCGGACCATAAAAAGCAAAGATTTCTGAGTGCTGTGTTTTAGGTAGGAGTCATATCTGGTTTCTAATTTTTCTTTTTTTCATATTTTTTTTTTTTACTTTTAAAAGTTATTTTAAATTAAAAAGTTAAATTAAATTTAAGTTAAGTTAAGTTAAATTAAAAAGTTAATTGACTTTTTACTTTTTCACTTTACATCCCACTCACTGCCCTCCTCTGGGTCACCCTCCCAACCCTTCCCCCCTCCTCCTCTGAGCTTGTGGGGGCCCGCCTGGATATCTCCCTACTCTGGCATTTCAAGTCTTTTTGAGGCTAGGCGCTTCTCTCCCACTGGGGCCAGACAAGGCAGTCCAGCTGGAAGAGCATATCCCAGGTACAAACAACGGCTTTGGGATACTCCCTCCAGCCCCCTCTCCAGTTGTTCGGGACCCAATTGAAGACCAAGCAGCACATCTGCTTTGTATGTGCGGAGAGGCCTAGGTCCAGCCGGTGTATGTTCTTTGGTTGGTGGTTCGGTCTCTGAGAGCCCCTAGGGTCCAGGTTAGATGATTCTGTTGGTCTTCTTGTGGAGTTTCTATCCCCTTTGGGGCTACAATCCTTCCTCCTATTCTTCCATGAGAGTCCCCAAGCTCCATCCACTGTGGGTGTCTGCATCTGTGTGAGTCAGTTGGTAGGTGGAGCCTCTCAGAGGATAGTTATATTAGAATTCTGTCTGCAAGCGTAACAGAGTATCATTAATAGTATCAGGGATTGGTGTTTATCTATGGGATGGGTCTCAAGTTGGGCTGGTTATTGGTTGGCCGTTCCCTCAGTCTCTGCTCCATCTGCTGTCCCTGTATTTCTTTTAGACAGGATAAGTTTTGGATCCAAAGTTTTTGTTGGTGGATTGGTGTTCCTATTGCTCCACTGGGGTTCTGTCCTGATTCTGATTTTTCAGTGTGACTTTTGTGTTCTTAGTATAGGATGCCTGTTGGTAATTAAGCTCCTGTGTAAGAACACAGGGGTAGTTGTTTACTTTCTGATCAGCCTCATTTTTTTTTGTTTGCTTTTTCTGTTTTTTTAGGTGTAAACATTTCCAAGAAACCTTCTCAACCTTTACAAAATCTTCTGGCAGCTCCAGCTGTGTTTTATAATACCAGTAGTATACTTTTCAGGTGTGTGTGATTTTCTGTTCTCCCAGAGGTCAATGTTCCCCGTTGTAAACACACAGGGTTGTCACTTACTGGGCCATGGGATGTTTTTGATAGGGCTTTTCAGTTTGGTGATATTTAACTTTTTATTTACTATTTTAAAACTTCAAGCTCATAAAACTCCACAAGATAAATACTATGATAATTTACTCTCCTCTCCATGTTTACAGATTCGGAAAGAAGATAACAGAAAACAGAGGAGACATAGGCTAATGCCATTAGATTAATCAGAGCACCATGTACAGTGCAGGACGCCTTTGCTGTTGGTTACATTTTACAATCCAAAGTGGAAGAGATTCAAGCTTCAGGAGGAGACATATCTGTCTATATGTCATGTGCTCAGAAAGCTGCTGGCAAGTTATCAGGGAAGTTGTTGTTATCAATATCATCATCATTATTATTATTATAAATTTTGTGGTCTGGACTGATAGCCTCATCAATAAATTGCCTATTACACAAAGATAAAGACCTGAGTTTAATTTTCCAGAGGCCACATTAAAAGCTGTGTGTGGTGGTGCATGCATTAAAAGCCATATGTGGTGGCCTGTGCATTAACAATCTTTGCTGGGCAGCAGAAAATAGACAGCTAGATCCCCAGGGGTTACTGGCCAGCCTGCACATGGGTATGGCTACATATACAAGTCATGTGTACTCACAGAAACATGTATACACATCAAGAGAAAAAAATTGACATTTTTCAGAGATCTATCCAGAAGTGATCATTACTAAGCAGAGTGGGGCTGGTTCTTTCTTCCAAGTCTACCCCATGGGCTTAGCTGTAAGAATAGAAGCTCCAGGACCAAGCCCACAGCCCAGGTGCTAAAGACAAAGATGGTCAGGTAAAGAGGGGCAACTAAGGGCCCCTGGGCACCAGCCTCATGCAGCATGTCAATTGCTGGGTTATTTGGTCCTTGTCTTTTTTTTTTTTTTTTTTTTTTTTTTTTTTTTTTTTTATATGAGTACACTGTTGCTGTCTTCAGACACACCAGAAGAGGGTATCGGATCCTCTTACAGATGGTTGTAAACTACCATGTGGTTGCTGGGAATTGAACTCAGGACCTCTGGAAGAGCAGTCAATGCTCTTAACTACTGAGCCATCCATTTTTCCAGCCCCATGGTCCTTGTCTTTTAGAAGCTGAACAACATTTCAACATTGTTCCCTGGGGTTACTAATTTTAAATGGGACTGGACTTTGAGGTCATATAATGTATAAGGTATGTATATAATATGTAGTGAATAAGGTAAAATGGATTATGTTGCTTGAATAAAGAATTTCTTGAAAACTTATCCTTATTAATGTGAGCATATATGAATATATATATATGTGTATATGTATATAAATGTATGTTCCTGGATGTATTGACTATATGTGTGAATGTGCATCATATGCCTGCTAGGTATCTATAGAGGTCAGAGAGCTTATCTGATCCCCTGGATGTTGGAGTTATAGGTAGCTGTGAGCTACCGTGTAGATGCTGGAAACCAAACTCACCCAGATCCTCTACAATAGCAGTAAGTATTCCTATTTATTTATTTATTTATTTATTTATTTATTTATTTATTTATTATATGTGAGTACACTGTCAGTCTCTTTAGACACACCAGCAGAGGGCATCAGATCCTGCTACAGATGGTTGTGAACCACCATGTGGTTGCTGGGAATTGAACTCAGGACCTCTGGGAGAGCAGTCAGTGCTCTTAACTTCTGAGCCATCTCTCCAGCTCCCAGCAGTAAGTGTTCTTAACCCCTAAGCTATTTCTCCATCTCCTAATGTGTACTCTTCATTTAACATATAATTTACTGTACAAATAGTGTATAAGTCTCTGTGAAAGCGATACATTGTAATACTCCAGCAATGAGGAAATGATCAGTTTCAGCTAGGGTACATTCAACAGAGCACCATGTGAGTGAGTGTGTGTGTGTATGTATGTGTGCGCGTGCATGTGCAAGTGTGTGTGTGTGTGTGTTTATGCATGTGTAAGTTTCCAGAACATTCTGGTAGCATTACCTTGCTTCTGTGCCATGGCACAAAGTGATTCTGATGTAGTGGGAATGCTCTCTAGCCATCCAATAATGACGGCAGTCCCATCCACACTCCCATAGAGCAACACTGAGACCAGTAGCTGCCATTCCCTTGGGCATTGTGGGCTCATGTTCCTGGGGTGCTACACTCCTCTCAGCCTCCCCATCCTTGGACTACCTACTAGATTTCTTAAGCATCAATGTTCACTATCAATATTTCGATTCATCACTAACTGCATAGTGCCTCGATACCTAGGTGAGTTTTCTTTTGTCATAGAAATAAGTCATGCTATTTCAGGGCATCAAATGGAAGGTTTACAAGTCTGTTAAGAATTTCTAGACTGGATGAGCATGGTAGCCAGTCCCACGGCAACCCTGGTACTCAGGAAGCAAGGCACAAGATCCTGAGTCTGAGGAGAGTCTGGCTGCATAACTGAGTTCTAGGCTAACGTGGTACAGAATAAGACTGTCCCATTAAAAACCCAAGTAGGGGCTGTAGTTCAGTGGGAGGGTACTTGCCTGCCATGTCCAAGGCCTGGCCTGGATCCTAAGACACACACACATGCACACATCACACACTTGCATACATTATACACAAATACACATATACAACACACATGCACATAACACACACATGCACACACAAATACATAAACATCCATATCCACGCATATGCTCATCACAAATACACACATACATGCACACAACACACCCATGCACACATCACACACAAATATACACGCATGTAACACACACACACAGATATACACTCATGCACACATCACATACAAATACACACATGCACACATCACACACAAATACATACACAAACATACAAATACACATACATGCATGTACACATATGCACACATCACACACAAACACACACACATGCACGCAACACACACAAATATACACACTTGCACACATCACATACAAATACACACATGCACACATCACACACAAATACATACACAAACACACAAATACACATGCACACAACACACACATGCACACATATGCACACAATACACACACACACATACACACTCACTTTATCTCTTAAACTGCCAAATTCTGACTCATACAATCTTGCTATTTCAGCAACATCTTTTTTGTGTACTCCATTACCTTGATTGTTCATGTATGCAGCCCTGTAGGGATAGATGTACCAGATGCATGGAACTCTTTCAATTTATGGCTGAGGAGCTGGGGCTGGCTATGCACCCTTCATTTCCCTCACCACAACTTCAGGCATCTCCAGACACCTCCCAGTGTGACTCTCAGGTACCTTTGAGTCAGTGTAGCATCTGACTCTGACTCAGCCAGGCTACTACCCACTACTACCCTCTGGTCATTGCTCAGAATGACACATGGGAACAAGTGCCTGGGTCAAATTCCACAGAAAGGTCACATCTTTCGGCATGAGCTCTATGGCCTGACCCTGCCTAAGTCTATGTTAAAAGACACAAAGTGAAAGAAGCTACAGTAAAGATTTCTGTAGACTTTGACTTTCACTGTGGGCAACAGAATAGTCCAATAACTCAGTCTCCCATCATATTATAAAACATGAATGATCTTGGCAATAGTAACTATCAACTGATTAGTAATTGCTACGATGTATGTATGTGCGTATAGGAGGTA
Organism: Mastomys coucha; assembly: GCF_008632895.1. NCBI lineage: Eukaryota > Metazoa > Chordata > Mammalia > Rodentia > Muridae > Mastomys > Mastomys coucha. The sequence goes on along the minus strand of NW_022196905.1, from coordinate 177,580,092 downwards.
TGTGTACATGTATGAATTGTAACAAAAACTCATAAATGGAACTAGCATGCCCATTTTGCAGCCAAGAAAACTGAGACTTAGAGAAAACTAGTGATTTTTCCATGTTGACGATCCCAGTTTGTTTTATGTTCCTGTGATAAATGTCATGATAAGAAGCAAGTTGAGGAGGATAGGATTTATTTTAGGTTACAGGTGAGATAGAGTGAGAAAGAGGAAAACCACAGCAGGGCCCCAAGGCAGGAGTTTGAAGCAGCAACCATGGAGGAACACTGCTTATGGGAAGTCATTTGGTAGCCACAACAATGGCTGTGTCCCAGTGGAGAGGGCGAGAAGCCTGGAGCTGTCCTCAAGGTTGGATGTCTGTTTCAGCATTCCTGATGTGCCACTGAGGGCCTGGGGGATTCCTGGAGAGCTGCGGGTCTCCAGTCTTTGTTAGAACCCTGAAAAAGTAGGTCTTAATAGCTGGGAAGGGATGCACAGCAACAGGACAGATGAACTTGCCAGGGAGCATGTCTTAGTTAGGGTTTTACTGCTGTGAACAGATACCATGACCAAAGCAAGTCTCACAAGGACAACATTTAATTGGGGCTGGCTTGCAGGTTCAGAGGTTCAGTCCATTATCATCAAGGTGGGAGCATGGTAGCATCCAGGCAGGCATAGTGTAGGAGGAGCTGAGAGTTCTACATCTTCATCTGAAGGCTGCTAGCAGAATACTGGCTTCCAGGCAGCTAGGATGAGGGTCCTATACCCACAGTGACACACCTACTCCAACAGGGCCATACCTTCTAATAGTGCCACTTTCTGGGATCAGCATATACAATCTATCACAGAGAGTTAGAGCAAAAATCCACCAGGCAAAGATTCCTTTTTCCATGTCCATTTATGTGGGATGCCATCAAAAGGTGCGGTTCATATTTAGGGTCTTCTTGTTTCGAAAAAAGAGTCCCTCCCAGGAGTGTCCAGCAGCTTGTAATTTAGTTGGTTCTAGAAGCAGTCAAGCTGAGACCCCGGATTCACTGCCACACCCACATCCCTGGGAGTGGGACTTCTGCTTGCCAAGCTCTTGTGACATCAAAGGGGCCAGCCTCTCATTCAAATGAGCATTACCTGGACTTCAGTGGATTATTTATAGTTTGTCCAGTAGCCATTATCATCGAATCATGGTTAAACTGGTAGAACCAACTGCTATTGTTGGCCTTCTCAGGCTACCCAGGCATACTGTTGATAGATCAAGAGCACAGAGAATAACAGTACTGGAATCTACAGCCATTCACAATCTTCCATCCACCTTCTAATTCTAGGTCCCTATAGTGCTCACCTGGCTCCAAGATGGCCCCCATCAACCCAACTCCTGGGTTCATGCTCTACCATTGTTAAATCTCTACAGTCCTTTTTCTGTGAGACAAATAGAATATAGCTGAGTTGGTAAAATATCTCTTCTGAGACTAGGTCATAAAAGACGTCATGGTTTTCTACCTTGATTGCTCTTGGCTACTTTATTCTGGAGTCAATCACCTGTAATGTTATGAAAACATATGGACCATCTATGCAGAGATCTCTTTGGTGAGACCCGAGTTCACCAACCTTGCCAGTGAATGATCTTTGGAGCAGATATTACAGCCCCAACCAGGGCTTGAGAGGACAATAGCCCTAATGATACCTTGTACTTTGTAAGTCACTCACACATACCCAACAAGAGCACAGCTTCCCCCACCTATAGAAACTGAGATCATAAATGTTTTCTCCTTAAGCCATTATTTTATGGGGGAGCTACATGATGATAGTTAATCAGGCTGGGGAGATGGCTCAGTGGGTAGAGACTGCTGTGTAAGTGTGAAGATCTACCTGAGCTTGCAGCCCCATAATGTATGGAAAGCATGGTGCAGCATGACTTATCTGCTATCCCAGTGCACCTATGGTTAAGATGGGAGGTGGAGACAAGAAACTTTGTGCTAACCTCCCAACAGGTCGCGGCCCACAGGTTGAGAACCTCTGGTTTAAGTCCCGTCCATTGATTACATGTTGATGGCTTCAAAATTCGTAATCCAATTTCTTTCTGTCTGTGTGTAGCTGGTCTTCATGAGTCACAGGTAAAGGACAGAATGGAACAGCTGTGATAGTGTGTGACTGATTTTAGAGATGAGGCCAGAAAGTGATTGTGTCCCCAGCATCCTCTTCCTCTGGCATGGCTGCTTTGTGTAGGCAGTGAACCTTCTCCCTGGGAGGCTCACAGTGGGATGAGAGTAAAGCTCCAGGCAGCAGCTCTCCTATGATCTCAGTCCAGCTTTCAAGAGCTTCAACTCCAGGCTTTATCTAAGACTTCACCCTGGAGAGAAGGCTCGAAAGAGAACCTTCAGGCTAAACCACTTTCAGAAGTAGCCCTCAGTCACTGTTGAGAGGATAGATGGTTAGGGTCTTAAGTTGCTATGTTTGGGATAGCAACAAATTATTACTATTACTTCACTAAGAACCCACATTTAATATTGTCACACTTGGGTTTGCCTCTCTTAGTTCTTGCTTCTAAGCAGCCCACAGGCACCCAGAAAGTCCTTTTGTCTTTATTAAATTTTCACTGTAAATATTTAATTATTATATTTACCAAAAAGAACTTGGCTATAATAGAACATTCTAATCTCTTTCTATCTCTCTCTCCCTCTCTCCCTCCTTCCTTCTTTCCCTCTTCCCTCCCTTCTTATCTATTTATCTCTTGATTTTAAAGACAGGATTTCTGGGTGTAGCTGTGGCTGTCCTGGAACTCACTCTATAGACCAGGCTGGCCTCAGACTCAGAGATCCGCCTGCCTCTGCCTCCTGAGTGCTGGGATTATAGACATGTGGCTCCATTGCCTAGCTTCAAATATTTTCTTATGTATTTCCTGAACTGCCACTCTGTGCCTCTTCTGGGCATTCAGAGGACACAAATGTGACTGAGGTATGTGCAACCCTTTTCTTCATGGGGTTTAACATATTTAAGGGGTATGAAATAGTTAGGAAACAGTAATATCTAATACTAAAGTTCAAGTGATTTCCAGCCACATATCTATCTCTCTATATTTTCTGCTCTCCCCCTTTTTAAGTTATCATCCGGAATCTTTTCTAAAATTTTAAGAGCATTTCATCAATGTGTTACGTGTTATGTATGTATGTATACACAAACACACATGCACACATACAATATATGCACTCACGTATACGTGGCACAAATACACACATCAAAGTATACCCTTGAATTTACAAGTGGCACACCCATATTCCTACAGCCAGACCGGGCTAGTAGGACTCTCCGCAGCCCCACTGTCTGAGGAGCTGTATCCCTGACTCTTTCAACTTGCATTAATTCTGTCTGTGCTTGGCTCTGGTTTCTTTCACTTAAACCATACTTGTGAGAATTACCCTTAATAGTAAGTGTGGCAGTGAGTTGTTCCTGCTCTGTTACATTAAACTATCCAAGTACACTTCAGTTCACTTTCCTGTTTGACCATCAGTGAATGCTTAGGTTATTTAAGCTATGAGGAAAAGTGCTAAGAAGATGGGCGGGTGTACCTTCTGGTATGATGGCTCTTTCCTGCTCTATATATTTGAATCTCTATATATAGTAGAATCACTCGGTTCAACACTACACCACAGCTCTGTCGCTTTCTGTCGCTGTTGTCCTCTTACTTTGAAGGGCCCCGTATGGAGAGCTGTGCACTGCTCTCCATCCTGCCTCCCATCTGCAGCCAGCAGCACTTGAAGTATAACTTTTAATTGAGACATTCTTGGCCAGGACTTAATCTTTACAGTGGGTGGATGCAAACAATATTACTCTAAGACAGCCAAACCAGTATTACGTATATCACACACTTAAATATTTATACATCGTAAACATTGCTTGACCAAGGACAAACAATGGCTATCTAAGCATACACAGGATGTATGAGATAGCCTTTAGCTTTCAGCTTAAGTCTTACATTCCACCCCTGAAATGCTGCAGAACCATCTGCTCAGGAAACGGGCTTCTCTAGGGAATTCGTGCCTTCAGGGAGTGGAGGGCATTGCTGGGGCAGACAGGAGGGGGACAGGAGTGCTGGCTTCTTTTTTCTCCAGGCTGATGGGAAATGCTTTCCCTGGGGACCACTCTCTCAACACTTCCTGGTCTTTAGTGCAACTTTCCTCCTGACTCCTGCCTCAGGCTCCAGCTTCCCTCCATTATCTTTGGTATTTGCAAACTCTGTGTGCAGCTGTGGAGCACACTTGGGCTTAAGGGGTGGATGTGATGGAATAGTGTTGATCCTTGCAGAGGAGGGGGGATGGACTAGGAAAGAGCTTCTTCTTGGCTTAGGCTCAGAGTGCAGGGACCGCAAGACCCATGTTCTTTCTTCCTGTCAATATTTATGGTTCCTCTGATGCAGGTACACTCGGAGCCTCTCTCTGCATTCGATTGCTCTCAAGTAACGTCTTTATTCGGTCGTCTTTGGGTTTAGCCAAGGCCTCCTGAACCTCCTGCAGGATGTGTCCGTCTGTGCCTGTGTGCAGGATGGAGCAGGGAGTTGAGGAAGTGTCCAGCACACAGATAAATATTTGCAGCATTGTGTGTTGGATATGCCTTACACTTCCTGGACAGAATAAAAGACATTCTAAACACATACTTGTACCCCCTCCCTCTTGCTAACAGACCGTTGAAACAATGGACCCCAAGAAATTGGAATTTCCCCAGGAATCTCATGCTGGGAGGAGGAAAACACTGTAGCCTGGAGCCAGCCAGAGGAGGAAATTGTCTCCTGGAAAGAGATTTCACACAGCGCTAACAACTTAAAGGAGAAACTGAAGCCTAGACATGGTGGTGTGTGGCGGCCAGGACCACACCTAGATGAAGATTGCTTAGTTACGCACACCTTTAGCCTATTGTTTGAGCCTACTCCTCATGCTATCACCCCAAAGATGTTTTTAGGGGATGTCACCTGTCCTCTCTGTTCTTCTTCCCCATGTGGCTATACAGAATAAATCTCCCTTTTCTGCTTTGCCTCCTTAGTTAGCCCGTTAGAGATGAAACAGCCTAGCCTCTCTTGTTAGGGCTATCAGTGCCCAAGCTTCCACCCTAACAACCCCAGGAAAATGTTGGCTGCTCGATGTCTACAAAATGTATTAGTTAAACAAAACCGAACTCATTACATTCCCCATGGGAAGGGTGGACACCACTTCCAATAATGTCTCAAAACAAAATCCCCAGAAAGAAAGAAGAAGAACTTCTAGTGTTTATACAGCAGGCTCAGGACAAGTGGTTTTAAGGTACATGTTTCAAGATGGCTTTGGGTCTAGTCTTAGAGTTTCTGTTGCTGCATTAAAAAACACTAAGACCGCCAGGCCGTGGTGGCGCACGCCTTTAATCCCAGCACTTGGAAGGCAGAGGCAGGCGGATTTCTGAATTCGAGGCCAGCCTGGTCTACAGAGTGAGTTCCAGGACAGGCAAGGCTATACAGAGAAACCCTGTCTCGAAAAACCAAAAAAACCAAAAAACCAAAAACAAACAAACAAACCCACCAAGACCAAAAAAGCAAGGTGGGAAGGAGAGGGTTTATTTGGCTTGCACTTCCAGATCATAGGCCATCATTGGAGGAAGTTAGGACAGGAAGTCAAGCAAGGGCAGGAGCTGATACAGAGGCCATAAAGGGGTGCTGCTTACTGGCTTGCTCCCCATGGCTTGCTCAGCATCCTTTCTTAAATAACCCAGGACCACCAGCCTAGGCATGGCAACACCCATAATAGGCTGTACCTTCCCACCTTGATCACTAATTGAGAAAATGTCCTACATCTGGATCTCATAGAGGCATTTCCTCAACTGAAACTCCTTCCTCTCTAATGACTCTAGCTTGTGTCAAATTGACACAAAACCAGCCAGTACTGGTCCATCCACAGTTTTTTTGTTGTTGTTGTTTTGTTTTGTTTTGTTTTGTTTTCTGTTATAGCTTTGGTGTGTTCGATGCAGTAAAGTTAGGGTCCTGGAGCTCGTTTTCATGGACAAAGTCTGAGTCTTGATATCTGAGCTCTTGAGCTTGTTGCTTTTGTCCTAGGGAACTCAGATTTCCTGGAGCAAGCAACAACACAATGTGTGCTCAGCCTGAGTTTTGTTTAATGAAAACAAGGGGAATGATGTTTTGTGGTAGTCTGGATAGAGGAAAGAAGAAACCAAACTGCAGCCATGAATGGAGGCTGATGGAGCCATAGTCCTGGGGGACATTGTTTGATCATGGATCCATATGATGGAAAAATGAGACACTCAACAATGACGGCACATGCGCTTTAATGGAGTTTCCATGCCATTAGCCTCGTAAAACTGGCTGCTTCCACCAAGCGCTAAAGCCACACATCTCTAAATCCCATATGAGGACAAAAACACTAAGTATATTGGATTGGGGGTTAGAGGTTGGGGGGGTAGGGAAATCTCCATCTATTCTTGGAATTCCATATTTCAATTATGAATATTCCTCCCTTCTATTAAAATGTTTTTCTCATAGGATGAGCTATCCAAATCCCAGGGAAACAGAGAGAGAAGGTCTCTTGAGAAACCAATACACATCAGTCTGGATGTACACTCTGACTTTATAGTAAGATTTCCTTAGTGTGGCTTGTTTTTGAGTTCTTTCACTATGAGCACCACAAATCCAGAAACACTGGTGGATCGAGGAGAGGAGTTTATTCTTTAAGGGCAACTTCATGTGAAAGTTGCCGGAGTCCAAATTGGAGTCACTTGTGTCAACAAGACAAGAAGTTATTCAGGAAGGTCTCTCGTAAGTATGTTGGCTTTGTAGTACTGACCCCAAAAGTCTTCCCAGCCCACAATTTTGCACAAGGACCACTGCAAACTCACACAAAAACCACTTCTGTGCTAAAAGCCGCCTAGTGATGGACACATCAATACCAGGCTGGCATCTCCTGTGTATTGCAGTGCTTGTGGTCAGGGATCATTGTATCAGAATATCTTGTGAAGTTTCCCCGCTTTGTCTTTAAGAATTTCCCTGTCAGCCGGGCGGTGGTGGCGCATGCCTTTAATCCTAGCACTTGGGAGGCAGAGGCAGGCGGATTTCCGAGTTCGAGGCTAGCCTGGTCTACAGAGTGAGTACCGGGACAGCCGGGGCTACAGAGAGAAACCCTGTCTCAAAAAACCAAAAAAAAAAAAAAAAAAAAAAAAAAAAAAAAAAAAAAAAAAAAAAGAATTTCCCTGTCCATGTGCCACAAGTTTACTCTGGCAATGCCCTGACAGTCTACTCCCAGGTGAGCTTTAGATGATCTGTTATTTCCATTGATAAGGGTGAAGAGGGTGGGCCAGAGCGAGGCTTCTCAGAAGAGGAATTAAGAGAAGTGTGAATGGAAGCCTGAATGTGAGGTCTTCAGAATGTTTCTTGAACCTCAGTGTTGGAGCTTGGTGATCTGTGACTAAGCAGGTTTTGACTTTAGGTATGCTGGCTGGTTTTATACCCACTTGGCACATGTTAGAGTCATCAGAGAGGAGGGAACCTCACTTGAGAAAATGCCTCCAGAAGATCTGGCTATAAGGCATTTTCTTAATTAATGACTGATTTGGGAGGTGCCAGCCCATTGTGGATTGTGCAATCCCTGGGCTGGTGGTTCTGGGTTCTATAAGAAAGCAGGTTGAGCAAACCACATGAGGAGCAAGCCAGTCAGGCAGCACCGGCCATCATGGCCTTTGCATTCAGCTCCTGCCTCCAAGTTCCTGACCCTTCTGAGTTCTTGTCCTGACTTTCTTCAATGATGGACTACAACATAGAAGTGTAAGTCAAACAAACCATTCCCACCCCACCCCACCCCCAACTTGCTTTTTGGTCATGGCATTTCATCATAGCAATAGAAACCCTAGGACACTCTACTTCTAGGATCCCAGATGAGGCTGATGCTGTCTATGAACCACCCTGTGGGTAGTCGGACCCTAGATCCCCTGGCAGCTAGTTGTACAAAACCTTCCAGGCATGATATGTTCAGGAGACACTCAGGTGTTTGTGTGGACACAGTGTTGGGTGTCTCTTGAGCAGAGGCACAGGCAGAGAGAGTAAGTAGTCTCACTGTGGAGAGCTTCGGAAGCTTGCCTCTGCACACGGGGGAGTTCCTTTAGCAGGACTACATGTTTGAAAGGATTCAGATGTGGGAGGTCAGAACTGCGGGGTCCCAGGTGCATCCTGTTCCCTGGCGTGTATTGAAAAAGTTCTCAGTCTTTTTGTTGTGGTTGCTGCTGCTATTTATGATTCTTGTTTCTCTTATATTTTATTTTGTTGACACAGTAATCATGCTCATCTATGGGGTACGTGTTATATGTACATTATCTATCAGTAGTTACCTAGTGTGGTTGCTTGTCCTATCTTCGTGCAGCATCTCATTGTAACCAGCACTGAAGTCTGTTTCCATAAGGAAAGCAGAGCCCGGGAAAGGCTTCTCTAGCAGGTGACATTCTCAGTGACTGACAGTGGAGCACAAGTGTCATGGGAGTCCAGAAGAACACAGGTTCTACTAAGTGGCATTCTATCCCCAAAAGGCTTGACTCTTCAGTGTTCCAGGTTGAAGATACATCAGTCTGTCTTTATAGACTCTTGTGGGGTCCGTTTGAATTCCTACCTGGGCATCCACTTGCTAGTTACCTTTTATTTGAAAGAACTAATGAAAGTGGATTCATTCACCTTTAGTGACTTAACAGCATTTCGACCCCTCGGGGGCTTCAAAAGGAGCTTCCAGTTGTCCAGAAGAGGGCGCTCGCTCTCCACAGTTCTCAGTTCTCACCGCAGCTCTCGCTGATCTTGGACTTCTCTGGGTTACAACAGGCTCAGCCAGTTTTCCTCTTTCTCAAAGGGCTCTCTTAATTAGGCTCCACATTCTTTTATTCTCACGTGATCTTATTCCTATTTCTAAATTTACTGCCCGAGCTCCCGCTGTGTCTGCCCACGCCTTCCTTCCCTTCCAACTGCCAGCTGCTGTCTTATGCACAGAGTGTTTATGCAGCGCCTGTCCAGAGCATCCCAAAGTCTCTCTAGCAAGAAGGGCAATAAACACGTGCAACTAGCAGGGAGGGCCTGAATCTATCGCCCTGGCAGTCACGAGAATCAAACTCCAACGTGTTTCTCAGGTGTCTTTGCCTTTTCCTGTCCCCTGCAGAGCCACCTTCTTGGGGTTTTTGTAATAAAAATGCAAGACAAAGCCAAGTGCCTTCACTGTCCATCGAAGTGCAGTAGCCTTTGAGTGTCTCAGCTTTTGTCTCTACAGGGCTATCAGTGCCAGCTACCCTCAGAAATAGGCAGTACTATAAACATTTCTGATCTGGAGAGCCTGCATAATCAAAGGTACCATTGTTACCAGCAACAAGTGACTCAGAGGCTCCCGGAATCCTGTAAGAACTGTCAACTCCTTGCCTTCTGTTTATTGACGTTGTCCTTAAGGGACGACTAACTAGTCTTGCATTCACTTCTTTTATTTTTTCTTAAATTTAAATTATTAACCTTACTGTATGAGTGTTTTGTCTACATGCATGTGTATGCACCACATGGATGCCTGGTACCTGAAGTCAGTGTGGGATCCCATGGAACCGGAGTTACACTTGGTTATGAGCCACTGTGTAGGTGCTGATACTCAAACTAAGGTCCTCTGGAAGAGGAATCAATGCTCTTAACCACTGTACCAACTCTCCAGCCTCATATCCTGCTGGCTTTTAATTTGTCAAGACTGAGAAATAAATTTGACTCCCATTAAGCCCTCAAAGGTTTCTAAAAAGCCCCTTGCCTATGTAGAATGTTTATAAGTTGTTCAACAAAAATGTAAAGAAATGAAGTTTTTATTATTTATTTATTTTTATTTTTTATTTTGGCAGTTCTGCAACTTTATTTGACATTCAGCAGGTCAGTTCTCATCCACACTGACCATCTGGAGATTTTTGAACGTGGTAACAGACCACATAAGTTACCAATTTTGAAAGCTTGTTTGGTACGTTTTCTGGACAAACGTACTCGGTTGCGATATGGAACATTCCTTATTCCCTTGGCCTAGGCGGCTTTATTGAGCCTGGTGTCAATGAGCACATCTGGAGCCCCCATTTCCTTCATGGCGAATTCCTGAATTTCTTTAAGGAGGAGCTCCCTTCCTGTAGTCCACTCCATGGATGCGCTTGTGAATGCTGATGGTGTTGGTGCATTCTCGGATCACCATCTCATTGATGGCAGAACGGCTCTTTGCCAGAAAGGAAGGGTGCAAGGGATTGTGGAATGGAAAGTCTCATAGCAGCACAACTTCCAGGTCACGAGGAGGCCAGAAATGAAGTTTTAAAATCGCCATGTTCATCAATAAGGAACTGAATTCCGTCCACTCTGTGCTTCATGTCTCTTTCTTGATGCAGGTATGTTTGAGCCCTGACATGGCTGTGACAAAGCACCTTAGCTCTCTCTCAAGCTCCTCCCTCTAAGGCTGAGGATGTAAGGGATGTGTGGGGGACGACCATTAAATTCTCAGTTTTGTGTGTATGTGTGTGTGTGTGTGTGTGTGTGTGTGTATTTTCTTTTGAGACAGGGTTTCTCTGTGTAGTCCCAGCTGTCCTGGAACTCACTCTGTAGACCAGGCTGGTCTCGAACTCAGAAATTCGCCAGCTTCCGCCTCCCAAGTGCTGGCATTAAAGGCGTGTGCCACCACTGCCGGGCTTAAATTCTCAGTTTTAGTGTCAGCTTTCACTGTGTTTTGTGGAGCTCAGGTTGCTTATGGTGAGAAACTCATCTGCATCTGGGGGTTCTGGGCTTAGTCATCCAGCCCCCTGTGTGCATTGGGATGGAGGCAGCTGTCTCACGTGCGGCACAGAGCCCAGGTGTCGCACGGTACCACTTACAGGCAGTGGTTCTACTCGCCTCATGCTAAGCCTTGCTGTAACGAATGCTCTATGCAGCTTCTCAACCAGCTGTCCCTGACCAGAGCCACCGTGACAGGAGGGGCCACCCCAGCTCAGGCTTCTCCTCCTCATGGGGTAGCAGGTAGGGCCCTGTTCATGTTCCAACAGGATCCTTGCTAGAAAAGCTGTTCAAGCCTTCCTCTCTACTGATGAGCCCTTTAAGGACTAGCATCTCAATGGAGTATAAGCCTGATTTGTCAAGAGTGGAGCGTGGGGAACCAAGCTGGAAAGTTGAAGCTGAAAGTTTGCTTCCCATTTGAACTATCAAGAAAACCGGAGGGCTGGTGAGATGGCTCAGCGGGTAAGAGCACTGACTGCTCTTCCAAAGGTTCTGAGTTCAAATCCCAGCAACCACATGGTGGCTCACAACCACCCATAATGAGCTCCGATGGCCTCTTCTGGTGTGTATACAGACAACTACAGTGTACTTACATGTATCTTTAAAAAAAAAAAAAGGAAGAAAAAATAAAACTTAAAAACCTGTCATATGCCTGGGAAATAGACAGCCTTGAAACTCAATTAGTAATTAATGCTTTAAAAAGTGAACAGGGTTGGGATTTAGCTCAGTGGTAGAGTGCTTGCCTAGCAAGCGTAAGGCCCTGGGTTCGGTCCTCAGCTCTGGGTGGGAAAAAACAAAACCAACCAACCAACCAAACAAACAAAAAACCCTGAACACAAAGAGAAAGAATCGACAGCTTCTAAGGATCTGAGCGACGGATGTGTTTCTACAGGGAAGACGTCTGCGAGATTGCAGAGCAGGAGTCTGAAGTTTCCAGCCCTGAGTTCCTGTTTCTCTTCTTTTCTTTTTGTCTCTCCAGCTGACATGGAGGGCCAAGCAACACTCTGATGACAGCCATCCATCCTGAGAGCACAGGCGAGGGGCTGCCAAGCAGCAGGATGCTAAGGTACCAACTGCTCCTGGATTGCATCTCCTTGGAGCTCTGGGGGGGGGGGCGGGGGGAGCCACAGTGGTGCCAGGTGCAAATCCCTTTCATCATTCTCCAAAGAGAACCACCTGTCAGCCTGCGGCTGGAGCAGGTCAAAGGTCAAGCAATATAAAATACACGGCGCCACAGTGTCACTCTGGGGTGGTCTTTATTAGTCTTAAAATATGTCTGTTAAAAAGTAGATAATATTCTTTCTATCGACCCATAAAAGATGCCATATCATTAGATGGTTAACCTGCTTCCAGACAATGGGAACAGAATTCAAGTACAAACTAGTTCAGCATTGATGAAGTGCAACAAGCATTGGGTGACCAAACTAAACAGCGCCTGCCCTGACACACTGGGAAGAGAGAGTAGCCCAATCCTGTTTCTTTAAGACTATTATTAAAGAGTACACAAACACATAAAGAATCAATTACATATCACAAGCATACAAATTACACTATTTTTAATATTTGTTACAAAAAGATCCTGGCCACCGTTGGTTCATATAAATAAAAAATCTTTAGGTTTTTATAAGAGTCAGGGTGTTTTACATCAATTTGTGCTCTAAATCTATTGCTAGTTTCCTCTGGGGAAGATTAAAATAATTCTATAGTGTAGGGGAAAAAAGGACCTTCACACTTTTGACACAAATATATATGTCAACACTAGGGACGGCACAAAAGCATCTAGCAAGCTTCTTAAGTGCTCCTGAAGCAGCGACAAAAGTCAATGGAATGAAACACATTCCTATGGCAATTGCTAATTTAATGTCTTCCGCAAGTGCAAACGAGAACTTTTTTTTCTTGGTCAGTAATGACAGCAAACACTGAAAGTCTACAAGTCTACGCATATGCACGCATATATTTACATACATACATATTTACGAGCATCTGAAGAACTTGGGACATGTTCACATACGTATTCAGAGTGTCTTGGATCTTTCACTTATATGTGGGTCTTAAACGTTGCCAATGTTCTGGATAAACAAACAGGAGTGTTTTGAATCTTTACCATAGACCATCTAAGCAGAAGTTTTAGGATGAGTGCCTAAGAAATGCTTGTCTTTCATGGTTTTTCTCCCGTGTGAATGAAAATATGTGGATACTTTGTCTAGGGAATTTGGTGTCTGGTTACACTTGCTATAGAGGAATTACCATGACTCACTGTGTTAATTGGAATAGGTTTGACCCCCACCCCCACCCCCACCCCTATAGATTCATATGTGAGAATGCTTGGCCTATAGGGAGTAGTACTATTAAGAGGTGTGGCCTTCTTGGGGTAGGTGTGGCCTTGTTGAAGGAAGTGTGTCACTGTGGAGGCGGACTTTGAGATCTTATATCTAAACTCAAGCTATGCTCCAGTGTGCAATCAGAGCCTCCTCCTGGCTGCCTGTGGAAGCCAGTCTCTTTCTGCTACCTGCAGACCAAGATGTAGAACTCTTGGCCCCTCCAGCACCATGCCTGCCTGTGTACTGTCATGCTTCCTCCTATGATGATAATGGACCTCTGAAACTGTAAGCCAGCCCTAATTAAATGTTTACCTTTACAAGAGTTGCCATGGTCATGGAGACTCTTCACAGCAATAAAACTGAAACTAAGGCCCTCCCTCTTCTCCATGTGATAGGAACCTTAGACAAATCACTGAGCAGCGTGGAGAAATCCAGGTATTTTCCTGTGGTTGAATTAATACTTAATTGAACTACAGTCAGCTTTGCTTTTCCCAGCTCTGATTGAAACAAAGACAAAGCATGTATTTGCCAAGTGGGTATCCAATTGGATATCAGTTCTCACAAGTGGTCCATTAGCCAGGCTATGGAGCAACATAAAGTGATTGATTGTCTGTTTATAATCCTTCGAAGGAGAACCATCATAGCAGCAGAACAGACTGTAGGGTAACACTACCACGAAACACTCCTACTATTGTGGTACACTGTGGGTCTCAGGGTAAGTAATGCATTTCCAGCTTGGGGCTGGAGATGAGGCTCAATAGATAGAGAGTTCTTGCCTGCCCATTGTCAGGCCCTGCATTGGATCTTCTGTACCATATAAACCAGGAGGAACAGAAGTTAAGGTTATCCTCCGGTACATAGCAGGTTCAGGGCCAGCCTAGGATGCATAAGACCCTAAGCAAAGCAAAGCAAAGCAAAGCAAAACATTATACACTTCATAGCCTGCATTTTCTGTCTGGTCATTCTCTTAGGTTTCTACTCTTTCCTCCTGCAGAATGCCATTTGTACTTTGACTTCAGTCCTTGTTTGATAAGAGCTCTTTACCCCAGTTTTGTATATAACTGAGGGCCTGAGGATAGTGTTCATGGTGTCAAAACAGTTCTAGTTTCTGACCCAAGGCTGAGGACAGAGGACTTGAAAAATCAAGTGGGGCTTCTGATCCTCCTACATTCGTAGGGACTATTTTTCTTTTTTGCTAGATGAGTGTTAGCATTCCTGTGCCTGTTGATGGAATGAGCCTGCTGGTACATCTGTCTTTGAGGAAAGCTTATAATTACAGCATTTCAAGGCTGAATATATCAGATCCCTTCAAGGAATGGGATAATTACTTGTTATTATGTAATTTTAATGACATCATTGTTTAAAATAGCCGATTGTGGAACAGAACACAGGTGCAATTGTAGGAAATGAGTCTGAAACAGAACTTGAATTCTTTTTCCAAGGGCCTGCATGCCTTCCAAATGTGTTCATATCTTACCCTATAGGACACATTCTATTCTGATATAGATTTTCCGAGCACTTGTGCTAGAGGCTGTCTATTGGCCCAGGGTAGCCTCTGTTAAATGAAATCTAAGTGTATCAGACAGGCATTCTCCATGTTAATGAACATGCATTGTGATCCTTTCCCTTCACCCCCAGGGGAGGGGGATTTGAATAATGTGTTTTACAAAACTAACAATACCATGTAAGCATACGCATACAGCACATACAAAACTGTGTCCCAAACAAAAAAGTGTTCCAGCAGGACACTTGAATTTTTGGTCATTATGCCTTAATATTCTGTACAACCCAATACCCCAGATAAGTCCTGGCTTTTCACCGTTTGTATCTGGGGACACTGCACAGCTCTGAACATATTAAAAAAAAATGGAATAACTGCATTGGCCCTCAAGTTTTTCACTAATAAAACAGGGAAATAGAGATATGTTTTTTAGAGTGTTCGAGAATTGTAGAAAGTGATTAGAGAGCTCTGTGATCAAGAACTTTTTTCTTTAAGTCAAATAGAGATAGATTTATCAAACCAACCAACTAACCAACCAACCAACAACCAAACAACAAAACAGGGCTGGCAAGAGGGCTCAGGGACCATGAAGATCTTAGAGGAATGAACCAACTCTTGCAAGCTGTCTTCCAACCTCCACAAAGACACAGACACACAGACAAATATATGTGAAAAGCTGAAATGAAAACATAAAGAGGAGAAAGATGCACAGTCTTTTCCTAACCTGCTTAATGCTTTTGTGCAGGGGACGGTCACATTTAACCTTTAACACTCTGTTGCTTGCTCAGCACAGGGCCTGGGACCCAGCAGGTTGGCATGTAGGGAACCCAGACTTGATCCAGACCATCTAGGACTGAATCTTAGCTCCACCCTCACTAAATGTGTGCTACTTACTGCTTGTGTAGATTCTGGTAACTTAGCACATTATCATTATTTTTTCTTTTTCTGCCTTAGATTTTATAATCTGCAAATTGGCAGTTATATTTATTTGAGACAGCTATTGGGGGTTACAAATAAAATGATAAATATTAGCTGCTATTATCACCCCCCCACACACACACACACCCTTTTTCTGTTTAGGAAAAGTGAGACTTGACTTACTTTTTTCTTCACCATCACAACAGGCTGTGAAGAAGAGAGTAGTGAATGGTTACTCCAATGTCCTCATTCACGGTGAATGTTCATAGCCTAGTTTTAAAAAATATTTTGTGTGTGTGTGTGTGTGTGTGTGTGTGTGTGTGTGTGTGTGTGTGTAGGTCTGTGCACATGCAAGTACAGTTACTATCAGAGTTCTGAAGAGGCATTGTGAGCTTCCCAACATGGATGCTAGGAACCCATTTCAGGTCCTCTGAAGGAACAACAGGCACTCTGAAATCAGTAAGCTACCCCCTAGCCCCTCACACCTTATTTTTTAAGGCATTCGCTCTCCTGGAAGCCCATGTATTTGAAAGATCCACCAGTGTTCATTTGTTCAGAGGCCAATAAATAATATTTAAGTACTTTTGATTTCCTGATTTACATTTGCATCATTTCCCATCTGGATTACCTTCATTTTTT
>NW_022196905.1:177542734-177563956 GCF_008632895.1 Mastomys coucha | reverse complement strand
GAGTCAGTTGAAAGTCAGTTGGACACAGGAATCTTTGGCCTCTAGAATCAGGATGATGGGTAGGCAAAAGTCAGTGGTTGACAGTATGGGTGACAGTAAGGTGAGAGGGAAGGATCAAATCTGCGTGACAGCCAATGTGTGTCCAGAGCCAGCCTATAGTTACTGAAGCACTCTAGTCATATTTCATAATTCTGCCAACAAACAACATCTCCCCTCCACACACATACACACCCAAACCTAATAACCAGGAGAAGCTCACCAATCACTTGCTCCCCAGGAAAATATTATTTTGATGGCATCTTTTGTTTATGTCAATGCACTTCCCCCCCACCCCAAATCATTCATCTGTTCCCACAGAGCTCCCCACACAAGCTAGGAGGTACCACTAGTCCAACTTCTAACAATTATCTAATAAGTTCCCTGAACTTTCCTGTCCATCAGGCAGTGGGACTCTGTGTGGATGCCAGGAAGGATCTAGAAAAACATCATTTTGTCTTAACAGTGGAGAAGGTTTTCAGATCACTTTAGACAGATCAGTGAAGTTTACCCATGAGTTGATTAAGGCTGACGGACCACACTGTCTCCATTTATATGCATTTCTGACTTGCGTTTCCTTCTGAGGACAGGCCTAAAGGAGAGCAAGCTTTTAAAAGATGGAGATATTTACACTAGTTTCCAATGGCTCTTTATCGTCAAAAGGCAAACATTGAACGTGAGAGTGATTTTCACAAGGAGCCCTTGAAGAAAGGTTACCAGCCACAAATTTTGCTGAATATACAATAAAACAACTGACCGCACAGAATTCTCCCGCTTAGCAAAGGCTGCTGTTGTTAGTGTTCACAGCTCTGTCAATGCTGTATGAGAATCTCTCTGCCTCCCCATAACCATTCCAAAGGGCTTTAAATACAAGATGGGGTGTGTGTTTATTTTATGAGCTTGTTCAGACATACTAGCTGGGAAAGTATCCTGGAACAGCCGAATGAACTGAGTTCCACATAACAAGCTTTAAGTAGCGCATTCCAGTCAGGGTGATGTCAGGCTCAGATGTCGTCCGGCAGCAAAGCCAAGTGAAAGTGACACAGACCTCAGAGAAGGGGGAAGTCATAATAAGGAGGTCGTCACTGCTGACTAGTTCAGAGTCACCATTTCTCTCAGGAAGCCACTGCACATACAGTTTAATATCTTCAGTTGAAATAATGGAAGGTACAGTAAATTGTAATTTATACTTCACCCCTATGTCTATTTTCCTGTCTTCCTATACAAAATGTATGTCCAAAAGTACAAGCCACGCATACCACACATCTTCCCCCACGGGGGTAAGGAGATGGGACTTTGACCTGAAGAGCCTCAGGAACTATCTGATACATTTTTAAAGTTTAAAAGACACGTTTTGTATTCTCAAAGCACCTTTGAATTGGCCTTCAAAAGTAGCTTCATTTTTGTTAAGCTCCAACAAAATCTCTGAAGAGGGTAAACACCAAATAAATATGATCCATTACAATGTTTGTTAATTTTGTAGTGGGAGAAAAATAAAATGAAGATTGGATTTTAATCTAATCTCCATCATTATATTGGTCCAGAAAGTACAATGACTATTTGATTTTCTGCTTGTTAACGAATTATCTGGAACCATATTCCGTGGCCAACTTATTTTTGTTTCTCCTGAGTCCAGTCTCTAGTTCCATCATAATTGTTCCTTGGGATCCACAACATAGGATTAATCAGACTCATGGTTAAGTCTTAAAAAAAAAGGCATGGGTTTTACAATGCCCACTCTAATCATTGCACTATAGAGTAGCAAAAATTCAAACTATGACTAAGCTTCGATACTGTTCAGATCGTTGATATAATGATCTAGTGTGGTCACCTTCAAGGGAATAAATGTCATGGCAGGCAACAGCAAATCCCAGTTATGTGTCTGCTAAGGCTAAATATACAACACTTTCCAGATCTGTCCCCACAGGCAAAGTAAAATAGCTCCAATTAGACTCTCATAACTCAAATGAGCATTTCCTAGTTGAAAATTCTTTGGGTAATTTTGGCACAACCTCAGTTGGCTATTGATGCTCCTAATACCTTTGGGGAAAATGTCACCGGCCGACATAACATCACCTATCTCTGCTTGCTAACAGTGTTTTTATTTATTTTTTCTTCTATTTGTGGTACTGTGGATATATGCTGATTCGTTGGCATGCAAGCTGCCTGCTCTAACACTACCACCGCCCCAACAGTGCCTTTATAAAGTTTCAGAGCAGCACTGAAGACCGTATTACTTATATTGCTCACCCAAAGGATGTTTGTGTGTGATTTAGAGAGTCTGGGCAATACTAGAAGGTGTGATATAGTTAGAGACAAAGTCTGGAAACAGGCCACCCCCACAGCAAGCCTCAAACACACGCCCAGAACAGGTGCCCTTGTTCCTCTACAGAGATCTAAGTAATTACCTGAGAACCAACACAACTTATTGTAAAAAACAAAACAAAACAAAACAAAACAAACAAAACAAAACAAAACAAAACAAAAAAACCCCTGCTTTTGAAGGGTATATTTAACAGCAGAATATTTAAAAACCAAAAGATAATACTGACACTTGACATACACATATTATAATAATTTCATCTCTGGGCGGAATAAGATCAAGCCTGTACTTAAGTTCAGTTCCTATGGCTCCCTCGGGTTCTTATTGAAACTTCATCAGGCAGATCCTGTAGCAGACGCAGGAAGTGCCAGACTTTGTGCTTACTCAGCAATTTGGAGGAGGTGGTCAAAGAAAGTGCTCAAGTACCAACTCGTACCTGGATTTGAAAACAATGAAACAGGAGGCTGATTCTGGTACCCACATCAGCCCCATTGAACAGATGATGGGCCACCACCGTAGCCTTTGCCTTGAGCGATGTAGTTAATCCCAGCTCCTTTTTTTCTCTGCGATGATGCACCAGTTACCGTGGTCATTGCCAGAGCTCAGAACCTGCAGCTCAGATACACTCTCCTGCAGCAGGCTGGACAGCTCACCTTCCCGAAATACGTGGTAGTACCGCATGAAGGCTTTGGAATCCGGGACATCCCGTTGGTCTTCCACAAAGCTTGGGTCTTCGGAGTTGGAATCCGTGGAGTCGAATGCAGAAACCCTCCTTAATATTTTTCTGGCAGAAGGATCACTGCTGTTACTTGCAGCCCCACTGTCCCCGTTATCAGTGATATCCAGTAAATCACCCCTCTCCTTCCTCCTGCTCTCTCCTCCCCTGTGTCTATTGAAGTTGTTTGAGGTACCCGGTGCTCCCAGCCAGCCCAAATGTCTTTGAGAAGATGTGTCTACGAACACCTCATCTATGTTTGGTCCTTTTGTTGAAAACGGATCCTGAGCATGCAAGTCTAAGCTGGGATGTCTAGAAGGCTGATGGGACACGGTGCTATTGGTCCTACCCTCTGGGATTTTCATGGGCCTGACTCTTTCAATTTGCTTCCTCAGGGTTGATTCATCCAAAGACCTGGAGAAAAACCAGGAGCGAAAGGATTTTCCAAAATTGCTATATAATCCATTCTCTTCCTCTCCTTCCTTCGAAATAGCTTTGCAGCAGGTTCTGGCCACCGCAGGCCCGTAGTCCATGCTGTGGGACCTCTTGGAATCACATCTGCCCTTAAAACACACTGCGCAGCTGCAAGCGGAACCAGAGCCTTGGTAGTCTTGGCTCATGGGATGCTCACACTGATGACCCCATGACTGGCGGGATTCTGACAGCAGCCGGGAGCAGAGTGCCCTGTTCCATGGCACAAGCACATCCTGTTTCTCAAAGTGTCGGTTCTTCTGTTCCATCGCCCAAACATAAATCATCAGCTGGCCTCCGGGAGCTAAGACCCTGGCCATTTCCTTTATTGCTCTAATTCTTCTTTCTTTTGTGGAAAAATGATGTATGACTAAAAAAGAAAAAAATATATATGTCATTGTGCATCCATCATATGCATAAACACATACACACTGTGATGAAAATCTGTTCCACATAGAGCCTTATCACAATAATCTGGGGAAACAACATGGGTCTGTCTTTCAGAGACAGTTTTTGACTTGAGCAAATTCTGTAGATTTTTAAGTTCCCTCAATTCTAACATCATCATCATCATCATCATCATCATCATCATCATCATCATCAACAACAACAACAACAACAACAAAACCCTAGACATAATAAGCAAGCTCTCTTCAGCCCCAAAGTCTGTGGGATTTGCAAACTGGCTATCACAAGAATAACCAATATGAATTACTGAAATCTGAAAGGGACATTAAGTGAGGCAGTGTTCTCTGTTGGAGTCTAGGAAATAACTCATTGTTCTACTGAATAAATTATTTCTATAGAAACAAAGGATAAACATCATGAATTATTGGTATTAGTAATATTAATAAAACAAGATACAGAAAAAGGTTAAATATTATGTATTTTTTAGTTAGATGATACAAAGAGAAGCCAGCTAAACACAAGTTCAAAAGTTAACCTAGTCCTTCCTAATGATAATATAATAATTTGTGTGTGCTTAAAAAACGTATTATCAATTTACTTTTGATCCCTGAAAAGTCAAAGAGAGATTTGAATATTTCCTAAGTAGAATCCATCTTTCCCCTACCTATGTGTGTTATTATGGGTGCATTTTATTAATAAGTAATGATTATGTCACTCTAGGTAAGCAGGGGACTGAGCAGGATGGCAGACACTCTACCTCTGAATTATTTTCAGATGTACGCCCCAATTATTTTATTAGGTGTATTCCCACCAAACAATATATAGAAAGTCCTTCTCTATTAGGTCCTGCAGGTGCTTAGTCACAGCACTGTGCCAAGAGGAAGCTCTGTTTTCAAACAGGAGCCTCTGCATCGATCGCGGAGGAGACTGGTTCCAAGCAAAGCTGAGCAACTCCAGCTCTGATGTGGGCGGCGCTGGCAGAGAACAGCTGAACCTGTCCTCTTGGCACTCACATCATTTAGCTGTGTGAGGATTTATTTTAAACTAGTGAGCTCTGAGGTTTACCTGCCACAGGTATGCATCAAATATCTAAGGGGAAGTCTGATCTATATAAAAAGTCGGATCTATACATAAAACATTTTCGGA
The DNA here is from genome assembly GCF_008632895.1 of Mastomys coucha. Lineage (NCBI taxonomy): Eukaryota > Metazoa > Chordata > Mammalia > Rodentia > Muridae > Mastomys > Mastomys coucha. The sequence continues at coordinate 177,558,857 of NW_022196905.1, read as the reverse complement.
GGGAGGTCACTCAAGAATACCATCTACATTATTTCCCATCTATCATTTGTTTTATTTGTGCATGGGTTGGTATTTTGCCTGCATGAGTGTGTGTACACACCACATTTGTGCAGTGGCCAGAAGAGGGTATTGAACCCCTGGGACCAGAGTTACAGACAGTTGTGAGCTGCCGTGCAGTGTCCACAAGACTCTACAGAGCACAGCTTCTGTGGATCACGACAATTCACTGCACTGATCTTGCAAAGCCCAAAGAGGAGACAAGGGAAATGCATTAAAACAGATCTGCTTACATGCAATAAATATCTCTTTGTAATAGACTAGAAGGTCTTCAATGTTCCAGGACTCTCCTGGGTTTCCAAGGGTGTTGTATAGGAAACAAAGTCTTCACTGATTGTTAAGTACAAAATAATTCATTTTTAATTATAATTTTATGTAGAAAAGTGACTCTTGTGTTTTAAATGTGTACTTAACAAACTTTTAAATGTGTACTTAGCAAACTTTTAAAGCAAGTGTTTTTAAATTTTTATTTATGCATATGTACCTGTGTGAGCAAATGGTACATGCATGCTGATGCCTATGGGGGGTAAAAAGGGTATTGGAGCTTATAGGACTGCACTGGGCAGCTGTGACCCACCCAACCTGGATTGTGGAAGCGAACCTGGGTCCTCCGCAATAATAGCCAGTGATCTTAACAGCTGAGCCATCTCTAGCTCCAAGACAAATGTTTTGGGTGAAAAAGGAGCTTACAGAGGAAAATTTCCTCACACATGTCAAATGTGCTGTATACACACACATATATACATGTTATATATACACACACCCCCATATGCATGTTCTGTTAGGAAGCATCATGAGCGTCACTATAGTGAGATCTATCTGAAATGTCACCGCTGAGGAACTGTGCTGAAATTTTAAAAAGTAAAAGAACATTTTTGTTTGTGAATCATAATCACAACTCAAATGTAAAAATAGTATTCCATATATGTAGTCCATATATACACTCCATTTACATACTTAGAGCAATCTTCCGGTGGAGAGGCTAAAAAAATAACTTGAATCCAGTTTTTGGATTACAGAGCCAAATGGTGACAGCAGATTTCCTTCAACACCCTGTCAAATCGTATACTTTACGACTTACTGTTCTTCAGCTTTCCAAGTGCTTAGGTCTTAGGAAAGCACTATTAAGCACTCAGAACTTATGGGTTTGGCAGAAAGCAGGCTTTAAAACACTGATATCACTGACATTTGGGGCTTGAGGATTCCTGTTGGGGGGCAGCCACCTGTCAATGGCCATAGCACACATATACTTGTCCACTGGTGATTCCCCCAAAATGTCACCAGGCATTGCCTGATGTTCCTTGGAGGACGGGTGTTGGAAAGCCTGGTGTGAAGGGAGCAGTTGATTTACACCAGTTTACATTGCTAGATTCTTTTAGACTGTTTGCCAAATTGCTCTAAGGGCAAGAAGTGCTTGCTCCTTCTTGGAATCTGCCACGGAAGAATGAAGGGTGTACAACCAAGTAGGGCAGCTGTCTCTGTTATTAAAAAGACTCCAAAAAGCAAGACAATAAAGACATGGGGAAAAAAGATATGTCTTCATGTCAGGACAAGCAAGAAATGCCAACATACGCAATTCAAAATAGGGAATAAATACATGTGAATGTAAGAGTGAGTTTTTAAGTTTCTCATGTTATTCTAAATGTGAAATATACCTGAAAGTGACCTTATTGTGTTACCTCATAGCTATAGTTCCTAAAAGCGTTGGGAACCTAAAGGAACATTTTTGTTTGGCTAATTTATTTTGAGTCGACACCTCTTTGTGTCCTCCAGGTTGACTTTAAACTCATGATTCTCCTGCCTCATCCTGCACAGGGCTGGGATTATAGGTATGTACCACCATGTCTCTCAAGACCTTTTCAATTAAAAGGTAGTAATGGGGTGTATTAGTACAGTTCCGCTACTGTGACAGAATGCCAAGGACTAGGTAAACTATAAACAATAGAAATCTATTGCCAGATGATCACAGTTCCTCAAACCAATGGGTCAGCACAGGAGAAGGCCTTCTGGTCTCCGCCAGTTATATCTTAGGGCACACATGATAAAGAGCATTGAATGAGGCATGGGGGGTTGGGGGGCACCCTACCAAGATCACTGTTATACAGATATTTCCTCTGAATTGAAAACTTCAGGAGGTGCAGTGTGAGACTCTGGAAGACTAGAAGCTCACAAAATTCAAAAGACTTTATAAGCCAGCTCACTGTGACTACACAAAGTAAGCAGTTTCAGGGGCAGCGGAGACTCTTCAGTGAAGCTGCCTGCACATTGTGACACTTATCCATGAGTTATCAGCTGTGTTGGGTGGGAGTTTTTCAGTGGGAAGTTCCCTTTGAGACTCAAAGTCTTCCCATGTTCATGTCAGAAACCTGACTGTACTAGATGCCCTATCTGGGGTTCACCTCTCCTTGGAAAAAGTTATGCCACTCTCTCCCCAACTCTCTTGTTTAGGGACTTTCCTTGTGATAATGAGTTCGCTTCTATAAAAGGCTTCATATGTTCAGAAGAGCTGTGACACATTCTAACATAAGCTTTGGAACAGACACAAATGAGAGTGTAGCATCCTCCATTTTCTGCGAGGGAAAGGTGGGACCTTTAAGTTGAGAACACAGGAACATGGAGCATTTCTGAAAAGCAGATGAGGAGTCAACAGTACATGCTATGTCACAGTAGCAGAGTGGCACTGAGTGAGAAAGGAGCTTTGTGGACTCTAGAACCAACATAAACAGCTTTGTGTTTGTGAGAGCAAAAGACTCCATCTTTCTCCCAAACTCTTCTTAATTTCTAGTTCTTTAGAAAGATGACTAAATAAAAATGTTTTTCTCACTAAAGATTCAGAGCTCAGCGTGGTGTTGCTTAAGTGAAAATGAACCCTTGGCTATATCGGTGTCTCTTCAACAAAGACTATGTCCATAGAAAATGGAACCTTTGGGAAATCACTAGGCTCAGACGTGGTCCTGCATGACTGGATTACTGCCATCATGGGAAGAGACTGATCTTCAACCTCTACCTGTCAGATGGGGAATCAGCAAAACGGAATGGAGACAGCAGCTATTGCCTAAAATACAAGAGTCTGTGATGTTTTGTTATAGCAGCCTGCAGAGACTAATGCTTACCACAAAAGGCACCTAACAGTTTCAAGTGCAGAGAAGTACAACAGCATAAAGGAGGTTCCTATGGCAACCATCTGTCACTATTCCTAACCATTTCCAAGGTTATGGCATCCAGCCCTGTGTCTTTCCACTACACAAAGATACAATTCCCATCTGAGGAGACCTAGCAACCTCTTGTCTAATTCAGGAAAGTATAAATAGTGTATATATGTGCACACACACACACACACACACACACACACATTTCTTTATCATGAATGGTAGTCGACTTCCATATGATCACCTTATTCTAGTAGTTTGGTAAAGTTTGTTATGTCAAAAGGCATATTTTAAAAACGTGTTGAATCAAGTAATTTGCTTTGCGAAAGATTATACCACTGAGAAGAACTTATCAGAAGAGTCATTTGTTTTATTTTTTATTTTTTTGGATTTTTGAGACAAAGTCCTTCTATGTAGCTTTGGATGTCCTAGAAATTACTATGTTGACTAGGCTGGCTTCAACTCACAGAGATTCACTTGCTTCTGTCTCCCAAATGCTGAGAGTAAAGGTGTGTATCGCCATGCCTGGCTAGAGGATTGCTTTAACACAGGGCTTGCTAGGAAGGAGTACTGTGTAAAATGAGCCATGTCTCATACATCCGTGCATGTTTCAGACATGTCCTTTGCTGACATTGCTGTTATTCTGTTTGCTTTGGCATGGAGTTTACTGGGGAGGGCTGTGAAAATGTGAGAAAAAAAATTCCCTAGACTCACCAACAACTTCTAGAATTAGGAACAGAAACATGCTAAAACAATGAAATCTGGGACCAGGTAGGGCCTGCCTTTTCCAGGAACTTGAGTACCAGTGAATGACATACTTGTTCAGGGGATGTTCAATACATTAGTTCTAGAATTTTCTGTTAACAAGGGCACTGCTGCAGTCTGTTTTTGTTAACATGATACCTGAATAATCCCCTTTGTGTCAGGAGGATCTGACCTGATCTCAATAGAGCAGAGGACATTTTCAATGAGTAGGTGCTCCAACACTCATCTTGCACATGGGAACACATGGGAACAAATCAAAAATAACACAATAACAGCCTGAAAGCTGAAAGTTAAAACCACTTATATATCATAACTGTATTAGGCAGGAGTCAAATAAGCATGCAATAGATCATGTATATTTTAAATTTAGACAAAATGCATTGCATAGACCTGTACACAGAATGGACATTGAGTCATGTGAGTTGTCTGATTGTGGTTTTTTTTTCCCCCGTGGCAAAGTGTGAAAGCCAAGCTGCCTTACCTCCTATGGAGATGATAGCATCGAAGCCCTGGTCCCTAAAGGGGAGATTAAGGTTGTCACATACCATGACTTCACACCCTCTATTCCGGGCAATCTCTACCAGAGGCCCACAGTAGTCACAGCCCAGAGCATGGACTTGACTATTCACTTTAAGATACTTTCCAGTTCCACAACCTGTAAGAGAAAAGCCAGTGTCACATGCTGTCCTTACTGGAACAGTGCGAGTTAACATGTACTGTAATGGGTAAACTTTATATTAAATGACCAAGATGCAACACTTCAGAGAACACTAACATAGTTTTATACAGAAGAGAAGAAAGTCAGGATGTCAAAAATAAAGAAACATGGGCGGAGTATTTTCTGAAGCACTGCCCAGCACATCAACACAACCGAATCTCATGAGCTGGCTCGTCCCTGGAAAACACAAGCTTCAACATCCAGAAACTGAAGGGGTCATGAGGGGTCAGTGACTTCTTGGTGATGTACACATTTCACTTTGTGTGTGCACGCTGTGTCAAATGTCCGCTTCAATGGGTCTTAACAATTTCTGACTGTGTTAAACAAATTACTGCTAATAACTTTTCAATGGAAAATTCTAGACAGTAAAATGTGGTTTAAAAAAAATATGATTGTGACTGAAGAAGAAACATCTTCCTGTGCATTCTCAGGCTAAGGGTAGGTACAAGGCTTCTCTGTTGGGTCAGTCTATAGCTCAAACAAAGAGTCTGGAAAAAATCCAGACCATTTTTGACATTCATTTCCTAGTGGCAGAGACCCAAGTATCCAATCCAAAGACTGAGGTCAATCAAATCTTACATCACGATCCAGAGTCACACAAATGATGAATTGCCACAAAACACCCACCTTCTGTCTTCTAGCACTACCATCAACTTCTCTTTTGAGACTGGGTCTCTCTGTATTGCTCAGGCTGAACTCTTGGCCTCAAGGGAGTTTTGCCATTTCAGTCTTCCAAGAAGTTGGCACTCTAGGGACATGCATCTGCATCTGGCTCCTGGATCTTCAGTCTCAGATATATAAATTAGGTCCCAGAGGTGGGTGAAGAAATCAAGTTAGCTGATTTTTTTTTAAACTGGTATTTCTTATTTAGAGGTTTTTCTGGGGCACAAAAAGATCAGTCACTAGTTAAATGTAGAGTTTGCTGCTCCGAGTAATAAGTCTAGGACAGCTTTTAATAAATCCATTTTAATATACTATTTCAAAATGACAAGGCAAGAAAAAAAAGTGAAAGTTCTCCGGTGCCATCTGTGACAGTGGAGAGGAGGTGAATAAAAAACCAAACCAAAACAAAACCAGCTTTCCAATGTTATTCTTTCAATAGAAATGGCTGAGATTAGATACTCATTTTCGATCTTATAGCCTAACACTTATGTTCCTAACTCTTATGAATAAAAGTATCTGCTATTTGAAGACAGTCACAGGAAAGCATAAATCTCGCTGCATTTCAGAGTTAAAGTCCCGTCTGTGTCAGCAATGATAGCCTTATTTTAATAAGTATCTTAGAAATTCATTTCTCCTTTTATTGGCTTGGGAGATAACATTCTGAGAAAAGCAAGAGGAAATCACGTTGAGGACTCTGGTGAGAACACGCTCATAAATCATGTCAGATGGCGGGGGATATTCAGAAAGCCTTTCAAAACAAAGAGGCTCAGGGTTTTTTGTTTTTTTTTCTCTTGGCGCCCAGCTCTCTAGCATTCTCCACTCATCCTTCCATGTTCATTTCTAATGACATCACTTTGGACAGAACCTCCCAACACAATGCAGTTGCTCCTTCCTGAGTGCAACTCTGAGATGATCGCAAGAAGGCTTTCCTAGAATGAGGAAGTCATGCCCATCAACAAGCCAGGTCCTCCCACGACCTCAGATGTATACGGAGCATTCATGATACCATAGCAAGCTCCAGACTTTAACAATCCTGTTTCCTTGCAAAATCTCATTAATAATCATGCCCAGCTCTGAAGAGACACTAGAGAGTGTCTGGATGCTCAACTTCTCAGTTTTGCACCCTGTGCCACAAAGTATCTACAGAGTCTAACAGCAAGGATCCAATTCATCAAAATCTTTTAGGCCAAGAAAGGTGACTATTTGATGAAAATAACAAAAATGAATATTTTTCTAATGTTTGTATGAAAAAAACCCCTGCTTTCCATTTGTACTTAGAATTGAACCCAGGGCCCCATTACGCTGGGCAAGGGCTCTTGCCACCTATGTACATCCCCAGACGAGAGACATCTACATTTAAAATTTTGTTCTTTGCTAATATCTCACCTAAAAGAGTTCTTTCTCTATGTTTATTTTTTGTTGTTGAAAGAGACAAATATTATACACACTTTATTCATTTTTTGAGTCCAGACTTGATCTGGACATTGACCAAATATTATTTTCAGTGTTATTAGGGTAGGTGTTTCTGGAGTTAATTATGAGCAGAACCTAGCTGGGAAAGAATCCAGCTCTGGTCTTTCTTTCTCTTACTTTATGAACTCATCTAGGTACTAGCTTCAACCCACTTGCTTCCTTCCACGCTACATACAACAGTCATGAACTGGACCAGCCCACTCGCTGCCATGGTCACACGGGTCCGTGGCAGCGTTTCCCGGGTAGGCCTCAGTGTTGAACCACAGGTGTTGCCTAGGCGAGTCTCTGTGTTCCTTTAATCTCTGTCCTTCAGGTGTCCCAGGGGTATAGGCGCAGACACTAGTACTTTCCCACATGCTATGGGAGCAGACACCTGTAGTCTCAGATGAGGCAGGGGCATGTCCGGTTCAGGCCAGTCGCGTTTAGAGAGTGAGACATTCTTTAACCCCAACCTCTCCACTGGATGTTATGAACGTGTTTTGTTGCAGGTCTCTGCTGGATGTTGCAAACTGATTTGACGATGCTTTCTACCTACTTGCTGCTTCTGTCTAGTGATCACTTGCTATTTGTTCTTGTCCTTTTGCTGGCTACAGACTTTCAAGCCGTAAGTGCAGCTAGCAATAGATTATCTCTCTGAACCACGTGAAACAAGGAACGCGGAAGCAGTTTTCCTCTGTCGTCTTCCACCCTGCGATAAAAGCAGCCATTTTCTTTTCTCTTGTGGGGTGTGTGTATGAAAGAAAGATGGTTCGGGGGGATACACACTTCCTATATCCCAACAAATTAAAATTGATTTTAATTTTTATTAGGCTACATCATGCAAAGTGATGTTTTTTCATGGTGCTTTTTTTCAGATACATCGTACACTTTAGCCATAGCATCCTAACCATTAGCTGCAGAATTAGCTATTCCCAGGGGAAAAATGAAAATAGAAGATGAATCACAGATTTCTAACGAAAAACTTTTATTTAGATTTATAGAGCCCAGCGCACTCAGTGATCTACAGATAGCAACAACCATTTATCAGAAAAAAAACAGACCACCCTAAAATTATAGCTATTTCCGTGCCTGCCTTACTGATGTGGCTTCTTAAAAGATCCAGTAAAAGCTTTGTGCCTACAACCCCTTGCTAAGAGTCCTGGGTCTGGAGAAAGTGCTCATCTTTCAATTTTCTGCCTTGTTAGTTACGTAGCTCTTCCCTCCTCAACCAGCCTTCCTATTTATTGGCTAAATCCAGCACGGTGGAAGAAGTTCCAGTTAGAATAACATTATTTCTTCTTGAATTTCAACTTTACTTTAAAACACACCTTTCATCCAGTAATCAAAGCATTACTGTTTACTGATTTCCTTAAATACATAAATCATATATGAACCAAATGGGCAAAAATATGTATTTACTACAGATATAGTTAGTGATTTGTAGAGAGGGTTTCAAAGACTACCATTCATCCTATAATCTGTGGCACCAAAATACAGGGAAAAAATAGTCTGGTAATGTGATACCATTAGCCTGGATACTATGCAGCTTTTAATCCTGGGCAACTCATATAGATGAGTATGTAATATATCGAAGGTGTCAAAGGCTAGATGGGTGATTGTATGCGGTACAACTATCTGTGTAATCACGAAAGGGAAATCCAGCCACATCCATCCAGAGGCATGAGGCTCCTATAGTCACACAAAATAAGTCAAGATGGCATAGTGAGCTAGCCAGAAGGGTAGTCCCTAGTATGGGTTACTTAGTGTCTGGAGACTTGATATGATGGAGTAGTTTCTTTCATTGTGAGCCCTGCCATAGCTTTGTAATTAAATCCCTGTATGTAGATTATCTGCCAAAATATTTTAAAGCCCATCTGAATTCTCCAACTTCATGCAATCATTCTTTTATATCCTTTTACCATTTGGCTTTGGGCTGCTGGTATTTTTCTTTTTATCATTTGGATTTGTTTCTCTTGATTAATCGAACCTTGGCATCATTTGATTAACATCTCATGATTCACACCTTCTTTGCACCCCATCTCTGTTCCACCTCCTGTAATCACTTCTCTAGACTCTGCGAGTTCAGTGCTTTTAGGTCTCACATCTAATTGTGATCATGTAACTGTTGCCTTTCTTTGCCCGATTTATTTCATTGAGCATCATGTTTTCTGTGTTTGCACATGTTGTCACAAATGACAGGATCTGGGACCTTACACTAATTTAAAAAAAAATGTTCTATAAAGCAAAAGAGATTTTGTTCTTTTCTATTCTGGTTGTGGACAGGGTCACAGTGAGAGTCAAATTAGCATATTTCCTTAGTATCTCAACAATTCATTTTTGAACTTCCATTAGTATACCTTCATTGTACATGTGGGTTTCTATTACAAATATTGTAAATATATTACTCTGCTTGCTTTTAGATCTTTAGACTTTATAGTTTCTAAATGTCTACAGGATCAAAGTTTTCAATACAGTCTTTCTACACTACTGACTCATTCCATGTTAGCTGTTTATCTAGCTGATAAACTTTGTTCATATCACAAAAACTAGCACTGACAGCCCTTGCATGGTCAATATGGTGGATGCACTATAAGGAGACAATGAGTTGCTGGGGCCCTCAGATTGTTGTCTGGGAAGAAAATCCAAGTGCACTAATTGGTCTGGACACTTAAGGAGTTGCCAGGCCCAGCTGAACCATGCATGTATCTATCCTATCACAGGTGAACATGGAACCAAGCTGTCTGATACCCACGCAGGCTCAGGCTGACCTCATGCTCTGGTGCCAACTTCGATTTTAGGGATGAAACCCACCAGCTTTGTAAAAGTCTAGAAAGCTTCACCTCTGCCTCTCTCACCAACTGCCCAGAGACAGAGTGTGCCCAATTCCTTTCCTGTAACTCTTCCCATGTCAGTCACAAGCCCAGAAAATAGCGGTATAATTGATAACTTCCTCACAGTTCTGGTAACACCAATGATAAACAAAACCTCAGGGTGCTCCTCTAGAATCTGGTGTCCTAGGACATTGCTGTCCTTACAAAGCCCAGAGACGTAAAGGCTCCTCCGCCCTTGGCTAAGCGGAGTCTATGTCACCTAACACTGTATATCTGAGTGTCTTTCTCAGAGCTTATTTCATGCATAAGTTCTGTGGGTAGAGTATGTGAGACAATGTTTTATGCAAGCATGAGTAGAGTGTGTTGACTGAGAGTTCAATGTCAACAAATCAGAAAGACACAGCGAATAAGAAACCCTTAAACGGAAATACAAGCAGACAGGGGAAACTGACAAGAACCCGTGATCAGTGCATGGCCGCATCTCCCTCTCCAGAGGCTGCCCTGGGACAGTGAGTTGGTGTTCACCAACCCCGTGGTTATGATACATTTAGAACACACCACAAATATTACAACCAATTTATTTTTTTATAGATTATTTTAAAAGCTTGCTGACTTTGATGATGTGAATAGCATCATCCAAGCAGCGGTTTTCAAACCTGTGGGTCACATATCAGATATCCTGCATTTCAGATATTTACATTACGATTCATAACAGTAGTAAAGTTACAGGTAGGAAGTATCAATGAAGTGACTTTATGGTTGGGGGTCACATTGTACAACATGAGAAGCTGTATTAAAGGGTTTCAGCGTAAGGAAGGCTGAGAGACTACCATGCTAGTAAGGAAACATCGGGCTTCTTTTTAGCACGAACAGAACAGGAGACATGAGTGAAAAGGGTGGGTGTAAATGGGTACCTAAGCGACCACACACGGCAAAACAAAAGTACGGGTTACCGATGTCCGCGATGAGGCTGCCTGGCGTCTGGTCCTGCAGGAACTGGCGGACTCGTGGCCAGGCTTTGCTCTGCAGGTCAGTGAAGTAGGGGGCAGTGCTCTCATACACATCGTGCACGTGCTGCTTCTCCAGCTGCACGGCTTCAGGATCCATCCTAGGGAAAGCAGGGCCAACACGAGGCGTGCAGGTAAGAGAATGAAGCAGACACAGCCAAGGCAGGTGCATAGATGTGATGCCTTGCATATGCTCGACCCAGGGAGTGGCACTATTAGAAGGTGTGGCCCTGTTGGAGTGGGTGAGTCACAGTGGGCGTGAGCTTTAAGACCCTCATCCTAGCTGTCTGGAAGTCAGTATTCTGCTAGCAGCCTTCAGATGAAGACGTAGAACTCTCAGCTCCTCCTGCACCATGCCTGCCTAGATGTTGCCATATTCCAGCGTTGATAGTGGACGGAACATCTGAGCCTGTAATTAAATGCCCTAATTAAATGTTGTTCTTTTATAAGACTTGCCTTAGTCATGGTGTCTGTTCACAGCAGTAAAACCCTAACTAAGACAATAGACTTGCTGATAATTGAACCTACAACTGCAAAAGTTATGCTGGTCTTTGTACTTCCTGATAGCTGTCATGAAACCTTCACTGGAGCTTTAATATTAAAGCCCTAACATTAACAAGCATGTAGTGTTCATCTGCCCACTTTCAGAAACCAACGGTTCCGAGATGGACTGATCACTAAGATTCTGCACAGGATCAATTCTTTGTTTTGGAAGCTAGGCCAACATTTTCACTTGGATGAAATTCTATCTAATTCAAGGTAGATTTTAAAATTTTATAACAGGATGCTATCATTCTGAATGAGAAGTACCATGAGGTTGTGGAGATGGCTCACTTGGTAAAAGTACTTAGACAGGTGAATCTTTGGAGTTCCCTGGCCCACCAGCCTAGCCTCATTGGCAAGTACAGCAACTGTGGAACAACACCTGAGGATGACCTCTGGCCTACATGTGCATGCACACAGGCACGCACGGACGCACGCGCATGCACACAGGACTTTATGAATTCTATCTTTTTAAGATGCTTGGATTCGAACAATTTCCCTATTTTCATTGGTTCTTCTTTTTGAGCAAATAGCTTTTGACCTGAGTGATATCAACAGCCCACAGACAGATTTTCTGTCCCTTTAATGCTCCCCACCCCCATTTTGGTTATATAAAAGCTACTTAAATCTCTGTAGTTGAAATGTACTTCCAATCACATTGCTTCTCAGCCTGGGCATCTTCAAAAGTGTTTACAGTTATCTAATTAAGTTCATCTGGCTCAGAAGATCATGCAATGCCTCCTTGTTAATCTGTATGGAATGACCCCTCCTCCTTGCTCAGCTATTTGCAATAACCCTGCCTCTATGATCAACGCCATATAATAAACATACGGAGCTTCTCGAATGCTGTCTGTGGTTTCTCCATCTAAGAGCCCAGTCCACCTGACGCCAGCTATTTCCGTCTGTGTTTGGATCCATATTCTCTCCATTCCCTCATGATCCTACTCAGGCTCACCACTGCAGCTGTCCAAGGACACCACGCTCCACACAGGAGAAACCTCGACATTCTTCATGCCTTTCTCCTGCTTGTTCATTTGTTTGTTTACCTATTTATGTGTATTATGTACAGTATGCATGCTTGTATATATTCATGTTTGTGTGTATGAGCACACAGTCATAAAGGCCAGAGGTGGATGCTGGGTATACTCGTTAATAGTTCTCCATCTTAAATATTGAGGCAGGGGCTCTCACTAACCCAGAGCTTCACGACCTGGCTAGTCTAGCTAGACAGCTTGCTCCAGCGATCTCTTGCTCATCTCTATCGTCCAAGTGCTGGATTATAGGCATACCTCCTCACAAGTACACTGGCATTTACATGGGTGCTGAGGACCTGAACTCCTGTCCTGCTCACTTGTGCAACATGCACTTTACCCACAGAACCATCCTCCTAGCCCCAGCTCCTGTGTGCTTTTTGTTCAAGTCAAAAATCTCCATGGCAGGAATCTGCCTATTTAACTCCACACCCATCTTACAGAATCTATCAGGATATGTGTATTTTGGAGAACCTTATGACACTGACAAGCACAATAAGGCAAAATGTAAGTGGCAAATGACATAGACTGTATTCCTCCCAATGCGCTTTCACTGTAAGCATGGAGTCCTCAGAGTTAACTAAGTAGGGCTCCCAGGGGCTCCCAGGGGTTCACAGGGGCTCCCAGGGGTTCACAGGGGCTCCCAGGGGCTCCCAGGGGTTCACAGGGGCTCCCAGGGACTGAAGCAACAAACCCAGACCCTGTATGGGTATGAATTAGGTCCCCTGCATATAGGTATGGTTATCTTGGTGTTCCTTGGTACTCTGAACAGAGAGAGTGAAGGGTGTTTCCAACACTTTGCTTGTGCTTGGGCCCCTTTCACTCCAATTGGATTACCTCATCCAGCCTTGATATGAGGGTTTGTGCCTAGTCTTATTGTAACTTGCTATGCCATGTTTCGTTGATAGAGATGGGAGGCCTGCTCTTTTTTGAAGGAGGAGGAGTGGATCTAGGGGAAGAGGGGAGGTAAGGGGAGAGACTGGGAAGAGTGGAGGAAGGGGAAACTGAGTTTAAGATGTAATGTACAAGAGAAGAATTTTTAAGACGGCAAAACATAAAATATCAAAGTTAGAAAAAAAAAACGGTTCCAATTTAAGTGCAGTGTCTAGTATCTGAATAACACCCCCTGGAGACTTTTCTCTGAGTTCTCACCCAAAGTGCTTGACTTCTACCAAAAACATGTAGCCTTGGAAATTGCTGTTTTTAAAATGAGTGAGTTAGGGTGAGTCTATCTTGTTCTTATTGTATCACACACTAGGTTTAAATGCTGCAGAGTCAATTATTGGTTGTGAATGGAACACCTTTGAAATTCTGTCGGTCTGAATTTCTGCGAGTAATTTCCATGGGAATTTCATGTACGCCAAACGAACCAATTCCTTCTGAGTCTGATAGCTTATTAAGCAATTAAGACCAGAGGGAAAAACCAGCAGAGGATTCTAGCTGAAGTGCAGGACATGGAAATGATCTTAGCCAGGCTTCCTGTTCTGTGTGTCACCAAACTTAAGACCAGCAAAATATTCCAGGTCAAAGGGCTCAGTAGGAAAAACCCCAATGGTCGTGTCTTCTCTGTGAGATGCCGAGGCCTACCAGCAAGCACCCTATGGGTTTCAGAAAAGAGTCCAAGTTGGTTTGTAAAACTGTCCATTTCTCAAAACCATTGGGCCTACACTGCTCTTTGTCTCTTCCCACAGACTAATACTCTGCACAAAGTATTTGGGAAATGTTACGCCAGTGATTTCCGCTTCAAGGAAGTCCCTAAAACACAGGAAACCTCCCTGAGTACTCTCTTTTCACCCATGTTATTTCAGTGAGCCTTGGGACTGTAGACTCTGCACTGTCATCGCTGGCAATCTGAGAGAGGCTTCTCTCTGCTACGCCTAGCCGGACCCAGGGTGAAAACTAGCCCAACGGGAACAAGGTCGTAGGTGGCACTGGTTCAGCCTTGAGAATCTGAACCAAAGGACCAGGAGAGTCACACGAGCCCAGGTGCCTCTGGGGTTCCAGAGTCCAGTTTGAACTACGCACACATAAATGGAACAAGAGGGAAAAAGAACTGTAAATAAAGGTAGCTTTTAAACAGGACAGGAGGCTGGGAGGTTTCATAGAGGCTGGAGGAAAGAGAGCAGGAGGAGGCAAAGCCTACTCTATGACCTAGTTCTAGCTCCTCTGTGGGGTCTGGACTGCTGCCTGGAGGTGATCTGACTCCAAGACAAATGCTACTTCACAGTGCTGGCTGAGTCCGGAAGTTCTTCAGTACTTAACATGGAATTTCAAGTGCATTCTAGTTAGCCCTAGGATAGTCTTCTTTCCAGACTCATTATGTTTCTTGCAACTCATCTTCCCTGAGAGAGACAAATTGCTTCTTTTTATACTATTTGAAGAGAAACCAGAGTATTAAATTGCTTCTTTTAAAATGAAAGACATTTAGAAGTGACTGTTTTACATTTCAAGTAACTCATGTACAAGGGACAGTGACAGCTAGTGTCACTAGTTAAGCAATCTATAAAACTTACAATGTAACCCCAATAGGAACAAACAAAATCAAACATGAATAATAATAATAATAATAATAATAATAATAATAATAAATATGACAGCAAAAACAAGCAACTCTGTGGATATGTTAGCTTTTCCGTAACAAAATACCTGACATGAACAACTTAAAAGGAGGGAAAGTTTATTTTTGTCTTACATTTCCATGGACATTTGGCCCAGTTACTTTGAGCTCATGAGCCAAGGGAGACTATTGGGCTGGGAGCACATGACTGGACAATATCATTCACCATATGGTGTTCAGGAAGCCAAGGGAGAGAGGTAGAGGAAAGGGCTGGGATGAAAATGGGCTTCCAGGGGACACCAACAGTGACCCACTTCTTCCAGCCAGAGCCCAGCCCCCTCTACCCCTGCTTATGCCATCAGGAACACCCATGTCTTTAGCATATGTTTTAATGCTATGAAGAGACACCATGACCAAGGCAACTCTTATAAAAGCAGACATTTACTTGGGGCTGTTTACAGTTTCAGAGGTTTAGTCCATTATCATCCTGGCAGGGAGCATGGCAGTGTTCAGGAGACAGAGGCTGGGGGAGCAGGGAGCTCTACATTTTGATCCAAAGGCAGCCAGGAGGAGATTCTATTCCACACTGGGTGGGGCTTGAGCATAGTAGACCTCAAAGCCCCCCTATACAGTGATGTACTTCCTTCAATAAGGCCACACCTCCTAATAGTGCCACTTCCTATGGCCCAAGTTTGAGACATATAAGTCTATTGGGGGGGGGGCAGAACTATTCAAACCACCACAATACATGACTTTAGGAACAGCCCAGATCCAACTGGTACCAACATCAAAAGGGGAAGTTGACTCAGCAGGAAAGTCTTGAATAGGATCATTGAGTTGACACCTCTGTGTTCTTTTCCCTTGACCACAAGCCTCGCCTGCCCTTCACAGTCACCTCCACCCCAACCTTAGGTCTCAGAAGCTGTATTCTTCTTGCCAGTTTTCATGCTTCTCACTTTTTTTTCTTTAAATAAGCCCTGTTTCCTGTAACTCTTTCCCATTCTGATTCCAGAAAAGCTGGGTCTGAGCCTCTAGCTCCTGGCTTCCATCGATCACTCACATCTTGCTTAGGGTCCAGAGTTCCTTCCCTCTTTTCTTGCTGTTGCTGTTGTTTGTTTGTTTGTTTTTGTTTTTTAAACTCTAGATATGCAAACTGTGTTTTCTAATTATAGAAGTTCAGTGGAGCAAAACTAAACAAATTGAAGGGAGATCAGTGCTTGACAGGGTGTTGGGTAGAGAGAGGAGTGGGAGTTAAGAAAAGATAGAAATATCTCCTATTTCACTTCTCGATTGTGGTGATAACATTGTAGCTATTCGCTATTGCTTGTTTTGTTGTTGCTCGCTTTCAGG
>NW_022196905.1:177529144-177542724 GCF_008632895.1 Mastomys coucha | reverse complement strand
GAGGCCCACTCATGATGAGGAAGTAAGTGACTGTAAGGCACGTGCCCAGTTTCAGTGCCTTGTAGGCTGAAACCTGTTTGGGGAGCGAAGGCCCACACGGTACTCACTAGTGAGTCAGAGAGAGCTGAGAAGTAGGAAGGAGTCATACTAAGCTCTGTGCTGAAACTCAGAACTATTTCGTGCCCCTCTTCTGATACTTGCACCTTGCACTGCTCAGATGCAGCTGTGCTTGACCCACATCCCTGAACACAGTCACTGGTCAGGGTGAGTAGGTAAGTCAGGCCCACATGGGTCCTTCAGCAGGTTATCTCAGTGTGGAGCTAAACAGCAAGTGGCTTCCCCTCTGATATCACAGTTGGGAAGAGGAAAAGTTCAAGCTGTTGGCTCCATCTTTCCTACCATACGGAGAAGACCCATCTCCAAGTAGAGGCAATGAGGTCAGGGAAGGCAACCTGAAGAGAGAGGAGAATGTCTGGGTAACAGGATACTGCCGTGCAGTATCACAGTCTCTGTGGTTTGGGCTCCTGTGGTCGGACAAGCTAATCTTAACCCTCCTGGGGCAGAGTCAATGCCTCCTCAGTCTAAGCTTGCTGCGTCTCTTATCTTATCCCTGTCTGCCTTGCCTAGCCCAGCTCATGCTGACACCAAGTACTGCAGCTTGTATTCCTTAGAGCAAGAAAGAGAGAAGAGGAAACAATGGGAAGTTAACAGAGCACGTGCCTGGCTGGGGACTGGCTCAAAGGACATTTAGCAATTCCTGCTCCTGGAAGCAGGGCCCTCATTGAGAAATCACAAGTGTTTGGATTATCTCTTCTGCATGTGTGATTAAACACTTCATCTTCTTGAGTCAGGCAAAGCCACGTGACTGTCTGTGGGTGTCAATCACGATCCGGAAAGATGAGGATTGCTTTTGAATAGAAACATCTTTAAGCAGCCTGTGGCTTGCTGGATCCCTTTCCCCTGTCTCCAAAAAGGAAGCTTTATTAGTTTTGCATGGACAAAGGGATTTTCACGGGAGAGCCCATGATGTTTTTATGGTTTTTAGACACAAGGAGAAATAAGCATGTGAAGGAAGGACAGGACAAATGAAAGAGTGGGGTCAGGGAGTAAAGTCCGGGGTTGTTACCAAGAGATGCGGCGAGGGGGGGGTGGTGGGAGGTGGGGGGAGGGTTGGGGTTGAGAGTGCTTATGGGAACTGGGGGTAAAGTCCAAGGTTGTTACCAAGAGATGAGTGTGAGAGTGGGAGAGTGTGTGTGGAAGATAAGGGCTCCTTTAAAGACTTTATACAGATGTGTTAGACATTCAGTGAGTCTGTGGTGACACGGCTCTTGTCCAGGCTTGGCAGGCAGAGGACATCTCCCTCAAAACAACCTTTATGTTTCACTGTCAAATGGCCCTTTCTCAAGTTACAACTGAATTCAGTGTGAAAGAGACAGCATATTAATTAGGATTATTTTGAGATGGTATAACCCTAACTCCTTTAGTCTAAACTAACTCTCTCTCTCTTTCTCTCTCTTTCTCTTTCTCTCTCTCTCTCTCTCTGTGTGTGTGCCTGTCTGTCTTTCTGTGTGTCTGCCTGCTGTCTGTCTCTGTGTCTTTCTCTGTCTCTCTGTGTGTGTTTGTCAGTCTTTCTCTGTCTCTGCCTCTGTGTGTGTGTCTATCTGTCTTTCTGTATGTCTGTCTGTCTCTGTGTCTTTCTCTGTCTCTCTGTGTGGGTTTGTATGGACAAAGGGATCTTCACGGGAGGTCCCTGTCTCTGTCTCTGTCTCCCTCTCTCTCTCTTTGTGTGTGTGTGTGTGTGTGTGTGTGTGTGTGTGTGTGTTGGTGACACAGATAGGATCCAGGGTCTCACTTACACTCCTTACACTCTCTGCCACCCTCACCCCAACTCTATCATTGACCTACACAGCTCATTCTATAACATGTTTAATGAGGAAATGAATCATAAAACTCAAGACAATTCAGTGAGATCTCTTTTTAATTTTTGAATTTTAAAACAGGTATGGCTGACAAACAAAACCCTGCACATAATAAAAGCACCTAACCTGTTAGGTCTTGTTATATGTAGCCATGGAGAAAGCTACACAGACCATTAACATAAGGACCATAGCCCTCACTCCAAAGGTGTCCTTCCTTGTGTCCCTCTGCAGGAAGGTCTGTACCTATTGCTACCTTCCTTGGCCACCATGTGTAATTGTGGGAATGCCAAACTGGGCTGAGAAAAAGAGCAAGCAGCAGCCACAATTTCAGGGGCAAGCTCTGGGTATGCATAAGATGTGACCAAAAATAAAACAAAATGAAAGGTTTGCTTTCATTCACCCTGGTATGACACTTCCTGAAGGTCCATAAAAATATACCAGTTTCCCATACATGGGTAAACACCCTAGGAAGAGCTGAAGATGCCCCCAAGACAAGGTTTTCCTGCTGGTCCATCAAGGAGGCAGATATCACCCTTGACCCACAGAGGTCTAAGGAACTCTAGGAAGGATTATTCTTGTCCCCCAGAGCTCTTCTTTTTCCAGCCCCATGACAGCATTTATGACATCCCTGGCTTGCTGGCTATAATTTATAATTTCCCTCCATGAATTTAGAATCTCTATTCTTGCCAAGGCTGGAGCTGTTTTCCTGAAGTATCTCTCAGTATTGCCACACTTAGACCAGGCTCCTGTGAACGTTCATCAGACACACTCATATCTTATCCAAGCCATTGCAGATTTAGGAGCTACATCATGGAGGTTTTTCATGGAGGAATGAAGACTGCAAGCTTTACCCCAGAGGCAAGAGAGACCCCTGAAGGATTTTTAACTTTCACTTGTGCATGTTTTCAACTGGAGTATAAACTTAGAATGTGGGCACTGGGACAGGAGATACATGTGATGCACATATATGATATGTATAAGACATATATAATACACACACCAACAAAATTGCCTCAGACAGTGCTGGACACAGAGCAAATGAATTAATAGCTGCTGCATTGACTCCCCTCACCAGACAACAGTACAGTCTAGGAGGTCTTAGGTTGAAGCTGTGAATACTGCGCCCAAGGCCCAGAGAGCTCTCAGAGGGGCAGAGCACAGACTCAGTGGTCCTGAGACTCAGACTCAGGCTGGTACTAGCACTGACGACTCAGGTTCCCTGGTACTACTTTGCACTATTGCTTGTCCATTGAGAGATAAGTTTTATAGACACACCCTGGCTATATAACTGCCACATATCTTAAATGGATAATAAATATAAATACTATAAGTGCCAGAAGAGACACAATAGTTCATAAAAATTCAGCACCCAATCCTGCTTTAAATTTTCAAGATATTGAAAATACCCAACTGTAATTCTGAAGTAAGAATCTAAAGTTGATCAGAACAATGACAAGACTTCTTTAGAATAGGTGGCCTTTACTGCACTTTCAAACACATGGCGCTTCAAACATCTCCATTATTGTTTACTAAACCTATTACCTAAAAATATATTTCGGAGCTGGAGAGATGGCTCAGTGGTTAAGAGCACTGACTGCTCTTCCAGAGGCCCTGAGTTCAATTCCCAGCAACCACATGGTGGCTCACAACCATCTGTAATGGGATTCAATGCCCTCATCTAGTGTGTCTGAAGACAGCTACAGTGTACTCAAATATATAAAATAAATAAATCTTGCCGGGCAGTGGTGGCGCACGCCTTTAATCCCAGCACTTGGGAGGCAGAGGCAGGTGGATTTCTGAGTTTGAGGCCAGCCTGGTCTACAGAGTGAGTTCCAGGACAGCCAGGGCTATACAGAGAAACCCTGTCTCGAAAAACCAAAATAAATAAATAAATAAATAAATAAATAAATAAATCTTAAAAAAAAAGAAAAAATATGTTTAGATCAGACCAGGCAGTGGTGGTACCTGCCTTTAATCCCAGCACTGGGGTAGGGTGGGGGTGCAGAAACAGGTATATCTCTGAGTTTGAGGTCAGTCTGGTCTACAGAGTGAGTTCCAGGATAGAGGAACCCTGTCTCAAAAGCGTGTGTGTGTGTGTGTTTGTGTGTGTGTGTGTGTGTGTGTGTGTGTGTGTGTAGTGTATATACACACTTATGTTATCTTAGAAAAGCACTAGCAAATACCAAATATGTTCGTATAGTTTTTATTCCCTTCCCTGACTCAGGGCAAAAATGAAGCTTCAGTCTACTTTCTAGCATCTCAACATGCATTTTAAACATAGGATTTGGGTTTAATGCATATGCACACTGCTAAATCCCCCCACAGTCTTTGAACTATTGTAAGAGCAGGGGAGCTACTAACCTGACTCATCTTGTGATCACATGGGTTACTTCTTGTTTTGGTAAATCATGGCAGTTTCCTGTCTCAGAGAGGAACAGTTGCTTCTCAGGATTCTCTCAATATGGAAGGAGAGGGAATCAAGTCAACGAGCCTGATCCTTTGCCCTTCAGAGGATCCACCACTCAGTGTACGTCTCTGAAGAGAATCCAGGCCCTACAAGGAAAAACAACAAAACAAGCCACTTAACAAAAGAAGAATATAAAACCTGCTACTGACCTATGAGTCCCACTAAAGGAGGTGGGAGCCACAAGGAAAGGCCAGTATGTGGAATGCGCCGGAGTTATCAGGACAGTTTATTAAAAAAGTACTTTTATCCCAAATCATAAGCACGGAGGGTCATCTCAAATCCAGTGGTATACTACTTGATACTATTGCTCTGCTAACGGAGTGTAGCAATGAAATGATTCCTGGAGACACTCTGCTACACCCAAAGATCAGTTTCTCTCTCAGCCACCATCAGGGAAGCTTCCTCCAGCAGGAAATGAGAACTAATACAAAGACCCATAGCTGGACAGTGTCCAGGATAAGAGAAACCTTGGAACACTCAGCCCCTAAATTGGATGTCTTCATTGAGCCTCTCCCTTCAAGGCTCAGGGAACTTCGCAGAAGAGGAAGCAGAAAGACTGTAAGAGCCAGTGGGATAGAAGACACCAATGAAACAATGCCTTCCAGACACAACAGGACCACTGCAGCACACATGAGCTCACAGAGAGTGAGGAGCCATCTCCGTTCACAGTATCAGCTCCTCTTCCTCATCCTATGGACAAGTCCTCCTGGTCAATCAGCATTCTTCATACATTTTTTTAAAAAAATTTTTTATAAGGTTATCATGAAATCTAGCAAAGACTTTCAACAACTAAGAAAACAACAAACAAACAAACAAACAAAAAGGTGATCCACATAACAAAAAGCTCTTTATAACCCAGAAATTATGGGGTACTGAATGAGATTCCAAGAGCTGCCTGACATCAAAGACAGAGTCCACTCTGTAATAAACACCCAGTCTCCATTGCTTATCTACAAGTGAGGCCACCAGACTTCAATCTCCATCAGCCACTGCTGTCTGTGTTGGGTACATCTGCACACATAAAAGACTACAGCAAATGCCTTCTGGTACCAAGATTGGGTTGGGATAAAAAGCAGTAGAAAGCCACATGCATCCCCACTCAGCCACCCTGATAATTGTAATCTGGGTCTCAGTGGCACACACTATATTGCTCTATTCTCAAGTGACGACTGAGCTCACTGAGAAGCTGATGCTGGAAGTGGGATTGGCTCCTCCATTTTAGACTCAAGCATTTTCATCTCAAACAGCTCTCAGGACCCATCACCTGGGAGCAGTCTGCGCCCATCCCCCACAAGTCTGAAACTCGGAGGAAAGAAAAGAGCAAAATACCTCAAGAATACAAATGCTGCATTTTTGAGAACAGCCAGAAGGTAACCCATTACCCAAAGTGCTTAGTATTATTTATCCCATGACCCAAAAATGCCCACAGAGGGAAAGAAGTCACTAAGAGAAAGCTTGTTCAGGAACTCTAGCTGGCTCTCTTAGCTTTCTTCGTCTTTCTTTCCCAGTATGTCTGTAAGACTGCAATCTGCCCCCAGTCCAGCTAGTCTGGTTGTCTGTGCCAGACATTGTGAGCACTCGGTCTGATAATGATCTGCTTTCTCTCTCTCTCTCTCTCTCTCTCTCTCTCTCTCTCTCTCTCTCTCTCTCCTAATTAATTACTGATCTCTTATTTTTTGCTTGCTATATGATTAATAAATTCACTCATTCAAATCTCAAAACACAATGGGTATGGCAGGCCATTTTCTAAACTGCACAGAATCATCCCTCTTTAAGGATCTGTGAGGAGTCTCGGGTCTTTTGCAATACCATTTGAGCTCAAGATGTCAGAAAGTCACAGGCAGGTATCTAGCCTGTACTACCGAGCATCAAAAAAGGATGTTTTGTTTTGTTTTGTTTTTTCGAGACAGGGTTACTCTGTGTAGCCCTGGCTGTCCTGGAACTCACTCTGTAGACCAGGCTGGCCTCGAACTCAGAAATCTGCTTGCCTCTGCCTCCCAAGTGGTGGGATTAAAAGTGTGCACCACCACTGCCTGGCTAAAAAAAAGGACTTTTTAAGGAAGTACATTAGGGAGAGATTTTGAGATAGCTCCTGGATAGTTAAGCACCTGTTCCCAAATTGCTCTAATCATAAATAAGATAAATTTGTTTACTAAGCCCGTAGGCTATATCTGATGCAAAGGCTTACCACTTGGATGACCCTCCCCAGCCTGGGCGCACATTGTTACCCCCAGCCCGGCTCTGTATGTGCTTTTTCTTTGGCACTAGTGGCAGATCTGTTCGCCCACTCCGAGGACTGCTGAAGGCTCTGATGTTTTACTCAGTAATAGCAGCTAATGGAAAGAGTAGGAAGCGATATAGAAGGTACAGGTAAGCACCTGGATTTTCTATACGCTCCATTCATATTCTCCATAGACTTGTACATTACTGACTTAGTTGTCCTAAGTTAGATCCAAAGTTGCCCCTCTCTAAAGTAATTGAATCCTGTTATCTCCTCCAGGAAGTAACCAGGTAAATCTAAAACACAGTAGAATCTGTCTTTATAAGTCTGAATTCAGATGAGTCCTTGAACTTGGTCAGCCATTTGATATTAAAATAAACACTGGCCAGGCGGTGGTAGCTCATGCCTTTAATTCCAGCACTTGGGAGGCAGAGACAGGTGGATTTCTGAGTTTGAGGCCAGCCTGGTCTACAGAGTGAGTACCAGGACAGCCAGGACAACACAGAGAAACCCTGTCTTGAAAAACCAAAAAAAAAAAAACAAACAAAAACAAAAACAAAAACAAAAACAAAAACAAAAAAACCACTGTCTCCACTTCTCCCTGTGCTAATGGGAAACCATTTTCCGACACAAACCTTCTGAAACATTGAGGCACAGCCTGTGCATGAGCTGTCCTGGAAGAGGGTCATAGCTTAACCTCAGAGCAAAGGCAATGTTAGGGTTAAAGGCTTTTCTTTACTGAGTTAGCACCGAGCTATCATTTATTTAACAGAAACTAATGGAACATTCTCAAGGTTAACATGCTTCTGAGTACAGATAAAATGCCAAGGATAAAGATTAGACAGATCGTCCTCTCAATCAGGGCTCCTAGATGGTCAATGCTGTGACATCCCATCAGAGGGAGTACAAGAGGAGGTTCCGGGTGCGGGCCTGGACAGCCGGTTCTTGGGGTATTTGAAGGACATGTAAAAGGGACTTGAAACTTTCGACAGTGGGCTGGATTAGAGATCATGAAAATAGCAGCAGCAGCAACAATAAAACCCAACAAAGAAACAAAATGAAACATTGTCCTACCACTTGGCCACGGAGTACAGCCTATCAGAGGAGAAACATCCAGAATGAATAAGGTGAGGTGAGAACACACGGGCTGTTAACACTTGACCTCCACAGATGTCATCTTGCCACCTCTACTAGAGAGACAGACAGTTCAATGCCATTCAAGAAGTATGAGGGTACAGGTAAGAGTTGCGCTGGCAACCATGAGACAAGAAAAGGAAGGTGTGTAGGGTTGCAATTTCCCACTGTCTAGACTCTAGCCTAAGAGAAACCAGCCAAGGACAATGGCCGTGTACAAAAGGAGTGAGCAAGGACTGACTGACTAAAAGCACACATGCTAAGAGCTGCTTCGACAGTTTGGAGTGACAGGGACTCTGTGGCTCCATTAAGACTCGAGCCCAGTGAACCGGTCTTATTAATGCTGAGAACCCTGCACAGAGACTCCCTAAGATCCGCCAGAGAGATAGATCCCAGTGAACCGGGCAGCAAAGGGAACAAAACAGAGAGCATTCCAATGGAAAGCCTATGAAGTGGGGCTTCCAACAACAAAATACAGGACCCTGGGGGAATGCACCCCATCTGCAGTCACAATGCCTATCAGTATATTGAGGTGAAGGAGACAAATAGGAAATACGGTTTT
Organism: Mastomys coucha; assembly: GCF_008632895.1. Classification (NCBI taxonomy): domain Eukaryota; kingdom Metazoa; phylum Chordata; class Mammalia; order Rodentia; family Muridae; genus Mastomys; species Mastomys coucha. The sequence continues at coordinate 177,534,421 of NW_022196905.1, read as the reverse complement.
GTTTTGTTTTGTTTTTTAAGGGAAAAGTACCCAACAGGTCCCCAACAAAACTTTATTATTTTCTTCAAAAATTCCCAGGATTCTTTGTCTAAATGGACTTCTATTTTCGAGTGGACTATTGTCCTCACAATCAAAGGGAGTAGCATGATATTCAGGAATGTGAGCATGCGCGGCTGCTTCTCCACAGGCAATGGCTCCATCTTCTTCATGCTAACTAGATTATATAATTCATTCTGAGCTCATAGACAAGAAAATGCCAGAAAAGAACAAGGAAATCAAATATAGAATTTAAGGGACATGGAAAGAGAGTGGCCAGCTTCCCCATGGGTTTCCCTGCTGGTGTCAATTTGACATTAACTTCCCATCTGCACAGAGATCAAAGCATCAGATCTTACTAGAGCAGCCCGAAGGAGAGGATTCTAGTGTTCTGGACAGCCATACCAGGCGCAATCATTCATCACCAGTCCATTTTGCTGTCAGGATGGATGGTCACCCAGAGCTGGGGGTGGGGGGATGGGGAATTGTTCTACAAAGAGATTGTAAAGGAAGATTATAGCACTTAACTAGAAAAACAACGAATGCACAGTCATGATTTTTTTTTTTCTTGAATGAAACAGAGGGGGAAATACGAGGCTGTGTTAACATCTTTCACAAGATATGTTTTGTAACACAACTAGCTTTAGAGCAGGCACTCTGGGTTTCTCACTAAAAGCATAACACTGATGATACACTTGGATCTCACGAAGAGTCCTTGTGTGTACAAAGTATGGAAAGCTTGACTGGCAAGGACCTCATTTTGTGGGTTCCCCTCCCAACTTGCCTCTCCTGTGTCTCCCCAAGTCTTTTCCATTCCCTTAGCCTGAGGTTAGGTACATACTAAGCCCAGGAGTCTTCTTAGAGGTTTTACAATCGGAGAAATCTCAAGGGGTTATGTGCTTAACAAGGAAAAGCTGATTTTTCACTGAAATCTAGGACAGGAGCTGGGGACATCACACAGATGACTGATGGTGTGACACACAGGGATTTTAAAGCTCAGCATTTACTGCCACCATAATTGCTCAGATGGAGGGAGATCATTACTCCCACAGAAGGTAAGAGACTGTAATTTCAGAAAGAAGAGTCCTTTCAAATTGAATACAGATTAACTTTATGAAAAGGTAATTAAACCATATTTGTAAACGTTTTTTATCTCACTGTGGACCGATGACAACATTTTCACAAACTAACCCTGTCATAAAGAACTAGAGTTTGGGAAACAGATGACTGTAATGGCGCCCTACCTCCGCCCCCTCAGACTCCCCACGTTCTTAGATCTATATTCTGAAGCTCGCCCTGGCAGTCTTCCACTGTCATCAGTGATGAACAAAAGTCCTAGTACATCAGCATGCTACAGAAAGGCTGCCCTGGTGTGAGTCCAGCTGGGCCTTGGGCAGCTCTGCTCAGGACTCACCTGCCATAGACACCTGAACTCTGCCGCTGCCCCTGGTAGAACAAAGGCAAGCCCTTGTTTTCAGTGAGATAAGAATTTCATATCAGGATGGAAATCGACGCACGGCTTCTCTCATGAAGAAGATCTTGCTTTTTGACAAGGCACACATGTACACTGTGGTTCAAGCCTCTAGTCTCAGCTCTGCCTTCACTCTCTGCTTATGATCTGAATACAGTTTGTGTCTTTATGGGGTTCCCTCTCTGCCTGCATTTTCCTTTCTCCCCTGGACCACTGCCGACACATAATCGAGGCTGACCTTGTGCCACCTTCTCTGTGGAGCTCTTCTCTCCTATAGATAAGCAACACTTATCTGTACAGATGTATATATGCATACATCTATCTGTACAGATCTATATAGGTGCCCTCTATGCCACACTATATTATTCAGATACACTGGGCTACTCAGACTGCAGTGGCTACTCTTAGGTTCTTCTGGCTGACAAACACCAAAGTGTAATTTTTTCCCAACTGCATTTTCTGTTGGGACAATCTCATAGTATGGAAAACTGGTGAGATTGGGGGGCCATGTCTGTCTCTTTAATTACTGAAGCAGGGGAGTTTCCCCATTCACTGTTTTCTTGCGGGATGTTTTAGTGGGTTCAGTGGTGGTCCTCCAAAAGATGTCCTCATCACTGGGACCTGCAAGACTTAGTGTACTTGGAAACATGAGTTTATGGGTGTACTTAAGGGCTTCAAGATGAGATTATCCTGGTTAGCCACGTCCAGCCTACACCCAGAGGGAAGTGTTCTTACAACCCACGGCACAGGAGAAGGAAGGAAGGGGAAGATGGGAGGCCGTGATTTCCGGAAAGGTGACACAGCCAGGGATGTCTGGAGCCACTAGCAATGGTAGAGAAAGTGAGGGGTTTCTCCCTGAACCTTCCATGGTGCATGGCACTGCTCACAAGGTGAATTAGGATGTTTGGATTTCAGAGCCCTGAAAGAGGACATTCCTACTGCGTTAGGCTACCCACTTTGTGGCCAGATATTATAGCAGCCCTAGAAATCAAATAGCATGGCCTGGTCATGGGTCCTATACTCAGCCACTAGAGCATCTTATGCTCCTCACGTCGGTTCCAGAGACTGAACCTGAGTCACGTGGCTTGCGAGACTAGTTCCTTATGGCCGGAGCCACCTCCCCTGTCCACCTTAACTAATTAAAAAATATATTCATTTATTTTAATTTTTGTGTGTGAGTGATTCCCTTCCCCTATCTGTGAAAAGCACCTGCAGAGGCCAGAAAAGGGCATCAGATTCTCTGGGACTTGAATTATGGATGATCGTTAGTTCCCATGGGGGTGCTCGGCACTGAACCCGTGTCCTCTGCAAGCACAGCAAGTGCTTTCAATAGCTGAAACGTTTCTCTAAACCCCAATTTTGACTAATTTTATAAAGCACTGGCAATTGTGCTTCAATCCACTCAGTGAAATATGAAAACCCTGAGCAGCATCATTAATGACCCACAGCGTGAGCTGGCAGCTTCCAGTGGTTAAAAGTCTAACTTATTAACCAGGTTGTAGGAATTAGGTGTCCACATGGAGGAGTTAGCATTTAGGAGTCAGTGCTGCTCTCTCCAGGGAATGAATTAAGGAGGTGGTAAAGCACTTGACTAGCTTAAGAAGGAGAAAATTAACCTCTAAGGACTAAGGTGTTAACTCCAGCTGTCAGCATGATTCCCATAACTATTGAAGTTGCACGGGGTTACTAAAGCTCAACAATAAAGAACTCGGAAGTTAATAAAGTGTGTGGGCATTTGCACCTTGCTGAGTGGTTTAGGTGAAGTTCTAAGATTCAGGATAAAAGCTGGACCTAAGAATTTAGGGACATGTGTCCTCTTCACCTGCGTAAGGATGAGCCTTACCTTGCAGACGCACCTACTCCCATCCCAAAGGAGTTTGCTTATCAGCAAGAGACAACTCAATCAATCCCATGTTTCCTCCAATTCTCAGAGCAGCCCCTAGACCTATGGTAACTTTCCAGCATCCTTGGAAGGACAATTGCAAAGCCAACCCCACAGGTAAAGGCAAAATAATTACAGATGGTAGATGAGCATTCTGACAGCGCGAAGCTTCAATTCCAGAGCATTTCGTTTTTCTCACTCATGAAGAAATCAGTATATGATAACTTCATGCAAGTCATTCCACTAACCTATTTGCATGTTTTCATATCTTCTTCTGAGGGAAGGAGATGAACTGTGCTGTCCCGTAAAGCCATCCCACTGGCCCTATACTGAATCTCGTTCTGACCGTGAACAATTTCCTCCTGCGTCCTTTTCTCCATGCTCCCAGATCCTCTCATTAGTTTAAAGTATGTTCCAATAGCTCTAAAAAATAAACAGTCCCTCAATGTGTGAACGTAATTCATGTTCTGGGTTAAGCTCTAATTTCACAACCACCTCTAAGGACGAAGGCCTTCATTCAAGCTGCCCCAGCTTGATGGCTCTCGTCTCCTTTGCTCTGCCAACTTCACATCTATGAACAGAGGACACCTGACAATGCCAGGTCTTCGGTTGTCCTCCAGCAAACTGGGTGTCATGGAGAAAAACTTAAAGAACAAAAATGATTAAAAAAAAAAAAAAAGAAGGTAAGAAGGGAAAGAAAGGAAGGGGAGAGGGAAGGAGGGGGGAGAGACCGACCATTGCTGGTTTTCTCTGTGCCCCCTTTTAAACCAGAGAACCTATGTGTTTGTTTGCCTGGTGTCATCTACAGCACGGCTCTCTTTGCTCCAGCTCCAAATCACTGCTGTCACTGCATACGGAGCAGCCACAAGCTACAGCAGACTCTCCTTCTTACTGTTAAAGAGTGTTAGAGTGTTAGAGTGTTCCTTTGCCAAACAGTAATGGTGGACAAGGAGGACTCATAGATGACTTCATGTACCCAGAGGTGGAATCTATGGGGGATTGTGCTGCTGCTGCTGCTGCTGCTCCTGCTGCTGCTCCTGCTGCTGCTGCTGCTGCTGCTGCTGCTGCTGCTGCTGCTGCTGCTGCTGCTGCTAAAAGAGACCTGGACAGAGACACAGATCTTTTCCCCTAACTTTCAGACAAGGAAACTCTCTCCCAGTGGTAATGGTTGCGCAGTTACATAAATGTATGTAATGCCACTGAAATGCATATTTAGAAATGGTTAAAATAGTAAGGTATGTGTGTGTGTGTGTGTGTGTGTGTGTGTGTGTGTGTGTGTGTGTGTGTTTTAAACCACAATAAAAACAAGACTTTCAGTTACTTCTGCAAGTCCTGCTTAGGTAGTGTAGCCAGCTGCCTCATTATGAGGGGAACAGCCACTAACACACTCTGGACCACACCTGTTAGCAAATTTACAGCTTCCTACTCTAAACAACATTCCTTCTTTGCCAGGTGACTCTACCGCCAGGGGACTTGGCAGGCAGGAGTCAGAGAAGACAGCAGTTCTCTCTGTGAGCTTCCTGTTCCTGCCAGGATTGCCCAGCAACAGTCCTTCCACACACCATTCATTTCTAGGAGCAGCTGGTCAAGGTCTAACTGTTTCTACTTTCCCGGACACAGCTCCTTAGGCCCTAAGAGACACTGCACCAGGCAACCAAGGCCCTTCTTAAGAGATGTGGATCTGGGACCCTTGCTATTCCCTGGTCTTGAATATCAGCCTCTGCCTCCAACTCAGGTGTTTGGAAACTACTCAGAAGTTTCTAGGAATATCCATTTTATCCTTCCCTTCATCTATTCTCTTGTTTACTACTTTAAATATTTTTTCTTTTTTTTTATTAGATATTTTCTTTATTTACATGTAAATTTCTCCTTTCCCAGTCTCCCCTCC
>NW_022196905.1:177520685-177528058 GCF_008632895.1 Mastomys coucha | reverse complement strand
TGACTAAGGATGTTGAACATTTCTTTAGGTGCTTCTCAGCCATTCGGTGTTCATCAATTGAAAATTCTATGTTTAGCTCTGTACCCCATTTTTTAATAGGGTTATTTGGTTCTATGAAGTCTAACTTCTTGAGTTCTTTATATATGTTGGATATTAGCCCTCTATCAGATATAGGGTTAGTAAAGATCTTTTCCCAATTTGTTGGTTGCCATTTTGTCCTATTGACAGTGTCTTTTGCCTTACAGAAGCTTTGGAACTTTATGAGGTCCCATTTGTCAATTCTTGATCTTAGAGCAGAAGCTATTGGTGTTCTCTTCAGGAAATTTTCCCTTGGGCCTATTCGCTCGAGGTTCTTCCCCACTTTCTCTTCTATTAGTTTCAATGTATCTGCTTTGATGTGGAGGTCCCTGATCCACTTGGACTTGAGCTTTGTACAAGGAGAAAAGAATGGATCAATTTGCATTTTTCTACATGTTAACCACCATAAACATTTATTGACTGTGTGAGTGTGTTTGTGTATATGTGTGTGAATATATGTGTGTGTATAAGTGTGTATACATGTATGTATATGTGTGTGTTTGTGTGTATGTGCGTGTGTATACGTGTGTGTATACGTGTGTATGCGTGCATGTATACATGTATATATACATGTGTTTATACGTGTGTGTGTATATACGTGTGTGTGTGTGTGTGTGTGTGTGTACTCCACCTTGTGTGTGATGGTCAAAGGATAACTTGTGAACTTTGATCTCTACTTCCATCATGAGGATTCTGGTAATTGAACTCAGGTCCTCACGCTTGGCAGCAAGCACCTTTACCCGCTGAGCCATCTTGCTGGCCCAGTCCTACTTCTTAATTTCTGTCAGAGGACCTTCTCCAGTTTTTGTTTGTTTGCTTGTTTTTTGATATAGAACAAGCTATCTATAAGATGTGCTTGTGTATACGTGTGTGTATGTGTATATATGTGTGTGTGTATAAGTGTGTATACGTGTGTGTTTGTAAATTAATAAAATGCTTTTAAATCTCAGCCATATGCTGGATATCTAGGCTAGGTGCTTTAATAATAGTCACTATCAAGCCAGCAAAGGTACAGTTGAAAATCTGAAATACCAATAGAGATTAAGCCTCATAAAAATTCAAAAGTAGAAGTCACATGTTGGTGTGCTGAAAAATGTGCTAACAACAATCTCAAGTGGTCGGCCCTGGGCATGAGTCCATGCACGTATGCTAAATGGACTCAGCAGGCACTATGGACATGTTTGCACACACACACACGTGCATATATATGTATATATATACATATATGAACTTGGGAGGGGACATAGAAGGAGTTGGGGGAGGGGAGGGCCAGAAGTGATCCAGATGCAGAGCTTATACACAAAGTTCTCAAAAATGCAATCAAAAGCAAGAATAACAAACTGTAGAAGCAATTCTGCAAGGAATTGCTTCCTCTTTGGTGTGTGTGCCCCCCCTCCTTTATTTTAAGATGATATTTCATGTGTCCCAGGCTAGCCTGGAACTAACTTTCTTTCTTTTTTTCTTTTTCTTTTTTTATATTGTTATATGTGTCAGTGTCCATAAAATGTGATCATGTTAAGGAAACAAAATTAGAATATTCCATTACTTTCATTATTATTTGTTATTAGATATTTTATTTTATTTACATTTCAAATGTTTTTCCCTTTCCTGGTTTCCATTCTGAAGAGACCACTATTCACTCCCCCTCCCCCTGCTCACCAACCCACCCACTCCTGCCTCCTGATCCTGCCATTCCCCTACACTGGGGCATTGAGCTTTCACAGGACCAAGGGACTCTCCTCCCATTGATGACCAACTAGGCCATCCTCTGCTACATATGCGGCTGGAGCCATGAGTCCCTCCATGTGTATTCTTTGGTTGGTGTGTTGGTTTAGATCCTGGGAACTCTGGGGATACTGGTTGGTTAATATTGTTGTTCCTCCTGTGGGGCCACAAACCCCTTCAGCTCCTTGGGTCCATTCTCTAGTTCCTCCAATGGGGACCCTGTGCTCAGTCCAATGGATGGCTGTATTTGATGACCTCTGTATTTGTCAGGCTCTGGCAGAGCCTCTCAGGAGGCAGCTAAATCAGGCTCCTGTCAGCAAGTACTTGCTGGCATCCACAATAGTGTCTGGGTTTGGTAACTGTATATGGGATGGATCCCCAGGTGGAGCAGTCTCTGGATGGCCTTTCCTTCAGTCTCTGCACCACACTTTGTCTCTGTATCTCCTCCCATGGGTATTTTGTTCCCCCTTCTAAGAAGGACCGAAGTATCCACACTTTGGTCTTCTTTCTTCTTGAGCTTCATGTGGTCTGTGAATTGTATCTTGGGTATTCTGAGCTTCTGGGCTAACATCCACTTATCAGTGAGTGCAAACCATGTGTGTTCTTTTGTGATTGGGTTACCTTCTGAGGATGATTTTGAACTTCTGACCCTCCTTTACAAGCCTGTGCTAAGACAGCAGTCTGAGGTGCTGAGGATTAAACCAAGGCTTTGTGGGCACTAGGCAAGCTCTGCCCCCATTGCTTTACCTCCCCAGTCCCTAAGCTTTGATTCTTGATGCAGTCCAATAGTACCCCAACACTTTCAAATCCATTATAACACTCAGATTCAGGAGCTGGCAAGGTGTGCCGTGGCAGACAGACAGACAGACAGACAGACAGTAAGCAGTTAGCTATTGCAAAGCCTGGAGGTTACTCCTATTTACATTTCAGAATGAAGCTGTAATTTTCCTTTTTAAAGTTTTTCTTGAATTTTATTGAAGTACTTTGTGTGTTGAGAGGCATGTATGGGTGGGGGCGCACTTCTGCCATAGCGTGCATGTAGAGGTCAGAACACATCTGCGTAGTATTCAATCGCTAGATACCGTGGTGGTAGACAGCCAACTCCAGAGAGTTGTCCTGACTTCTGCGCATATAAGTACATGCACAGGTTATCTAAATACAAATTTAAAGCTCTTTGAAAAAATATTGGATCTGGACTGAGCATCTACATACCTTTTCTAATCCTTATTTCCTAAGTAATACAGTAGGTGTTTACGGAGCATTCAGCTAGCATTAGGAAACAGAATTAATGTAAATGATTAGAAGTGTATGGAAGGAAGCTCATAGGTTATGTGCGAATACTGTGTGACTCTCCATAAGGGGCTCAGTATCTTCAGGACAGCTTTTAGGCATCCTGGAATCAACCTCCCAATAGACTGAAAGCAGGCTTTATACATACACACACAGACCTACATGACTTCTCACTTCAGGCCTATAGACCTGCTGCTGCTTGCGATGTAGCCAGGCCAAGCTAGGGCAGTTAATGAAAAGCATGGCTGCATACATCTAGTAATTGACTGACACTGTTAAGAGGGAAAATGACCCCTGAAGTAGAGGAGTATATACACTTGATACTCCTGTGAATGCTCACAATGGTGCTCTCTGGGTTGCCTGATCCAGGGAGAGCTAAACACATGGAGGGAGGAGTTCTCTTGGACGAACTTATAAACAACACTCAGACTGCAGATCAGAAAGCAAAAAAACAATTGTTTATACTTAATTAGAAGTATCTAGTTCTTGATGGCAAGGAAACCGGGATTGTCAAAATGTCTGCCAGCATTCGTTTAGAAGAGAAACATCTACATGGCGCCATTCCATCTGAAGGGCAAGCCTACCTGCTTCTAGGTGAGAGGATCAGAATCAGAAAGGTCTGTGGACCTTGTTCCCTTCTGACATTATCCTTTATTAACAGACCACAACCCACATCTTTTGAAGACTTCTATACAGTCCCTTGACATAGATGACATTGATAATTGGACTAGCATCTCTCATTCACGATGTAAATAGTGTATACTGACTTTTTAAAATTACATTCCTTAATGTGAGTATGTGTGTTCATCTATGTGTCATGGTGTGCATCTGGAAGCCACGGGATAAGCTGTGGGGATTCAGCTTTCTCCTTCTACTACATGGGACCTGGGGTTTGATCTCAGGTTGTGGGGCTTGGCCAGCAAGCACCTCTCCTGGCTGAGCCACCTAATCCATTGGCACACATACAGTCTTTTAAAAAGTAGCTGTGGTGCCATCCATTGGACTGAGCATAGGGTCCCCAATGAAGGAGCTAGAGAAAGGACCCAAGGAGCTGAAGGGGTTTGCAGCTCCATAGGAGGAACAACAATGTACCCTCAGAGCTCCCAGGGACAAAACCACCAACCAAAGAGTACACATGGTGGGATTCATGGTTCCAACTGCATATATAGCAGAGGATGGCCAAGTTGGTCATTAATGAGAGGAGTGGCCCTTGTTCCTGTGAAAGTTCTATGTCCCAGTGTAGGGGAATGCCAGGAAGCAGGAGAGGGTGGGTTGTTGGGCAAGGAGAGGGGGGAGTGAATAATGGGCTTTTCAGAATGGAAACCAGGAAAGGGGAAAACATTTGAAATGTAAATAAATAAAATATCTAATAAAAATATTAAAATATCCACAGCAAAAAAAGAAAGAAAGGAAAAAAAGAGCAGTTGTGGCAATAGAGATGTCTCAGTACTTAAGAGCACTGACTGCTCTTCCAGAAGTCCTGAGTTCAACCACATGGTGGCTCACAACCATCTGTAATGAGATCTGATGCCCTCTTCTGGTGTGTCTGAAGACCCCTATAGTATACTCACATACATAAAATAAATAAATAACTTTTTAAAAAGCAGCTGTATTAAAAGACTCCTTGGCCTGTGAGGAACAATGGCAAACTTGTAACAACGCTTGAAATCCAGAGGCTAAGCTTGGTCCCAGTTACCATCAGCATGGTTTTATCATACAGTGTTCTGAAAACGTTCCACCATAGCAATCACTCATCCACTGAGAATATACCATCTGGCACTGGGTGGATGAATGTTTGTCATTATCGTGGGAAAGTGACTACTCTAATGGAGAAACAAGAAAAATCAGGAGGCTTTGCCAATTTTAAAGAGCGGCTTTAATTAGAACAGATTGTATTGCTTATTTTGCTTTGGTGGGGAAAAAGTTAAAAACAATCCAACTCCAGACATCCTAAGACGGACCAACACTAACAGGAACAAGACATCTCTTTATGTCATTTTTAACAAGAGAAGAAGATCACCACTCCTGCCTTTACAATCACCACTCCTGCCACCTAACTGTGGTCCACTCGGGTTGATCCTTGTGTGGGAGCTGCAAGAGTTTGTGAACAGACAAGTGGTCCCAAGGTCAATTCCCAGCAGCACCATGCATTCCCACCATGGGACACATGATCCTAAACCTTGAGTGACTTTCTTCTTGTGTTTTCGCCCACCACCTTATTATTTAACTGATCAAAGACATCAGTTGAGATGTTCATCATTCCAGAGGGAAGCAATATTTGAGTCTAAAACATGCAGAACACTTCTGCTTCTCAATCCGATCCCTCCTGAACTATCACAGAACTTATTTTCATGCTGCCCATGATTTATTTACCTACATTTCTGTGATGATGGTTTGTACATGCTCAGCCCAGGGAGTGGCACTATTAGAAGGTGTGACGCTGTTGGTGTTGGTGTGGCCTTGTTGGAGTCACTGTGGGCATGGGCTTTAAGACCCTCATCCGAGCTCCATGGAAGTCAGTATTCTGCTAGCAGCCTTCAGATGAAGGTGTAGAGCTCTCAACTCTGCCTGCACCATGCTTTCCTGTATGCCACCATGTTCCTGCCTTGATGATAATGGACCAAACTTCTGAACCTCTAAGCTAGCCCCAGTGTTGTCCTTATAAGAGTTGTCTTGGTCATGGTGTCCGTTCACAGCAGTAAAACCCTAACTAAGACAATTTCTCATGTCTCTGGAGGATGAACAATTTTGAGGGTCTAATGATGATGGATACTATCAGGGCCCAGAATGTCTTTGGATTATAATCTATCATAAGGTAAAAATGGGAAGGAACACCATAAAATGTAAGCCATATGGTACTGAACATTACAGGCCCAAGCCCCACCTCCAATAGGTGATTCCCTGATCCAGACGGCAAAAGTGAGCGGCCTGCTAGGCATCCACAAACTTTTGTCTCTGTTCTTGTGCTAGTTTGAATGAGAATGGTTCACATAGGCTCATATGTTTGAATACTTGGACCCTTTGTGTGTGTGTGTGTGTGTGTGTGTGTGTGTGTGTGTGTGTGTGTGTGTAACTGTTTGAAAAGGACTAGGAAGTAAAGAAGGCATGTCACTCCTTCACTGCTCCCTCTTAGCTCTCTCTGACTCATGGTTCTGGTTCAGATTGTGAGTTCTCAACTAGTGCTGTAGCTCCATGCCCGCCTGCTTGCTGCCATGCTCTCTGCCATGATAGTCACAAACCCATCCTCTGTAACTATAAAACCCAGTGCCTTAGTTAGGGTTTTCCTGCTGTGAACAGACACCATGACCAAGGCAACTCCTCTAAGGACAAGATTTAATTGGGGCTGGCTTACAGGTTCAGAGGTTCAGTCCATTATCATCAAGGTAGGAGCATGGCAGCATCCAGGCAGGCATGGTGCGGGAGCAGCTGAAAATTTTACATCTTGTTTCAAAAGCAGCTAGGAGAAGACTGGTTTCCAGGAAGCTAAGATGAGGGCCTTAAAGCTTATGCCCTTAGTGACACACTTCCTTCAACGAAGCCTCACCTATTCCAATCAGGCCACTCCTCCAAATTGTGCCACTCTCTGGGTCAAGCATATCACACTATCACACCTGATATACTTTTTCTCTATATGTTGCCTTGGTCATGGTGTCCTATCACAGCAGTGGGAAAGAAACTAACACAGCTCTTGCAAGTTAGAAGGTGTTGGCGTGTGGCATCCACTGTATTAATGGAGTCCTTGCTAAATAAATTCGTGCTGAATTTGATGTTTAGATCAGTTAAAGAAGAAGCTGTCACAATATTTAATGAAGGAAACAGCTGAAATGGAACTGTTTCAGTACTGAGGTATTATTTATTTTAATGGCTTTCACAAAACCATTTTCTATTTATGCTAAGTCATTTTACTCTTTCTAAGCAGCTGATAAATACCATTTTTCAACTGAGGGCAAATTAGGACATTGAGTTGTAAAGTAGTGATACTTTCTAGGGCCTTACCTGGGTTGAATATAGTCACCTATTATTATCTGCAAGAATTATCCAAGAACTCCCACTTCAAGGGTATCAAGATCTACAGCATGCTCAACTCTCATAGAAAGTGACATTTACCTATCCCATGCGATGCCCATCTCCCTGCAAGCATCACACCACCTCTAGGTCCTTTGTACAATGCAAATGTTCTGCAAATAGTTGTCAAATTTTATTGTTCAGTGAATGTACTGGCTGGTTTTGTGTGTCAACTTGACACAGGCTGGAGTTATCACAGAGAAGGGAGCTTCATT
>NW_022196905.1:177470402-177519378 GCF_008632895.1 Mastomys coucha | reverse complement strand
TTGTGCCCCAGTGTAGGGGAATGCCAGGGCCAATAAGTGGGAGAAGGTGGGGTGGCAGGCATGGGGAGCCGGGAGGCAACAGGGGTTTGTTTTTGTTGTTTCTGTTTGTTTCTTTGTTTTTTGGTGGGGAAACTTGCATTCCTTCTTAAAAGGGGGAACCAAATATCCACGGAAGGAGTTGCAGAGATTAACTATGGAGCAGAGACTGAAACTAGAGAAATTTACATGTAAATAAAGAAAATATCTAATAAAAAAAAAGACTTACAGGTAACAGTTTTGGATAAGTGAACTTGGTGGTCTCTATACTGACCGTGTACAGGCCGGGTTGGCTCTCTACTGTAATGAGGAGATGAAGATGGTTGGTAGGCTGGCCTCACCTTCGACCCTGAGACAGGGAGCCTTCTGCTCTTCAGCTGGGTTTCCTGCCCCACTCCCACACTCTGGGTTCTGTCCTGTGTAGTGGCACCAAGACCTTTGTCGGTGGGTCTTAGAGTTTGCTCCATTGTCTCCAGCAGCCCACACTTACTTTGCACCTATGAAAACCTCCACAGGGCCCTGGGGGTGGGACTGTTTACATCATGTGGAGAGGCATTCGGTTCTGAGTAAGTGCTACAATTATGAAGTAGGAATGGTGCCCCTCTCGAGGATGCTTTCATCGGCAGGCAGCTTGCATTGTATTTTGCAAGAACGTGTTTGACATTTTAAGCCTTCCCGTGGCAGTGAATTGTACTTCTCCTGGCAGCGGGAGTTATTAAGTCGGTGCCCAGAATAAACCAGATTCTTTTGGAAAGGTTTAATTTTTTTTTTTTCAGTTTCCATGCTGCAGTTTATGACTGGGTTGGTTTCTTCAGAGATAAGGCCAGGTGTAGTTGTACACTGTTGATTATTTCAGATTTAAAGCCACAGTTATCATTTTTCACCTCCCGAGGCAGGAGAGAAATGTTCCTCACAAATGGACAGAAAATAACATTACATAGAACCTAAGCTGCAATCGGTTTTGTCTTATGCATAATTTCTTTATTGTCAAGAAAGCAGAATATATGCCACCGACTGTAAGGTAGGGTTATGTACTAAGGCAGGGGAGCTGTACAAGCCTGGTTTCCAAAGTGGCAAGACCCTGTGCTTTTGAAAACTTCATGACAAATAACAGAAACAACCCGGAATGACCTGGTTCTCTCGGCCTTCCTTGGGAAGGTCCACATTCTTTGTTGACCATCAGATCTTTGGTTTATGGTCTCCTCAGAGCTTGTAGGAACTGAGATATTACAGAGCTCATGCAGAAGAAAAACACAAGTTTTTATAGGCAAATGAATGTAAAACCAAAGCTGATGCCAGGGGTGAGGGTCTCGTATGCCAGGGAGGCCATCAGCACAGAAAACACGAATTTTGTCCCTAAGGACTAAGCATTGGATTCATGTACCCAGCCACTGTCTAGTTTAAATAAACAGAAAACAGGAATGGCTCATGCACCGTCCTAACAAAGATGGGTGCTACATCAAATGTTCAGTAAAGTTTTAAGAGAGTACTATCGGTCTCTAGTAAGGAAAACCATGTCAAGAAACAGTATATATTTTGTTTATTTAAAATTTTCCTTTCTAATTAATCTTCAATTTCCTACTTGAATGGATAAATCCTAAGACCCAGAGCAGAGGGCACTCTGAATTAAAAGTTTGGTTAAAAACTTGCAGGAAAAAGAAAAGAGACAAGAAAGGACTCAGCAGTGAAGAACACGTATCGCTCTTGCCACGGACCTGGGTTTGATTCTCAGCACCCACACCTGTCTGTAACTCCAGTTCCAGGGGATCCAATATCCCTTTCTGGCCACTGAGGGTCCCTGCACTTACATGGTACATGTACATACAAGTAGGCATACACCCTATACATGAAAAGTTTGTAACCTTACAAATAATTGGCAAGATAGTTCTTGCCTCTAGTGAAGCACATGGCAGAGTATGAAGTCTGTCTTCGTCAGTTGGTGGTCATTACTGGGATTTCTAGGACTTTCTACACTTCAAAACTTACAGGAACATAGTCTTCGACACTCAAACCTGTCCTGCTTATGTCAGAAAAAATGCATCACCATAATGAAGATAAAAGGTTTCTGTGTGCACGTGCTGCCAATACATTTCCAAAAGTCAGCATTTTAACAAGTAAAATAGACAGATTACCAGACATGAGATCATAAATTACTTTGGCTGAGAGAGAGAGAGAGAGAGAGAGAGAGAGAGAGAGAGAGAGAGAGAGAGAACCCAAACCTTTAGCAGTAGCTACCTCAGCAGTTCTACTGACATATGTCTATGTGTTCTGCCTCCTTATGGAGGGGTCTGGGTGGCTTCTTCAGGGACCATGTAGGATACAGCCTTTCCCACGTTAAACAGGAACCACGATATGCGCCCTCGCCAAATAAGCCCTGGCCCACATTGCTGCTAACTTGGCACAAAGCCTCAAGCTTTCTACATAGGATGTGATCCAGAGAAGCCAGGTCAGGCCTGCAGCAGCCGGCAGGAGGGCAGGATGACGGGCAGCTTGGCAGCTCCCTGCCTTGCATTTTGTCTGGGTTGATGCCTATCAGTAAATAGAGTCTATGGGTTCTTCCCCAAGTGTTTAACCAATATGAAACTGCATGGCAAGGAGGGATTTCTTGACTCGGAAGCCTGGGTGTATTCTCCCTACCTGCTAAGAGCTCAGGTGCAAAGTCCTGAAGGTGCCGAGTCACTTAGGAGACTCTTCTGCTGAGCACATGAAGGGAACACCACTCACATCGTGACGTACCGATGTATGCCCTTAGTACCTGACATACCGGCATTCAGACCCCTCAAGCAATGCTTTATGCATCTTGTACCAACAGAACTTCTAAGTGACAAAAACCGTCTACGATATGCTCAAACTAAAAGCTTGCACAGGTGAACAGGTGAGACAGGTTCCGAAGAGTCGACCAATGCTGAGTCATGATTAGTAGCCAGAACCCATGGTCTGTTCTAGTCTCTGCCCTCTGGAGTGTACGACTCTGAGTCTTGTCGGGTGTATAATATTGTGTAGCCATTGCAGCAATAACACAAGCAGTTTATGGCCCTAAATTGTCCTAAATACCTCCCATTCACCCCTCTCTGTACCCTCCACCCCTGGCAACCCTCCTCATTTTACTCTGTCTGTATATAGTTTTGCTTTTCCAGAATGTCAGTTAGTGGAACCATAGCATCTTTTTCCATTTTTTAGACTGGTTTCTTTAACTTAGTAAAATGCATCTTAACTTCCTTCGTGCCTTCCCATAGGTTGTTTCTTTTTAAGGACGAGCTAATACTTCTTTGTATGAACATATCACAATTTACATAACTATTCACCTTCGAATATCTCAGTTGCCTCCAATTGTTAGCAATTACGAACAAAGCTGCCATGCGGGTTTTGATGAACCTACCCACTAGTTTTCTATCTTTATCAATACAAGTAGACTCAGTGTGAATCATCAGTAGGATGCTCTTCATTCAAGGGATCTGTAAAGAACTACCTTTGGGCTCAGGTCTTGCTTTATCACTTTATTTCAGTTTTTATGCATGGGTGCTCTGCCTGCATGTATGTCTGTGTACTGCATGCATGCCTGGTGTCCACAGAGGCCAGAAGAGGGCAGATTCTCTAGAACCTTTAAAGATGGTGGTGGGCTGCCGTATGGGTTTGGAGAGTGAATGTGAGTCCTCTGGAAAAGCAGCAAGTGTTCTCCTTAATCCCTGAGCCCCCTCCCCCTACGCCTTTGGGCTCATTTTTTGAAAATGACAATCCTTAATTATTGTTTCTGATTACTACATAACTTTCTGGAATTCATTTACTACAGATGGTCAAAAGTTCATCACATGACTTCAAGAGTGTTTTCATAGAAGCATAAGTTTTCCCTGTTAGATTTACACATAGCCACCAGTGAATAGGGATGCAAAGAGCAAGAGGAGTTCCTACCCAGTGACTGTGGCAAGTTCTCATCTGTTTCAGACACGCTAATATTACTTCCTTGGATTGTAACTGCCTAGTGAAATGGAATCACATGCAGTTTCAAAGAATTATTCTCTGATGCTTGTACTCTATGAAGGAAGAGCTTGGTTGAGATCACCTACACCAATGTCCCTAACAATGGCCTTCTGCTATGGACTTCCACAGCTAATGCTAGAAGGCTTGTCTCTGTGACTGGAGGTCACATCCAGGAAGAGCCAGTTTCCTTTCCTTCCAGCTCCCTCATTCTCAGGAAATTCCTGCTCCCTGTTGCAGATATGTTCTTGATCACACGGAACATTCTGGTATTCAGCCTCACACTGTTCTGTTGGTTCTTTGTGCAGCTGAGGGATGCTCACTTGAGTAAAAGTCAAAGACTAGATAGAGCCCCTTCGAAGCCCCTAGCAGCATCTATGGTCTGTACACTGGAGGTTATGACAGGAAAACAGGCTTCCTTCCTTGAGTGGGATGGAACATGAGATACTATAAGATCCAGCCAGAGAGAGCCCTGTGAGACATTTTCTTTTTTTATTAGTGATTGATGGGGAGGACCCAGCCCATTGTAGGAGATGCCATCTCTAGGCTGGTGATCCTGGGTTTCTTAAGAAAGCAGTCTGGGCAAGCCATGGGGAGCAAGCCAGTAAGCAGCACCTCTTCAGCTCCTGCCTCTAGGTTCCTGACCTGTCTGAGTTGCTGTCCTGGCTTCCTCCAGTGATGGACCACAATGTGGAAGTATAAGCTAAATAAACCCTTTCCTCCACAACTTGCTTTTGGTCATAATATTTCATCAAAACAATAGAAACCCTAACTAGGACCATTATTCAGTCTTAAAAAAAAAAATAGATTCTGATACACACTACAATGTAGATGAGAGGCAGGGACAAATGATGGGTGCCACACACTGAACACATTATGGTAAGTGAAGTATACCCACCACAGTGAGGCAAATAAGTGTGTGAGTCCACTTTTGTAAGGTTCCTAGAGTAGCCACACTTACAAGGACAAAAGCCACCAGGGATTGAAGGTGGGGAGATGGGGAGCAACCCAATGGGCCTGATGCTCCATTTTGAGAAGGTAAAGCATTCTGGAGATGGGCAGTTGTGGCCATTGTACAATGATGTGACTATCACCAAGTAACATGGAGCTGTGCCTTAAAACTAGTTAAAACATTATTGTTTAGTTAGGGCTGCTTAATAATTTTTTTAAAAAGTCAGTGTTGTAGTTATATAGTCATGTACAGGGGTAAAGTCTTTTTAACATAATATTTTTCTTGATTATTTGTGAAATTTACATCATGAATCCCATCACAATCTCTTTCTAGTCCTTCCAGGTGTACTCCCAGCTCTTGCGATACCACCCCCCCAAAGAAGACAAAGACAAAGACATAGACAAAGACTATGACATCAGTGACAGAGAAGAAGACGAGGAGGAGGAGGAGGAGGAGGAGGAGGAGGAGGAAGATGACCAAGTCTGATTTTCGTTCACTAGAGCATGATCAAACACCTGGTGGCCAGCCTTTTAAAGGAAACTTGAATCCTTCCACCCCTATTCCTACCAGAAGCCATCAATTATGGAGAGCTACACTTCAGCATCCTTATCATAATTTTTTAAGAGTTCTCTTTGACAACTTTCTGTCCAGGCTGTTACTTTGTGGAGGGGGAGGGGTGAAGTAAAGTGGGAATAGAGGTTATCACAGAAGCTTTCTATGTCTTTCTTTCTCAGCTGTTAATCTGCAGTCTTCAATAACACGGCAAAAGTGGCTTCCTAGCTCTTTATAAGTCAGCAAGAGCACAGACCATGGATTTCCGCATGGTTTTGGGCAGCACTTGGCAACAGACATAATGTCTTAATCTTGGGTCACCATAAACCTTGGTTACTCCAGATTTAACAACACAGTCTTCATTTATGCTTCTTTCCCCAGGACAGTCATTAATAGTATCCCATTCACTCACAAAGGTGTCCCAGCTTAGACAACAAGTCGTCAAGGCTATTGCTACATCTAGTTCTGCAACATCAAGTTGAACAAACCTTTGTACTTTCAGCTTTTTAGCAAACGTGTCAATCTGCATTTTCTTGAATGACTATAAATTTGATGTCCAGTGAAACTCCGTAGAGTCTGACCATTTGTAACTGATTTTTATTACATTCTGATCACATTCTTATGAAATTACTACTTTAAACACTAAGACTACCGAATGTTGAATAGAATCCTACGGTTCAACTTCTATAGATTAAAAGGTATGGGGCTTGCAGAGATGGCTTTGAGGCCAAGAGATCTCACTGCTCTTCCAGAAAACCTGAGTTCAGTTCTGAGCACCCATATTTGTCAGCACCAATATCTACTTACACCTCCAGCTCCAGGGGTCCAATTCCCTCTTCTAGCTTCTGTGGGCATGTACACACATGTCCATTAACCTGCTCCCCCACACACATAAATAAAAAAAACAAAACCAAAAACACATGGTCCTAGACTTCTGTTACTGTCTTTGCTCCTTAGATCCCTTTTTATTGTCAATGCAAATATTCTTTGAAGTCAGATGTATTGTTTCAATTCACTGTATCTTCTACTCCACCATATGTAAATACAGCGCCATCTCTGCCAGAAAGCCACTGCTCTCTATACTTAAAGGAAACTCATTGTTTTAGTCGCTTTTCTGGTCGTTGTGGCTCAGCAACCACGGTGAGAACTCATGGTGGGGGAGGCATAGATACAGCAGCATGAAGCGTTTCATCCATAGGAAGGAAGCAAAAGAAGATAAATGTGCAGTTCACTTTCTTCTTGACCTCAGAAGACCAGGACCAAAGCCCAATGGGTGACACCCACATTCAGGGTGGGCCAGCCTTCTTCAGTTAAACCTTTCAAGAAACATCAGTATAAGCATCCCCTGAAGTATGTTTCCATGAACACTGTAGTTAGGAGTTCTATGGCTGTGACAAAGCACCATGACCAAAAGCAAGCTGGGGAGAAAAGGGTTTATTTGGCTTACAGTTTCATATCACTGTCTATTATCAAAGGAAACCAGGACAGGCACTCAAACCACCAGGATCCTGGAGGTGGGAGCTGATGCAAAGGTCGTGGAGGGGTGCTGCTTACTGGCTTGCTTCCCATGGCTTGCTCAGCCTGCTTTCTTATAAAACCCAGGACCACCAGCCCTGTATGGTATCAACATCCACAATCGGCTGGGCCCTCGCCCATCAATCACTAATTAGGAAAATGCCTTAAAGCTAGATCTTATGGAAGCATCTCCTTCACTGTGCTCCTTCCGTTCTGATGACTCTATCTTGCGTCAAGTTGACACAAAGCCAGCTGGTACAGTGACTGAATATCAAGGCAAGCTGACCACTGAGATTAACTATCACATATGCTGTCCTATCTCCACGATTCTTTATTCACAGGAAGGGGCTGAGTGTAGAAAGACCAGCGTGGTCCTCTATGTCCCTGGTTTGGGTTGCAGCTGGTAGCATGTGCTTGTGTGATGATCTCATGCAACAGTCTGTAGTCCAGCTCCCAACAAAAGTCGGCAGCAGCTGTGAATGGAAGTCCAAGGATGCAGCAGTTGCTCAGTCCCACAAGGCAAGCAGGCGAAGCAGAGCCCACATGTGCTGTCCTAACACTACATCTACACCATAGATGACAGTCCCTCCACGAGTCTTGTTTGGTTCTCCTCAAATTTGTTAAAGACATGAAAAGCGAAATAAACAAACAGCCCACACACATGCTTACTACTCATCCCCCTTTTCAACCCAGCCCCCCAGTGACCTAACCAGGAAGAATCACATTTGGATGGCATACACTGTATGATACTTAACAAATAAAAAATGATTGTAATTTTCTTTTATTACTTCTTAAACTTTTATGTCTGTGATTATTTGCCTGCATCTGTGTGTGCATACTCCTTATGTATCTCATGCTCACAGAGGCCAGAAGAGAGCACTCGACCCTCTGAAACTAGACTCACCAAAGGTTGTGAGCCATGGGTTGGTTCTAGGAGATGAGTTGCCTTCTGTAAGAGCAGCAACCACTACTTTTAACTGTCGAGTCATCTTTTCAACCCCATATTGACTCTCAGTCCACAACAGCAGTTTTCTAAATGCCGTTATCTCCAAGTACACTCAATATGTTTGGACAAGGCAAGAATGTGTCACCCTTACAGCCCAGAGAGAGAAACACAGAGTTCTACTCCCAATATTTGCTCAGCTTTGACTTAAAGATGAAAACTAGGGAAAGGAAGAGAAGCTGGAATAGGGAGGGGCATCGTTTACACGTCACTACAAGATAAAAAGATCAATAGTTCCTACATTCTTTATAATTAATCAATCCATATTAGAGTCAAACAGCTACACTAGGAGGCTGTGAGATAAGTGGGCTTCATGAACAACAACTTTACTGCAGCTTGGCATAGAAGACTTGAGGGGATATTCATGGAACAGAGCAACGTTTAGCTATCTATGTTCATTCTTGATGGCGAGAGGTTGAGTGGCCAAAATACTGATGTCGCCACTGCACCTGAAGCATACAGTCATATGAGAGTCTGATTTACCCAGGTAACATTTGTAATTCTGCATATAAATGTTTTTCATCAATCACTAGGGAAGATAGTGAAATGGTTGTCGTCTTTTGGGATATAATGTTCAATACAAGAGCATTGATGTAACAGACTAACAAATTCATTATATGCTCCAATCTGCTCCAGTCTGCTCTCCTTTCCTGAGTTTCAGCAGC
This sequence comes from Mastomys coucha, assembly GCF_008632895.1. NCBI lineage: Eukaryota > Metazoa > Chordata > Mammalia > Rodentia > Muridae > Mastomys > Mastomys coucha. Next base: position 177,510,680 of record NW_022196905.1, on the reverse strand, counting down.
TAACTAAAGAAGACTTTATTCAGTGATAGAGACTATTCCTAGACGTCCAAATGCAATTTCTGAGTGCAAACAATGTCATAATTTACTAACAGAAGTGAAGGGATTTGCAAAAAAAAAAGGGGGGGGAGGAATCTGACTGTCAGGGCATCAAAGAAATGATTGGAGTAAACTCAAGCATATTTTCATTTTGCTATCTAAGAAACAAGTCATTTCTGTCTTTGTCAGCATTAAAAAGAGTCCTGTGAATATTGCAGAGGAAAGAGTCAGCAAAAACGCAAGTTCACAGGTGATTCATCTAATGACTGCATCAGCCAGCCAGAGACTATGATTTCTGAAAGGACTGTGGTCTTCCTTTGTTTTATAGGTCATGGAATGGATATTGCTAGCTGAAGCTTTGGTGGGGAGGATCATTTTAAAAATCTTTTTTTCTGGGACAAGAAAGATGGCTTAGGCCATAGTGCCTGCTGGGGAAGCATGAAGACTTGACTTGGGATCCCCAGAACTCATATAAGAAGTCAGGAATCGCCAGGCTGTGGTGGCATACTCCTGTAATCCCAGCACTTGGGAGGCAGAGGCAAATGAATTTCTGAGTTCGAGGCCAGCCTGGTCTACAGTGACCAGGGCTGAGTTCCAGGGCATCCAGAGCTATACAGAGAAACCCTGTCTCAAAAAGCCAACCAACCAAATAAATAAATAAATAAATTAATTAATTAATAGATAGAAGTCAGGAATCATGGCTTGTGTGTGCAACCCCAGCAAAGGCTGAGAGAGACTAGAGGGACAAGACAAGTGGATCCCTCAAGCTTATGAGCCAGCCAATAGAGCTGAATTGATGAGCTTCAGGTTCAGAGAGATCCCATCTCAAAGAACGAAGGTGAACAACCATCAAAGAAAGACATCCAACACCAACCTCTGGCCCATAAACCCTGTACACACACATGCACAGCACATCCACACTAGCAACCACCAAACAAACACCGAAGAAACACACAGTTACATATAAAAGCTCATTTTCCTAATATTTTGTTTTGATTACCAACCCAAACCGAAGAATATTTTTATGTTTAGATGTATAGGGGCAAGTCAGTTTATTTACTTAATACTTTTTTTCTAGAAATTTCAACTTTATACCTACGATATACTTCTGTTTGAAGGGTTAATTATTTACTAACTACTTTCTTTTTTCACTTTTTTTGAAAAATAAATAAAACAAAATATTACCCGAAGTCAGTCTTAGCCTACTTTGAATTAAATATTCTCTCACCGACAATGATATTTTAGATATGTGTTAGACATGATGGCCTGTCACTCAAATCTCAGTCTCCAAGTGTTACATCAACTCCGAGGCTAGAAATCTGTAGACTCCATTTCCCAGAGTCCTTTGAAGGGTGCAAGGCAAAGGTCAGGTTCTACTAGAGAGAATGGCCAGAGAAGGAAGCAGAAAGTGTCTATTGGCTGGCCTGCTCTTGCTGTTGGCAAGTGTTCTCTCCCTTGGTGTGAAGAATGCAGCATTTCCACTGATTAGTGGAACACAGAAAAATGACATGTTCATGAAGTCTGCACCTGTGCTGTCAGCTGAATCTCGGAATTCCGACAGTGGCCATGAAGGCATCAGCCCCAGGGTCACTTCAGTCCAGGTGCTTGGCAGGAATCTCATGGAGCTCACAACACAAGCACTCTCTCCTCTCCCTTCAGTTAGCATCCTCTCTCTCTAACTTTCTTGTGACCACTTCTTCTCCACACTAAGCCCCTTTCTACTTAAGTCACTGCAACAGTTTTCTGATTGTCACCAAAAAGGGAGCAGTCAATGCACCGATGGTAGGAAATGCTTTGGGAGAAAAATAAAGGGGGCTGTGTCCACCTAACACACAAGTGTGTGTTAGAGAACAAGGTCACAGAGCAGAACAGGGGCTACCTAAATGAAGGGATGGAGTTGAAGTCAAAACATCATTAGACAAGCTGAGAAATAACTAAAGAAGGAAGGACAGAAGTAAAGAGAGGAAAGACAAAGACAAAGAAAAATAATGAATCTACCTACATGCAGGAGACGATCAACCACAAGTCCTTCAAATGACCTTGGGAGATACGCCCATCAGGGGTGAATCGTTTCCATGTTTCTACTCTGACCTTTCCTCTCAGAGACCAGAGCCTCAGAGCCTTCCCCATGAAATTTCAATGAATCATGTCCTACATGTCCTAAATGGATCCCCAGATTCAAATAAAATGTCTGTGTGACCAACAGGAAAAATTGTGAGAGAGTGCTGAGGGCATGCGGAGGTTTGGTCTTGCTGTCTATTGGAATGCTAAGTGTGGTCCTGGAGTGTGCATGTAGACCCAAGTGATGCTTTGTGACCCTGCCCCCAAGTTATTTCTGATTGGTCAATAAAGATGCCAACAGCCAATAGCTGCACAGAAGAGACATAGGTGGGGTTTAGGTTTCCTGGGGCCTGGGGTCAGGGGAGAACCTTGAGAGGGAGAAGAAGGTGCAGGAGGAGAATGAGATGTCATGAGTTAGGTGAACCAGAAAAGAACATTGCCCGGAGGGCTGCCCAGCAGAAATTCCTGGTCTGGACTAAATAATTTCTACAACAGGGTAGACTAAGGGCTTTGCTTGGTTACTGTGCTACACTTCTAGCCCCACAGGATCTTAAGGTCAGACCTGCAGTGCAAAGCACTGGCAAGTGAATTATGATAAATACTGTTTCATTTCAGATTAGCTTATACATTGCGAATTCCCTTTTACAGTTTAATGGTATAATCTGAATAAAACAATTTCCAAGCAAGACAGTCACATATAATAAGATTTATATTAAGACTATACGAAAGAAGACAAACACATTTCTTCCAGGCCAGCCGTACCATTTCTGCCTCCTTCACACAGCTCCTGTCAAAGATGCCTATGCTCTGGGTAGCCCTCCCAGGCCTGATTTTTGGACAGGTAGTGTTCAATTTCCATTAAATGTTCTTCCTTCATGTATCTTGATGGGTTGACTTGGGAATTCCATTCTGTAGGCAAACCTTCACTTTGTTCAACAATGCAGTAAACCCTCTGTGCAACTGCAGGGGGTGTCACTGTCGACATACCCAGCTCACTTCTGTTTCTACCCAGTGTCTATCTATCTGTCTCCTCCCCTCCCAGCTCCGTGTGTGTGTGTGTGTGTGTGTGTGTGTGTGTGTGTGTGTGTGTGTGTGTGTAAGTGCCTAGAGAGACCAGAAGGAGGTGTCTAATCCCTTGGACACCTGGAGTTACAGACATTTTTGCTGGTATCCTCATGCTGAGCTGGGATCTGACCTCTTGGTTCTCTGACAGAGCAGTAGAGCAGTGAATACTATTCACCACCGAGGCATCTCTCCAGTGCTTCTACCCCCTCTTCGTAACTGCTCACCTCTGCTAACAGCAAACTAAGCATTTTACAAGCATCATTCACGCACTTCCCAAAACCACCTTCAGAGACATCCATCCTTATGCCCATGTCACAGAGGAGGAAAAGGCTTGAGCTGAGCTTCAGGTTAGGAGACCTTGTTACAACTCAAAAGCCTTCTTTAGTGCTTCTTTGGATTCTTTGGTTTAGACGTTCCCCCAGAATGAAAGACATTCACCCACTTTAAGAAGAACCTCTTATCAAAGGTTCTTAAGCAAAATTCTCTCTCAGGTTATCTGGAGAAGTGAGTCAGAAAAGTTAAGGGACACTCAACTGTCCCCTTAGCATCTCTAATCTGTTAGGTTTCTCGAGGATCAAATTATGAGTAGACCTCAGTTTGACCCCGGTCTCTCCTCAAACACGGTCAGCAGTTTTCTTCACACATCCACTGCTACTGTCTTTAGAACACATCCTCCTTCGTGTAAGAAAGAGTGAGACCAGGAACGCACAGACGGCCATCGACATCGACGACGAATCGCAATGACTGGTTATGCTGTAGGCTCATTTCAATGACATCTTTTGCTCAAATCCTATTTAAAAGTCTGAGCCAGAACTAAAAAAATCACCATGAACTTTTCTCTCAACGTCAAGATGCTGTGTATTGTCAACCGTGTCTGGCTTGTGGCTTCTTCACAGTAGTGACAGATCCTAGATAGTCAGACACTCGTAGTCCTAGTCTTAAAGACCCCTACCCTTCAGAACTAAGCCCAGTTAGCACTTCTTGTTGACAGTCCTCCAAACCAGTAAGATTTGGCTTTATAAAAACAAACAAACAAACAAAAAACACAAAATGGAGGTTTAAGGTTTCCTGGGAATCCACTGTCCCCTGCCCCCTACATTTGAAATCAGGTTAAGTTCTTATCTATGCAGACCAAGCATTTTTCAATGTCACCATCCCTTTGACAAGGATAAAAATTAAAATACCGAACTACCTTAAGTATACTAAGACATACACCAAAGGACAAACTATGCTCAAAGAGCAGCATCATTAGAGCAACCAGATTTTTCTAGAGGCAGGCTTTCATTTCAATGAGGAAAGGAGCCTATAGGGGGCTCTTTTTTCAAATGTGGCATCAACAAGGCAGGCAGTTCTCTGGAATGGTTTCCTTAGTGATGAGATGCTTGTGTCACAGTCTCCTTTTAAATACACCACACACAGTCAGCAGTGGCTCTTGGACATTCCTCCCCAGAGATCGTCATCTCCAGAGATCCACCCCCAAGTGTCCCTAAGGCGCGGATGGATCATACCACCAGAGTTGTTGACACTGCTCTAGCAGGCTGGCAGGGTTCTTGATCTCTGAAAAATTCTACACCTTTCCCTTCGATACAAATTAACCACTTTTTCCGGGAACCAGAAAGAATAGATACCATAACCCGCTATAGGAATAACAGTGCTTTTATCTGGGGGGGGGGGGCGTTAAATACCAATCCTTGCTGGTGTATTAGGAATAACCTTAATCTTCAAGTTACACGGATCTAGTCTAGCCTTTTCCTGCACAAAATTTCCTAGGTGCATTTTAAAGATTTCATGCACTCTAATACATAAAGAAAGGCCGGGCTCGGAGTTGTTTGCACCTTTGTCTTTTTCTATATGTTATTTCTGATAACGAGTTCAAGTTAATGCAAACAGGCTTACACAGGAGGCACGTAGCATTGTATAGATCCCACGGTCCTATTTTGACTTTCCTTCCAATAAACTGTTTTTTTCATCCTCAGCTTTGGAAACTTTCAGGCTGCTGAGTTATCTTAGTTCCCGCCTCCTGCTAGGTAGAAAACCATTTCCCAAGTCACGGCTTTTAAAGGGAAAGATACACGTGCGACCAGAAATAAGAATTCATCTCCACCTTTATACGTCTGAGCGTGTCGCCTTAGACTCTGAGAGCCTATTTACCTTCCCTGCCATCTGAAAGAACGTCCTGCAAGGCAGGCTGCTCTGCTTTGGTCAAGTCTCAAGTTTGCAGGGTAAACAGGTTCTCCCACCGCAACAAGGATGGCCGAGGAAGACCAGGAACTCACCCAGGCTTGCAGATCCCAGGCGCTCTGGCAGTCCTGGGGATGCAGAGCAGCTGCAGTTAGGGCAGCGGAGACTCGGGTCACCATTGAGCAGTGCAGACGAAGGTCAGCACCGGGTTTTGGGCGGTCTTTGCCCAGGATCCGGGCGGGAGGCTCGGCCGAGCACTGGCTCGGAGCTCTTCAGCGTCGCTGCCCGGGCTATCCAGGATGCAACTTCCACGGGTCGGCCTAGGAGCGTGAGAATGAAAGGGAGAAGAGTGGAGAGAGGGAATGAGGGGTTCGGGGGTGGGGTGGGGGGGAGGGTAAGCGGGAGTGCGCACAGGACGGAAGCGCGCGCCCGGGCTGGAGCGCGGCTCCATAGAGAAGTTGGAATGCAGCCGCGAGGCCGCGCGCATCCAGGCTCGCGTGGGGACCTCTTGCGGAGCTGCACGGTTTGGGCACCAGAGTGACAGCATCTGCGACTTTCCGCGACCCCCACCCAGTGCGGTCCCGGTCGCCTGGACCCGCCCTCACCTCTCCCCAGGCTGTGACCGCAAGCACGCGGCGCCTCGGAGTCGGCTCGGCGGGCGCGGGCGCGCGGCGGAGCCCAAGCGGTGTGGCCGCTCTATCTGTCCCCTGCCATCGCCGCGCCCGGACCTGCCAGAGGCTCAGCTCAGGATGACCTTCCTGTCTCCCACCTCGCTCTACTCCAGTGTCTGGTGGGGGTGAAGGGTTGTAAGAGGGAGAGACGCCACTGGGCGGGTACACCTGGCGGGCCCTAAGCGCAGATCCATACCTGTGGTGACACCCACGTGACCCTGAGCCAAACTCTTCCCTTTTGATCCTGACCGCAACAGACTGTAAGGAAAAATCCCTACCGGGTATCTGGGCACGTGGGCTGACTCAGGATTGGAGGAATCAAGTCCAGCCTGTCACCGCATAGGAACGCTTGCTTAATCTTTTCGATGTTTTGCTAAAAATGAGTGGGTCAAAAGCCGCGTGTGTCACAACAGTGCAGGGTGGAATTTAGAAGCGATCGCCCAAGATGAACATAGATCATTGTTTCTGCAATAATAGTGTTAATTGCTTTCAGTGTCGTAGCTAATAACCTTCAACCTCTATTAGTAAACAACACAGTTATGGCAGGGTTCTCTGTACTTAGAAAAACAAAACAAAACAAAACAAAACAAAACACATGTTCCCCCGGAGTCGGAGCCCAACACAGTCAGTGATGCTTTGCTGGCTTTTGGATAAGAACCCCATGATGTTGAGTTGCTGTCCCATTAGTTATAGATGTTGGTAGAGACTCATCTACGGTCTCCCAAAAACAGTGCATTTCTAATGCCGTAGGAGGGCTGCGGGAGACCACATAGTTTAATTCAGGGATAGTGCTCTAGTACTCAGTTTGCTGGGGTGGCCCAGGGAGAACTTCTGTTTGGACTGCTACTGCAGTGTCGAGAATAACAAAAAAGCCATCTCCTCCTCGGATTAAAAAGAGGTAGGGGGACTCACTAGCCTGTTTCCCATGCTCTTGAACTCTGAGCCAACAGGAAAGACACTCCTCATTTTCCTTTCCACTCAAGGACTCTATAGTTATTATGGTGAATGGAATTCATCTTAAGTACTGCCATACCTTAGTGTATTGAGTGCTCCAAGTCAGGGACCTAATATATACCAAATCATAAAAGAGAGCTGAACAGGACAGGATCAATGGGAAAGCGACCTGGTTTAGATTTCATGAGAAACATGAGGGAGGGAAATGACTTCAGTCGAGGGGGGTCAGGGAAGGCGTCCCGGTGGCCAGGGCAGGTGCAACCATTTTGGTTTAAAGAATTAAGGTGTTTTGAGATATGATGGTAGCAGAGGTTCTTAGCCTTGTGCAGGGAATGGGAATGAGCCTTGACAAGAAGGAGACTGAAGCTCTGGGATACTGTCGAATGAACATACACATTATTTTACATAAAATACAATGCATTTTATAGGTGTGTGAAGAATGACCGATGCAAATCTGTGCACGGCGTGCGACCCATTGAAACTGCATCACGCTGCCATTGGCAAAGGCATTGGGCCACACCTAAGACTACCTTGGAACATGTGGACTCTAGTTGGAAACTCAAGGCCCGGGAGGCAGGGAGGAAAGTAGATCATTGCAGCTGAGGTTATGATAAGCCACGAAATGTGAGTGATGACTATGGAAACAGAAAGGTTGCTTGTATACTAGGAAAACAGCTAGGCTTTAAAAAAGCAGCTTCTGTTATTTTGTATCTGAGAGTTCCCCAGCTCAGCCAAAATAGAAGGGAAAATAGAGCTGTCTAAACAATGACTGGTGCTGGTGCTGAGTGGGTGTGTGTGTGTGTGGGGGGGGTATGTGTCTTATTACTCCATCATTTGTGGTGTTTGACAATTTTCCATGAAAACAAATCTAAGGACTCCTTGCTCTTGGCTCATCAAAACCAGTCCTATGGACTTCTCCAGCTTCAACTGTTAGGATGGGGAACTGGCACCTAATAAAAGAAATGAGGTGCCCACAAGATAACTCAGCGGGTAAAGGAGCTTGCTGCCAAGACTCGCCACCTGAGGTCAACAGTTAGGACTCACGTGGTGTAAGGAGAAAACATGTCTGAAAGGTATCTCTGCACGTCTGCACGTCTGCATGTCTGCTCGTCTGCACGGGCTGAGGCACACACATACGCACTCACACAAACACATAAGCACACATGCACTACACGTGGAGCAATAAATAACATGTTAAACAGTAAACGAAAAAGGAAATAACAATGTCAATGACGATATACATGACAACAGTAGTAAGTAGAGTTCCGATAGAAACAATGGCTATTCTCTTACAACGAATGATGATATATGTTGATATAGCATCTACAGAAAACCAGACCACTATAGAATACAGAGAAGCTATTGCGTTTTTTTTTTTCCTGGACATACAGTTCATTTCACTATACTGCCTCATTAATAGGGTTCCTTTATTATTACCTCTTATGACCACACTATGTGATATTACTATTACTGTCATGGCGATGATGTTACTTGATCCCACCCTCGATTTAGTTCTGCAGGTCTGGCACATTCACCGGAAGGAGAAGGTTGAAGTCTCTGAGCACCTGTCTTGTACATGCGCATGTCTCAGTACCTGCATGGCTTGCTTCCCCCGTCTCAGACAGGCACCCACAGGGCTAACCTGCATACACCCTGGCATTGCCCATCATATGACTAGCTCAGTCAGGTGCATTGGTGTCTAGCTTACCACCAGGAGGGTGTGCTGTATTAGACCGTGTCTTAGCTTTTTGTTTTTTCTGTCGTTGTGGCAACTTACCCAGCAAGCAACAGGCAAAAGCAACTTCAGGGGAAAAGGTTTATTTGGCTCATAGTTTCAGGTTCCAGGTCATCTCTAAAGGGAAGTGTGGGAGATTGGTTCTAATGCTTTGATTCAATCTGGGATCTGCATGCCCAAACGCTAAAGGTCGGTCCCCAATTGGTTTTTGATCCATCAATAAAGATGTCAGAGGCTAATGGCTGGGCAAGGGAGAGGAGGCAGATCTCTTAGAGTTGTGTAGGCTAGGATACAGGGGGCAGGAGACAGACAATCGCCAAGACCCAGGGAAGACTATCAGACACAGGAGTGGCAGGAGATAAAGCCAACCAGCCGTGGGAGATTTCGGGTAAGTGGTCACTGTCTATTTCCCCAAATGGGGCTTGGGTAATTGGAAGAATTAGGGGTGTCCAAGCCTTGAGGCTGCCAAAGCATTTAAAAAATAAGCTAATATGTGTGTGTCTTTTATTCGGAGATCCAAAGATAGCTCCTGGGCAGGTGCTCGACTTCCATTCCCGAGAAGTCAAGATTCAGGGATTTGAAATAGCTACTCATGCCACACTCCTGTTCAAGAGCAGAAAGCAGGAATTAGTGAATGCACACTCGTGCTCAACTGACTCTCCAGTTTTCAATCAATTCAGGACCAGTCCATGAATTGTGTAGCTGCTTTCAGAGTGGGGCTTCCCACCTAAGAAATCCCTCCCAGGCATGCCCCCCGCCCCCACCGCCAGCCCGATCCAGATTATTCCTCGAGATTCCCCTCCCAGGTGCTTCTACGTGGAATCAAACCGATAGTCAAAACTAGCCATCACAGAGAGTGACTCCTGAGCGGTTCAAGGGGTTCTATGGCTTTTTTAGAGGGGGCCTGTGGGTTTGAACTCAGGCTATGAACCTACTCGGGGGCACTGTTAATTGTTTCGTTCTCTGCCTTAGAAGAAGCAAATCCAGCGCGCGCCAGATTGAATTTTACAGTAGGGAGCAGTGGCAGATGCTTCAGCAACTGAGGAGTTCACCCTGCTGAACTTCCTCAGGTAGCTGTTTCGTCGTGGACCAACAACACATTGTGACTTGATCTTATGTAATAGTACAGCCTCCTGATTGCCCCCGATTCTGTCATGGCAGGCAGGGGCATCTCCGGTGGTCCTTTCCACGGCGCTTCCTGTGTGATTTCTTCCTTCTTCCTTGTATAAACACAAGCTACGACTGGTTTCTTTGACAAATTATTGTAAAACAAGTCACTTTTTAATCCATCTTTTTAACAATTATTTATTTATTTTGCTTTTCCGTTCCCGTATCTTGAGTGCTGTGCCTTTGTGCATGCGTGTACACCACAGACACGCCTTGGGTTTTTAGAGGTCAGGTATAAGGCATTGGAACTGGAGTTAAAGGTTGATTTGGAACTGCTGAGTCAATACTGTGATCCAGACCTGTGTCCTCTGCAATAACAAAATAATCTCCTAACCTCTGAGCCATCTCTCTAGACCTTTCACTTTCTTATTTTTGCTAGTAAAATAAACAATTTCTTATAAAATATTTTTGAACTGTTATGCCGCAGGCGGGCCAATCTGGGCCTCCCTCAATCTGTGGGAGAAACGGGGTCCTAGTCAGGTCGACAAGGAGTAGGCGAAGAAATGATAGCAGAGATGACACATGAAGTATAGGATCTGAATGTATTTCTTAAAAATGGCATCAGACTTTTACAGTCATTGCACAAGAGAGATGGTAAATCTGGTAGCTCAGCAGTTAAGGTACATCTGAGGCCATCTAAAACACACTGGGTCTAAAGCAGTAGCTATCTCTGAACTGGTGCTGCATCTCCCTGGGCCCAAGCGCTCTGGGCCTGGGGGACTGCAGACTGCATGAGTCTGAGTCCTAACTCATTTAAGTTCTAGTGCGAGTCCCTAGTGCTAGTCCTGCATGCGAGTCCAAGTCCTTGTTGTTCTGCAAAGTGACAAGCAGGCAGATGACAAGAGTCACGTAGTAGGCAGGTGACAGTCACATCAAGGTCAGTGATCTTACTGACCAAGATCACGTATCCAGTTGTGAAGCAGGCGGAAGAGCAATGGTGTCCTCCCTGCTGGGGTTAATTTGGTATTCCTATTCTAATTCTCTGGTTTTGCTGGAGGCAATGACTAGGGTTCTGACCTAACACTTCTAGCTAATGTCCTTGAGTGGAAGCCCTTCGATTACTCTCTAGTATGTAAAACATTTCTAACTGCCTTAAGGAATGTGCTTGACCTCTGTTGCCAGCTCTGGCAAGACAGATTCCTTGAGAGAAATTCCAAGTTATGGACAGCTTGGTATTAAACTAGGATAGGTTAGTAACATTGTGTTGGCCAGGAAACAATGTCCAATCTTAGCCATTTACGAATCATTTCTTGGGGTACCTTTATGCCTAATTATGAGGGTGTGTTGACGATTGGAAAGACTTATCTGGAACACGTCGGAGTTAGGAGATACCAGGACTGTCTGAATATCCAGGAGGCACAGAACTCCTTTTGGATCCTTATTCTCTCTTATCCTTAATCAGGATTTTATCCCTGATATTTTGGATGTGACTGGAGTAGACGAGTGTGTGTGGCACTGTTATAAAAACTATAACCAAATAAATAAATCTTTAAAAAAAAAAACTATAACCAGAATGTAGCAGCTAATGTTTTAAATCATTTATTTTATGGCAACATAGGATAAACATATAATAAATAAAAATTAAAAACAAATTATTCTGTGATCTTTCTGTCTGACATTCGTTAATCTTTCCATGTCTTAGGATGTACCACAAATCCTATACAGTGAGATGCAGTGGTCCTCCATACTTAGACCCTGCCTGGCTATGTCTCTGAGTCCAAAGAAAATCATGAGTTACTTCCAGCTTATACAGTCTCAACTTCTACATTTCCCAAGTGCCACCCATGTTGCTGTATAAAATTCATGCAAATGCTTTGTCTAGAGCTGCTGAGCTTGACTTGTCTGATTCTCATCGCTGACTTAGCAAAACCTCGAGCATTTAAAGTTCAGTGTATGTATCTGGACTGAGTTTGCATCTACTGTTGTAAGCCTCACTAATGTCTGCATAGTGCCTGGTGTCATGATTTCACTGTTTCCAGGACTTACTCGAAGACCCTGCTCTTAGTTAGTGCCAGGTGTCTCCTACAGGTAGTATCTGTCTGTGTATGTATGTATGTATGTATGTATGTATGTATCCATCTATCTGTTATTTATCTATTTTCCACCATCATGTATGCATGTATGTATCTATCTATCCATCTGTTATTTATCTCTCTATTTTCCATCCATTATGTATGTATGTATCTATCTCTCTATTATCTTATCTATTATCTATTATCTAAACATCCGTACACCTATTTTATCAATCCTCTATCAACCTTATCTGTCTTCCTATTACCTATCATCTATCTCTTTTTATTATAGCTATGACAGAGACTTTTATAAGTAACATTTGCTTATTCTTTGAAAAAGTTTATTTATACAATGTATTTTGATGATGGAGACTTTTATTAAAAAAAATTACTGTCTTCATCCCTTCAAAGTCACAGTTTTGAGTGATTCTAGTTAGTTTACATAATACTCTGTTGAAGCAGACAGAAGAAAGCCTGATCCCAGGGTAATGATGAACAGAGAAGTCAGTTTGAGATCATGGGGGAGAAACTGTGAAGTGCAGTTTCTGTAAAGAGAGATTACCTTAGAAACCCTCCTTTGAGAGAGATGGACAAGGCTTTACAGGCTCACAGATTTAAACCATTCCCTATCACAAACCGGTCTGACTGGTCTGGGGAAAAATGAGCTCACAGCTGTTCATAATGTAAATCAGCACAATTTAGACAAGGAAATGCCAACCTGACCTGCCCCAGGTATCTAGGGGACAAACCCTATGGCTCAGTCCTGAACCCTTCACTTCTCCAGCCCTCTGGTACCAGAATCTAGAGCTGCTGTCTTTGTCCAGGGAACTGGATGCTCACACCTTCAAAGGCTGGGCCAGCTTCCCTGTCACCTAAGATGCACTTCCCAGCAACCATCTGATAAGATTTTATGAGCCAAGAAGAGACCAAACCTGTTTCCTGTCTGTCTTTTCGTACTGTATGAAAACCGATGTGCCAAATGTTAGCATTCCCCAACCGTCTTTCAACCTCCACTTTTTTGTATCTGTGATCTTTCCCAGGACCAGTGCCACCACCTCTTTCACCTCAGGAGACACTCTGTGAAGGTGTCCCCTAAAAATATCAGAAACCCCCAGATCCCCGTGACTGGTGATTTGCTTGGCATCTCAAGTCTCTCTCAGGGCAACTCACATTGGCAACAGGCCCTGTGCTCTCTGTGGCCCTAAATATGCTTCTAGCAGATTTCTTCCAGGAATCCCTGTCCTCCAGGCACCTGGTGTGCCCCTAGACTCTTGATTCTCACCCCTTATCTCCCACAAGCAGTTACAGCCTGCCGGGTTTGTCTCCATAGTTTTTTACCTACATGTTCCTTTCTTACCGTTTCTACCCGAACTGTGTGTCTCCTATGCTTTCCACTTTTATCCACTCTTCCGATTTCTACAGTCTGTGGTGTGTGTGAGTGTGTGCGTGGAGGTGTTCATGCAGAGGCCAGAGGAGAGTGTCAAGTGTGCCTTTATCACTTGCCACCAGTCCCTAGTATCTGTTCTAACTGTAGACAAGCTTGTTTATTTTGCCCTGCAGAAACTAGGCCATCCCGCAGTTAGCCTTTGTGTTATTTACCCACTTTCTTGCAGTCGCTGAGGACATTGGGGACATCAGGGGACTTGCTCTCCTCTCTCTCTCTCTCTCTCACCGAATTTCTCCTCTTTTATCACTTGCAATTTGAGGGCATACAATTTTAGGAGTCAGCTTCTTTCACCACCAACAGTGAGGGACATACATTTTGGTTTATGTTGTCAATATTTTTTTCAAGAACTATTGTATAATTCTCCTAAGAAGTTCTCTCAGATACAGGATGTCCTCTCTGTTTCTCTGTCTCTCTCTGTATCTCTCTGCCTCTGTCTCTTTGTGTCTCTGTCTCTGTCTCCATCTGTCTCTGTCTCTGTCTCCATCTGTCTCTGTCTCTGTCTCTGTCTCTCTCTGTCTCTGTCTCTCTCTGTCTGTCTCTGTCTCTGTCTCTCTGTCTCTGTCTCTCTGTCTCTCTCTCTCTCTCTCTCTCTCTCTCTCTCTCTCTCTCTCTCTCTCTCTCTCTCTCTGTTGTTTTTAGTTTGGGATGTATAGGGCATGGAAATAGTGACCTCATCTGACACAATAGGAATTGAGACTATGAAAATATAAATTTCTCAAAGAATGTGCTGCATGAATAATGAAGCATTTACACAAGGCAAAAAAAAAAAAACAGAGTCATGATTCTGATGATTCTGAAGAATGACTAGACAATAGAAACATGCTGTTTAATGGACAATAGTTCTGTGTAGTTTTTACAAACATTAACAGGTATGTGTAGGGGCAAAAAACTGGACAAGTATGCTGAAATCATGCTAGCTGCTTTCTCTGGGCAGTAGACTTTACACTTTTTCTGTTCATCTATAAGGAATAATGTTCATCTTTAAGGAGAAAGGGGTCCGCATACCATTTGGAAGTAAAGCATTCCGTTATTTACAGTCACCATCCTTTCTTGCAACACTGCTATCAGCAATTGAATATGTGGAAAGTAGTGGCCAGGCACTGCCCTCTTATTTCTTTACTATTATTTTAAATTCTCAAGTGTAGTAATGCAAGAGAGTGCAATGTTTTAAATATGGTGGTTACAATTACCACAGCATTCCTATCACAAAGGCCTACTCACAGCCATGTTCAAGGTATTAGTCGACTACACATACCCCATGTTGGATTGGAACTGCTGGGTATTTGTATGTTTGTTACATGTGGTTAGAATGTAAGATATCTCCCATAGGCTTATGTGTGCACTGTGCCAGTGGTAAGGTTTGGCAACGCTGTGGAACCTATCAAGAGGAGATGAATCAAGCAGGGGCAGACCCTGAGGGTATATGGCCTCACTATTGTGCTGTATATGTATCAGTTGGGACTGGGCTTCGCCCGTTTCCAGATTCCAGATTCCTTCCTTATTCTGAACTCTATCTTCTCTTCCTGCTGACACATCTTGCCTTCCACAGTTTCTTGGAACTATAAGCCAAGGAAAAAAAAATTCCAGTCTCTCTTTAATTGTTTTTTAAAATTACAATGAAAACATTTTTGAGATAATATAACCACATTTCCCCCTTCCCTTTCCTCCCTCCAAAACCTCCTCTTGATCTCTTTCAAATTCATGGTATCTTTTTAACTGTTGCTATACCTTGCTAAATACATAAATAGAACTAGCTCAGTCCATATAATGTTACTTGCATGTATATGTTTTCCAGGCTGACCATGTGGTATTGGTTTAGCAACTGGCATGCTCAACTATTTAGTTGCCTATAGTTTTGGTCTAGGGATGAAGCCTCATTCTGTCTTCCTGTTACTACATCGGTTGCTCATTCTTGTTCAGGCCCTGATTAGGCAGCCATATTGATGAGACTTCAATGGATGCAGCATCTCTGACGTCCTAGAGATCTCACGGCAAGCTCTATAGTCCCATGGCAAACTCTACAATCCCGTGGCAAACTGTACAGTCTCATGGCAAATTACAATCTCATGGCAAACTCCCTGTTTCTCTGGCTCCCAACAATCTTTCTGGCTCATTTTTCTAAATGATCCCTGAGCCTTATGCAGGAGTTGTGCTGTAGATGTGTCAGTTGGGACTGGGCTTCACAACTTTCCATTTTGATTGGTTTGTGGTTTTCTGTAATGGTCTTTGCTACTCAAGTTGCTTTTGTCAGGATACTTTATCACAGCAAGAAACATCAAGAAAATATCACACTGGGGAAGGTTAAATATTGACTCTTTGTCTGAGTATTAAGTTTATATGAAAATCAGCTTCTGGAAGAAAATGGAGAAGAGAAATAGGATCATTCTGTGTGCTCATGGTCCTAGAAGCATACAGAATCCCTGAAGACCTGAAAGTCTTGGGGAAAGAGAGGGAAGATATCAAGATGGTTGGTTATATATTTTTTTAACTATTACTTTGTGGAATTTTTGTTTAATTTTCTGTGTTATGGTTCATGTGGGTGTATAAACACATGTATGTGCAGATACATAGTTATATACTCATGTCTGAGAGGTAGATATCATTTGTATCCTTTGATTTCTATATTTTTTTGGCACAGAGTCTTTCACTGAAGTTGGAGCTCTTCAGTTGGGCTAGGTGGGCTGGCCAATAACCTTCAAGATCTACCTGTCTCTGCCTCCCCAAAGTGGGTTTTACAGACATAGACCACTGCTTCTGGGTTTTTATGTGGTTACTTGGGGAGTCCAAACTCAGGTCCCCATTGTCTCGTGTCTAGGACTTTACGTATTGACCCATCTCCCTAATGGCATTTTGGGTAGAATTTTTGGGATATAAGCTTTGAAATATTTTAGAAAAAAAATGAATTTTTAAGAGCAAGTCCTGGGATTACAGAGATTGCACAGCAGGTGAGAGTACTTGTTCTTCTAGAGGACTGGAGTGTTTGATTCCCAGCACCTGCATGGTGGCTCACAACCATTCGTAACTCCAGTTCCAGGGAACCTGATGTCCTCTTCTGGTCTCTGCAGGCACTGCACAAACATGGTGTACTAGCATATGCAGGCAAAACACTTATACACATAAAATAAAAATAAATGTATCTGAAACATTTTATTTAAGAAAATAAGTTCTAACGTATGCTACCAAAAGTTGGCTTAGTAGAGAATGGTTTCAGAAAACTGAGATAAAAAAGAATTATATATACATACATACATGTAGCATATATTCTTGAAAACAATTGTCTTAGGGTTTTACTGTTGTGAACAGACACCATGACCAAGGCAACTCTTATAAGGACAACATTTAATTGGGGCTGGATTACAAGTTCAGAGGTTCAGTTCATTATCACCAAAATAGAAAAACATGGCAGCATCCAGGCAGGTATGGTGCAGGAGGAGCTGAGAGTTCTACATCTTCATTTGAAGGCTGCTAGCAGAATATTCACTTCCAGGCAGCTAGGACTAGAAGTCTTAAGGCACAGTGACACACCTACTCCAACCAGGTCATACTTATTTCAACAAGCCACACCTCCAAATAGTCCCATTCCCTGGGCTAAGCATATACAAACCATCACTTCACAACAATTTATGATAGTTATAGTATATCTTCTGAGAACAGGCAAGACGAGTAGTAAACTACAGCCCTGCTCCCAGAATTCTGGTGACTAGTATCCTGTGACCTTGACCTCACTCTAGACTGCTGGACTCACGACTTATGTTACTATCTGAAAAGTGGGAGCCGAGTTACTAAGTTCTCCCACTGATTCCAAAAATAAGCGTTTTTATATGGATCTGGAAGTTCCTGAAAAAGAGGAGACATGGTGCCTCCTTCATCATATTCATTTGTGATGAATAGGAACAATTGAGGGTTACGGTTGCCTAATCTGAATTTTAATGGGCTGCATGTAGAGTTAATTGAAAGCCATTTCTTTTCGATTCATTTGAAGAATTTAGGAAGCACTTGCCTTGTGAAAGTTGAAGGGAACCTTTGTCCAAGTGGCTCCAGAGGAGACTTGAACCAGGCAGGAATGAGCTGCAGGGAGGAGATTTCAGACCCAAGGAAGAGAGGGAAATTTCTGAAGTCTCACCTGCCTGCAGATGGAGCTTCTGCAGGAAGTGGAGCTTGTTCATGAATGAGCCAAAAGAAGGCCAGCTCATTCTTGGTGCTGATGCAGAGGAAAGTGTACACCAAGGACGACCTCAGGGCAGATACAACCCTGCCCTCTCCAGAGCTGGAGCTCTACATTGTCATGCTGACACAGACTTTGACAAGTGGCTGTTAATGCAGATACTGTGAGTTTGGTGTTCCTGGCAGAGTCTACACAACTGCTTTATTTCGGCTTCTTGTGGTATCTCCTTAGACAAAATGTAAAAGAAACTGATTATGTTTGGAATTCACAGTCAAGATACAAACTAGGGCTACAGAGACGGCTCAGTAGTTATGAATACTAGCTGCTCTTTCAGAGAACCTGGGTTCAATTTCCAGGACCCGCATGGTGGCTCACAACTGTCTGTAATCCTAATCCCAGGAGATTAAACAATCTTTTCTGGCATTTTCAGGCGTAAGACGGTCCCATGTTGTATAAATAAAACAAAAGATATTAAATATATATATAATGTGTATATATACATATACATACATATATATGTGTGTATGTATACACACACACACACATATATATATATTTGTTTTTTTGAGACAAGGTTTCTCTGTTTAGCCCTGGCTGTCCTGGAACTCACTCTATAGACCAGGCTGGCCTCGAACTCAGAAATCTGCCTGCCTCTGCCTCCCAAGTGCTGGGATCAAAGGCATGCACCACCACTGCCCAGCTAAGAAATATATATTTTTAAAGACACATACAAATATGAGAAAGAACAGCAAAGATTAATATCCCATTAGCTGAGGGATTCACTTGAGTCCAGAGCAGGGACTTTTACATGGCTACCACAAAGGCATTGCACACAGATGACCAAGGGAAAGAGGGTCTTATTTTGACGTAAGACTATATGTTAGTGTGGAATTTGTTCGTGCATTTTCTCATTTTAACACAAATGACGAAGAAGAAATAAAATAAGCTAGCAAAGATGCTCAGTAGTAAGATCACTAAGACCATTAAAAAATGTAACTGACAAAATATTCTCAAGAAATATGATAGGATTTTTTTTTTCCTAGAAGAAAAATAAGGGTTGGGAGTGTAGCTCAGTTGGCTAAATACTTGTCTAGCAATCTCCAGCACTGCATAAAGCTGGGCATGGTGGCACAGGGCATGGTGGCACAAGGCTGGAATTCCAGCGCTCAGGAGATGGAGACAGAAGAGTCAGAAGTTCAAGGTCATCCTAAACTACGTAGGGACTTCAAGGCCAGCCTGAGGAGTGGGAGAAGGTAACAGAACAGGAGTAGGTATCTTCTACCAGACAAGATTTCAGATGAAATAGAGGGAGATTAAAGTCAAGATCACAAGGCAGAAGAGCGTTGTTTTTAACATTGAATGTGGGAACTCCTAATCAGTGGTAGCTCTCCTATTCTCCTTGACAGAAGCTTCTCTATGTTTGTGATTCTGGCTGCATGCAGGAAAGCATAATGTCCCACGTGCAGCCACCACGAACAAGCTCAGCTCTGCCTGGCCATAAATCAAATCCATGTACCCTAAAGTGAGCAGCTTCAGCAAAATGTCAGGTACAGTTTTCCTGCATCCAAGCAGGAATAGATATTAAGAGATAGACATTCTTTATACAAAGAAAGGGTTGACTACACTTGGGAAATGGAAATGCCCAGACCCCGGGAAAGGCATCATGTTGAGACAAATGAACTGCTTTCCCCCAGATTTCAATTACACCTGACGTTGTGTTCTAGAATAAATGTACAAATTCAATATACGTCAAGCTTCAGCCTCAAAAGAGCTTGGGATGGTTTGGAGCATTTCATCGACTGTCATTTTCCACTTCGGGTAAAGAAAATTTTACACGAGACATGGCCAGTTTTCCATGAATTGATTCAGGATCCAGGTGCATATTAGAGAAGAATAGGTTGGGCAAGGACTTGAAAAGCTATTTTAGGTTGTTCTTTTTGCTGTGTGTATGAGAGAAAAATGTCAAGGGACCGAAAATACAATTTGCCTCTCAACAGATTAATTTTTAATGCTGCTAGCCAATTATTCGAAGACAAGGACAAAACACAGATTTCCTGGTTTGGGGAAGGGGCGGGGTCTTCCTGTCTTTTCCTGCTTTGGTGTGCGTGTGTGGGGGGGGCTTCCTGTCTTTAAAAGGAAGGGTCATTAAAAGAGCAGATGACATTAATAAAGCAATTATGTGTACATAGCAAATTTAGGAGATGGAAGGGATTTAGAACCCAATTGCAGAAAAGAGAAACAAAGTTGTGCAGAGACAATGAAAACAGTCCCAGCTGTGGCTCCTAAGGAGAGAGCCGGCACAAAGCAGCCACACTGCTCTCCTGGCTTTTAAACATCAACTCTGGGATTTCGTTATATTTTATGTTATGTCAAACTGGTTACATATTCCTGCCAAATATTGACTTTAAATATTATTATAACACTTTAAAAAATATTTTTGCCTGTGCTAGCTGGTGAGCAAAGTACCATTGTGCATTAACCCAGGAAATACTCAGGAGATTCTGAGACAGCCTTTAAATCATGATGTTATTAGGTTTTTCAAGTTTTTGATCTTACTAACATGGAGATCGAGGCCATATTAGGTGATTTGCCCAAAGTCAAGGAATGATGGTCTTACGGATGGAAGTTATTTGTGCTTAACTCTAACACCAGGTTTTAGTTAGTTAGTTTGTTCTGGAGTGTTTTAAAAATGTATTTTATGTGTATGGGTGTTTTATTTACATGCATGTCTTTGTAACATGTGTGTGCCTAGTATTCAAGAAAGCGTCAGAAGAGAGTACTTGATCCTCAGGAACTGGAGTTACAGACAGTTCTTAGCTACCATGTAGTTGTTGGAAATGGAACCAGGTCCTCTGAAGAGCAGCCAGTGCATGTGACTGCTGAGTCATCTCTCTAGCACCTGAATGTCAGTATTCTTCAGGGTAATAATGAGCCACTTAGACATAAGAAATGTAAACAACCCCAACAAAATGTCAAAAGTTCTTGTGGCCGGGATTTTACCTGTCAGGAGATCAAACACTTCCCCTCAGAAGGCTTTCTCAAGACATTACCACTGGAGTTATAGGAGCCACTTGTTCAGAGCAGACAGCACTGTCACTAGGGGTTTCAACCTTCTCTGTACATCTCTAAGTTTTCACTGTTTGGCCTCTTTTATCCCTCAGCTTGGAGAATATGAGTTGAAGCTGTATTATGGTTGACAGTTTGGAACTCACCTTATATAGCACTGTGTTATTTCCCTCAATCCTTAAGAGTCCTGGTCCTGTCAAATCGGAAACTGCTTTGGAATATTACAGCATGGCCTGCATTTCAGAGTCCAGTGCATTGTCTTGTAGAATAGGTCTTTAGCATCTACTAGCAGCAATGTATATGGTGGTGGTGATTAGGATACATGCAACGATAGCAACATGCTAAGTAGTTAACTATTAAATGATAGCTCTTGAAATGAATGAGCATTTGTAGATAATTTTCTCTTTATGATAGAAATAGCACTGATCACAAACTGGATTCGCTTACCTCTTGTGCCCCCGGGGAGATAGCATGGCCCAGTGTCCTTTGCAAGTCAACTGGTAACTTGACAAGTGATCTGTCTCTGGCCAGTAGGATGTCAGAAGCAGTGGCACATGCTTTCTGCCTCCCTCCCTCCATCCCTCCCTCCTCCATCTCTATCTCCTGAACACAAACAGAGTAAGTAAGTAAGTAAAGAGAAAAGACTTCGTGGACCACAAATGTCCACATGGAAGACTCTCTCCTGAATGCTGAATCTTACTGTGATATATCAATTGGAATCAAGTTGTTTGCTGTAACACTTTGTATCGCATGTCTGCCACATGTGAGTGTCAGGTATGTATTTACCATCACACACACACACACACACACACACACACACACACACACACTATTGCACAGGGCTCTCTTTGTTCCTATGTTGTGGGTTTGGTCTACTTATGTTAATTTGGTCCCTAAAATTACATGGGAATCTACACATCTGCACATAAGACTCTGAAGGACCCTGCCTCCAGTTGGTTTTGATTGGTAAATAAAATTGCCAATGGTCGATGGCTAGGCAGGGAGACAGAGGTGTGACTTTAGGATTCCCAGGAAAGGGACTGAGGGAGGGAGGAAGATATAGCAGCCATATAAGGAAAGGAGTAAGGACCAGGCCTGAGAGGGGCAGAAGAGAAAGCATAGCAATCATGTTAAAGCCAAGGAAGAGTGGCCCTAGCCCCTCCCCCCCCCAACAGGGTCTAGAACAGCAAAGATGGAACAGAGATTTTAGTAAGTTATAACTCAGGAATATCAGAGGGGGAGGTGTTAGCTATGTTGAGGTTTGGGGGTGGCCCAGCTATTGAGCTATTTAAGGCATATTAAAATATAAGGCTGTGTGTGTGTGTCAAGAACCCAGAACATTGGGATGGGCAGCAAGGAACCCATGCCACCACCCCTCTGACGATTTGAGTAGAGATTAATTGGCAAATTGCAACATTCCTAGAGTTCTCTTGTCCTGAAACTCCACCCCTCTACATCTTTACCCACTTAGACACAGGGGTGTCAGAGCCCAAATGTCGCTTATATGAAGCCCCATTTCTCACTATAGATAATATGATCGTGTTCCCCTCTGGACTGCCACAGAGCTCTATTCTCCTTTTACACTTCCATAGCTGAGTCTTGGCCACCGTCGGGTCCTCAGCACTTATTAGCACTCAATAGAAATTATTCAATGAAGGAATGGAGTGCCTTTATACTTTCTACAGGTTAGATACATCCTTTGTGTGAGGGATTGCATTACAATCATCTTTATATTTCCTCCTGATGACTACAGCACAACCTTGCTTATGATAGTTTCTCTGAAGCGTTGTGGAATGAGTGGGCAAACTGCTGTTCGTGAGGATGAAGAGGTATGACTTATTTCCTTTTTAATGTAGGTTGGGTATGCATCGCAGCCCCCTAAGTATTTAAGAACTATGGGGAATGTGTCATTGAACATGACCTACACTCTCCTACTGAAGCTTCACACCTTTGTGAGTCTCCGTTACCCAACAGCCCTGGTGCTCCGGAGCAGGAAGGAGTACAGCTGGCCTGAGCTATTTCTGTTGAGCTGATGTATTTACAGAAGGGATGGTAGCGATTCAGCTGCTATAAATCAAGGTCACTGCATTATTTCAGGAAAGACAGGCTTTTAAGAGTCTTTTCCCTCATGATTTCTAAATTAGTCACAAATTCATGCTTGTGTGTAGGTGGGAAAATGAGATGTAATTGCTTCGGGGGAGAAATTAGGGAGCTGGCAATTGGTGGTGCCAGAGCTCTTACAACCCATCACTAATCAGCACTATAAAAAAAGAAAAATAGAACATAGCTGTTTTGTGACTACACAACCAAGAAATACGAATCATGAGAAAAGGTCCAATGATAAAAGTGACATGTAGTTTACACACTGAGAACATGACCAACACTCTATGTGCAAACACAGTCTGATTTGGGAAAATGTTCCCATATATTAAAAAATGATCACTATCAGCAAACATGGGGCATATATCTTTAACTCAGCATTTGGGAGGTGGAGTATAGGAGTCAGAAGTTCCACAGTGAGCTTCCATGTGTGCTACATAGTAAGCCGCTGTACCTCACAAAACCGAAACACGAAGCCAGTCTCCCAAACAAAAAAGAATACGCTCCCCTCGTTTGTTATTGCAGATAACTTCAAATCATGTCCCAAAATATAAAAATATATTAGTGTCCAATATTACAAAGGGAGGAAAGTGATACTTTCAAGATCAACTGTACAATGAATTCCAGGTATGATTTTTTTTTTTTTGTAAATTTCAAACACCAAGAAAGAGACACAGAAAAAAATGTAAACATTTACAATTCATTTCTGACCCTACTATTGTCAGCTTCTAGATGCAAATTTGATAGGGGACTCTATGCTTCCCCTAGACTTTGATTGCAAACGATGCCTTTGTCCCTACAAGCATGATGTACAGTAGCGCTCACACAAGCACCATCACGAGGTATCTCACTCGATAATTACTTAGCAACTACATTCTGAAGACTTTATCTGCTTCTCTGACTGTAAACACAGGGATTTACTTCATTTTCTAAGGTGTATTAATTTTTGGTTATCTTCTGTGTATGAGTGTTTGTCTGCATGTAGGTCTGTGCACTACATAGGTGTAGTACACACAGATGGCAGAAGAGGCTACTGGGTCTCCTGGAACTGGAGTTAGAGATGAATTGCCACGTGGGTGCTGGGAACAGAATCCTGGTCCTCTCCAAGAGCAATAAGCACTCTTAGCCACTGAACCACCTCTCCAGCCCCTGGCATGTTTTCTATAACCAGAGACTGACATTACTTTGGTGGCTTTATTATAAACTGCCATCGTTAAAAACCAACGCTTATGACTGTCATGCACATGCATGATTATTCTTCGGGTTAGAAAGTGGAAAATGAAATAGCTATATTAAAAGATACTTAGCCGGGCGGTGGTGGTGCACGCCTTTAATCTCAGTCCTTGGGAGGCAGAGGCAGGTGGATTTCTGAGTTCAAGGCCAGCCTGATCTACAGAGTGAGTTCCAGGACAGCCGGGGCTACACAGAGAAACCCTGTCCCGAAAAACCACACACACAAAAAAATACTTATAACTTTTTTTTTTAATGAGGAATGTTCCTCAGTGATTGATATGGGTACTTTCTTGTCACTGAAGAAAATGTCCTGACAAAAGAAACTTCAGGAAGAAAGGGTTTGTTTTGGCTTCCAGTTCTAGAGGGACATAATCCATCATGAAACAGGCAGGGAAGCAGGAGGCTGGCTCATCGCTTTGCATACACGCTCAGAAAGCAGAGAGTGAGCAGGACGTGGGACCAGACTATAAAGCCTCAAAGCTCACGTCCAGTAACCGGCTCCCTCTACTAAGGCTCTACTACCTAAGGGTGCCACAACCTTCCCAAAGAGGAGCATCAGCTGGAGACGAGTTTCTAAGCATGCAGTTCCTTGGGGGGACATTTCACATTCAAACAGTGGTCCTGTAGGCCGGTGTTTCTCAACTTTCCTAATGCTGGGACTCTTCAATACAGTTCCTCATGCTGTGGTTACCCCCAACCAAAAACTCACTTTGTTGCTACTTCGTAATTGTAATTTTTCTATTGTTATCAATCATAATATAAATATCTGCTATGAAGGCTATCTGATATATGATTCTCATGAAAGGGTTGTTTGACCCCCTCCAAAGGGGTCATGACCCACAGGTTAAGAACCACTGCTCTAGATGAAAACTATCAATTCCTTACCCAAAATCTGAAGCATAAGAGTGCCCCACATTCAGCTCTGAACATATTTGCCATTCATTTTTGCCAACTTCCTGGTAACGCAATTCTCATTTTTCTTTTATTTGCACTTGCCCAGTTGTTAAAATGATGGGGCAAGTTTTGTCAGTTGTATTTCTTTTGTGAATTACTATTATTATTCCATTCATTTCCTAGGATTAGGTTCATTTTCTTTTCCTTATTGACTTGTGAGACACAATTAATAGACTTTGGTAACCCATTGTTCTTAATGCAACAATATTTTATTTCATTATAGCTACCCTGTTTCATTTTTATGTGTTTTTTGTTATATTACAGCTCCCATTTTTCAGATCAGCAAAGCCTATTAATCATTTATATCATGGCTTGGGCAGTTTGTAGTTCATTCTTCTTCCAGACATGTTTATAAAAAGACATGTCTGGCCATTTACAATAGTCAAAGATAGAATTAGCTTAGGTGCCCATCAACAGATGAATGGATAAAGAAAACTCTGGACCTGTGGAGTAGAGACACACAAATAAAAAAGAATGACTTGCAGTTGGTTGAATTTGAACACAGACTCATGGATATGGAAAGCCAACTGTTTAAAAAGAAAAAAAATTAGCCTTGCACAAATATGTAATCGAACCAGGAAAGGGTGCCTTAGTAGCAACAGGACACATTGGCTCTCTGGCATGAGGCTGCTCACTGAGCTGTGGTGATCTTCCGCACATGAGTAGAACTGTTCTACAAACTCAAGACCCCCACATTCAACAACGTCACTGATGTCATCAGAAAATGCAAAAACTTAAGTTTTACTTTTAAGCTTTAATTTTACTATCAGCAAATAAAATTGTCAGTTTTCTCATTGGAATATGAGCTCCTTTTAACCTATTTTAAAGAAAATATCTACAAAGTACACAACTTTGAATACCAAGATTTTCTGTCATTTATTTTTAAAATTTTAAGTAAAAATTAAATTTATTAAATAAATTTATTTAATAATTTAAGTATTAAATAAATTTATTTTTTATTTAAAATTTTAAAAATAAATTACCCAAAACAAAATTACCCAAACTTGGAATGTATTCATTGAATTGAAATGAATTTAAAAGTTACTTGCCAAACAAAATATCAGAGAGAAAAAAAGCTGACGAATTACCAACCTATGACTTAACAGAGCTTTTGGAGGTCAGAATTGAGAGCAAGGAACTGTAGAACCAAGCTATATTTACTCTACTGCTGGTACCTACATTTTTTTAGCAGTCATTTTGAATCACCTTGATGGACTTGAGTGCCCAGTTTATTGACAAATATAGAGTGGGCACCTGTGCCAAACACTGTTGTTCTTGGTCCTAAGTATAATGAAACCAAGTTGTAAAGCTTATTTTTTTTTAAGAAAATGATAAACATTTAAACGGATAATCAGCATTCCATATAGTATGTGCTGTGAAGAAAAGCAAAGTAAATACAGAGGGTACAGATGAGACAATTGGTAGGGGAGAGAGAAGAGGGGAGGGGAGAGGAGAGGAGGACAGGAGAAGAGAGGGGAGGGGAAGGGAGGAGAAAGGAAGGGAGGGGAGGGAGGGAGGGAACAAAACTAATACCTGATGATTTAAAATAGGGAAATGATTCAAAGAGCACAAATGCAGGCAGTGAGGTAGGCACCATCACAATGAAACACATTGAAACATCACATTGAAGCATCATACCTGTGGGGAGCAGAGGAAGACTGAGTTGGAAGCCTGAGCTGTGGCGTCACTAGTACATTGTGCTGTTGACAAGGGAACAATGTCAAGGGCCCCATAGCAAAGGCTCCCTCAGGGGACAGAGTTTGGGTTGAGAATATGAAGAAAATGTTCATGATGGCTGCCTGCATCCACCCCAGCTGTTTATGGTGTAAAGACTGTTTTCCTGCAAACTGCTCCTGAGACTGGGATGAGCTAAACCTGCCCTCCTGATCCAGCTGTACCCCCAAACCCTGTCTCTTTAGGTGATAAACCTGCATCCTTGTCCAGCTGGAGACGATACCCCCGCCTCTCTGTTCAACTTCATATAATAAACATGGCTGAACTTCCAGAGTGTTGAGGGTTCTCTACCTTGAGACCTCAGGTCACTTGATCCAAGCCTTTTGTACGTGAATCCATCTGTCTGTCTTTACTTCATTTTCTTACCATCCTAGACAAGTCGGGTTACCAAAAGCCCTCTGGACAAAGAGCCAAGGAAAGTACTAGCAAGTGACTGAGGAAGTTGGGTTTATGAATGATGGCAGCAAAAGAGGCCATGGCAGGGAGTGAAGGGTGTAAGAAAGAGCTATTCCAAGATGGTTTGTACTGAGTGATTATGGGAAAAGACAAGAACAGCCCCGTTGTGGACTAGCTGTGTTATCAGTTGATGCAGGCTTCCTTAAGAACAAACTCATATATTAGCCCACTCTCAAAGCATTCTTTCCTAAAGCTGCAGCTAAAATCTTTATGGGGAAGGTAGTTAAGTGGGCCCAGAAGTATCTCTGATTGTCACCATTACCAAGCAAGCTAAGCATGCCAAGCCATCTTTTAGGCTGTCTTTACCTCTTAAAGACCTTAAATTGAGCATGCTCAGTTGTGTAGACGTGACCTCTCCCAGCCTCAAGTGGGCTGGACCGGACTTTGCCCTTGCCACAAGCAGCTAGCCCACTTAGAGTGGAGTTTCCGGAGATAAAGAAAGCCCTTTTGTCCTGCCGCTTCTCTGCCTCTCCTGAAGTTCCTGCTAGGAGCCACGCCCTGCTGAGCTGCATCACCTGGCTTCCGGACAGAACAACAAGATGCTAATTAGGCCACAAGATCCTGGCTTAACTAGAGGATGGGTTCCCTGCCTATATATTCTCAGACTCTGAAATACACATTGGACCTTGATTGGAACCTTTTGACTCGGTCTGGTTATTTCTCTCGCAGTCCGCAGTCTGATTCCCTTATTCTCCCCAGGTCCCTGCCTTTCTTTCAGGAACCCGGTTTGCCTAGCTGCTAGTGGCTACATGTATATCTGAAATCAAGCATGCTCAGGAATGTGCCTATCACTCTATGGGTATATATAGATTCCTTGAAAAAAATTTTTCCCCATGTTTCCCCTGCTCCATGAGGGTCTTGCTTTGGAAACAGTTCTTGTGTTGCTGTTAATAGCTCCTGCTGTCTGCCATAATTATTTCTCTTGTTTACTTCTTGGATGTGTGAAACCCATTGAGCTCAGTGTTGTCAGGAAGAAGGGGTAATCCTATCACTGGCTGTCTCAGACATCTTCCTAAGCTCTGAGACTCCACGTACCTCACTTCTATGGAATCTAACAATCGAAGCTCCTCAAACCTCTGCCCTTGAGAGCTAAAGCCCTCTTTGACCCAAGAGAGTCCCTTTTCATAAAGCTAATTAATGATGAGTTCTATTGAAATAAGGTTTTTCTGGGAGTGGGTGGGTGGATCAAGATGGTTTATGGCACGAACATTTGGCAAGCACGTTATGTTTTAAATCCAACAAACATTTTTGAAAAAAAAAAGATTTATTTATTTTTATTTTATTGTATTTGGGTGTGAGTGTTGATAGTGTGTGAAAAAAAAATCTACCATAGTTCCACCCCCGATGTTTATGGCCTGAAGATTGTTCTACAAAAACTACTCCTACTGAGATTGGCTAAACCTGACCCCTTCATCCCGCGTATGCTACAAACCCCGCCTCCTTGTGTATCCGTATGCAATAAACCCACCTCCTTGTTCAGCTGTATGAGCTAATCTTGCCTTCCTAGTTGGGCATTTTTTCCTGCATGTATGTTTGTGTACCCCACACATGCAATACCCAGGGAGACCAGAAGAGGACATCAGATCCCCCTGTTAACTGGAGTTACGGGAATTTGGAAACTCTCCTGCGAGTACTGAGAATTGCACCCTAGCCTCTGGAAAAGAAGTCAGTTCTTTTAACCGCTGAGCCATCTCTCCAGCTCCTTACAAACTTTTCTTCTCCTTTAGAGGGTGCCCTCTGCGGGCTGAGCCTTTGCTTCCCTTTCTTTGCTAAGATGATACTGTGCATGGCTTTTTTCTTTCTTTCTTTTTTCTTATCGCTTTTCCTGTCCTGTTTGTCTCCGCTTTCCCTAAGAAGCGCTAGCTATCCCGGTGTCCCCAGTACATACTTCACTTCTTCCCAATGAAAGTCAGCAAACATCAGGCTCATAGGCATTCGGAATTTAGTCTCTGGGTAGCATCTAATTGGTCTGAGAGGACAAGCTAGTTTGCTTCTATCCTGTAACAAGTCTATGAAACTATTCATCTCCGTGGGCATTTTGATGATTATAGAAGATGTCCTTTGCAATGTGTGTGATACACAGTAATGACTAGGGACTTCCCCTTCAGGTGTCAATTCTTGTGACTTAAGTTTTTACATTTTAAAGATTTCTTTAGTTTTATTTTTATGTGTATGAGTGCTCTGTTCAAATGTCTGTCTGTCTGCATGCCACATGCATGCCTGGTGTCCTCGGAAGTCAGAAGGGTGTTGGAGCCTCTGGATCTGGAGTTAGAGATGGCAGTGAGCTGTCATGTGAGTGGTGGGAATCCAACCTGGACCCTCTAGAAGACCAGGCAGAACATTTAACCATGAGCCATCTCTCTAGCCCAATTTTTATATACTTATGTGTTAAAAACAAACATGGAAAACAGACAGTTGGAGTCTGATGTCCTTCCCAGGGAAAGGGGGTCCTCATTCCAATACTCTGTTCTCTCTCTACTCAGTTTGAATGAATCCATAAGAGCTCAGACATGGGTTTTTATTTCTTATGCTGGTCACCGTGGGAGCTGAAGAGAAGAGAATATGCACATGGGTCAAACACAGGGAAGACTTTAAAAGACAATATATATTTCTTTCCTTTTCATAATCAGTTCCTATCTTATAGCTAGAAGATTTAAGGGCTTGAACTTAATGTTCTAGCTTAAACTCCATGTTCCAGGAGCCTTCCAACCAGACAGCAGTGAAATACTTAAGTCTATTAGTGTACAGTTCCAGGAATTTCAGAGTGAGGCCTCTGTCAAGTCAGATGCACGCTGAGATGCATTTGTCTCATCTGTCTAAGACCATGGGTTGGAAGCAGATCACTGGAGAGATTCATCCAGAGCATCCAACCCTTCTGTCAGGTCCTTATCTCTCAGCTTTTAATTTATGGCACATGAACCAGTTCCTTGCCAGCAGAGATGGAAGTTAACTGTTGATTCAAGAGACTGGCAGTTCTTGGCAGGGCTTGGCACATGGCAACCAGACATTGGAATGCATTTTCAAATTAACCTTGCTACTCCATCTTCTCCCTGCCCCTTCCTATCTGGGAATGATGCCATTAACAACCAAGCACTGGGGTGAAACTCTGAAGCTACAGCTATCTAGTATGGCTCCAAGAAGAAATTTTCAAGTCACATCCATTTGTCATCATGCACACCTCTCCGTCCAGCAGCAATTACCCTAGATGCATGATGTATCAGAGCTCTCTCTCCAGACTTCTGCCTCGTTTGCCTTTCCAGGCTCCTTGATGCTCAGCATAATGTCCTTCCACATAGTGGGAAAAAACTCATTAGGTACTTCAAATACCCAGTGAAGAAATGAAGAAGCTGAGAGGATAACTCAGGCAATGAAGTGCTTGTCTTGCAAGTAGGAGGGCCTGCCTTGAGTATCCAGAACCTACCCCCAAATACCAGACCTGGTGGTACATGCCTACAATCCCAGCGCTGGGAAGGCAGAGACGGGAGGATTCCTGGACCTCACTAAGCAGCCCATCTAGCCTAAATGGTGAGCTTCAACTTCAGTAGGAGGACTTGCTTCAAAAGATGTGCACCTGCACAGTACACACACGCACCCGAACACACATGTACAGCTGCACATACACGGACACCCACACGTTCTTTTTAAAAAGAAGGCATCGAGTACTCTGCACCCTAGGATGTTGGAGCCCCTAGAAGTTTTTGATTTTTTTTTTGTTTTTGTTTTTGTTTTTGTTTTTGTCATGCTTTGGAATGAGAGCCTGCATTTAGGCTTCAGCATGTGAGGAAGCAAATTATGAGTCTTCGTCAAAGAATCAACAGGCCGCAAAGCCGTAAGGTTCTCTTTGCCTTCTCAGGAGAAAGCCATCTGCAGAGTATACATTACTACAATTTAAACCAGGCGGTTTACCTGGCTTCCTAACCAGCAGCTTATCTGAATTAAAATGTGCCTCTCTGGGACCACAGGTCTTAGATCAGGAGGCACAGTTTGACCATTAGCAAGGAGACTCTCCACTCAGTCGAGGTGATCTACACACAAACTTACCTCCAACGGGGTGTTAACACCACCATCTCTGGACTCTGGATAGGCAAGAGACAAAAACAATGGCATATGAAACATTGCAGTCCACACTAACGAGCGGACTAGCATCACTTGGCTTTAATTATATTCATCCCTCATTACAATGCCAAGCAACTCCCTGGATTCAGGACTCAGAGATCTCCTTCCTCCCCCCACCTCCTATATTTTCCCATTTCCTTCCTTTAAAAAGGCCAAGTACAGGGCTGACTTCTGCTGCGTTGGGAGCCTTCTACTTGCAGCTCGGCCCCAGTCTTCTTGCTGTTCTGATGCAATTTTCTCATTAGTAAATGACATAGTGTCCCTGGTTGATTCCTCTGACTGAGATGTCTATTAAGTTAATAGATGAGATTAAGTCAAGATAATTGAAAAGATTTGTAATCCCTTTGATGCAATCATTCATTTGTAAATCTAATCACAGCAATAGGCATAGGGCTAACCACCTTTCCTCACCAAGAGGGGGGGCTCTTTTTTTAGGGGAGAGGGCACCATTCAGTAGGATTTCGAGGTTTCAATCCATTAGGAACAGATCTATAAGATCAGGTGGCTCTCGCAGGCGAATATTGGTAAAGGCAACATAAAGAGCTTATAAGATATCTTATCCCATTTCTTCGTGTTCTCTGTGAGCAGAGAAGACAATACAGAGGGGCAAAGAAAGACCATAGCTGATAAAATAAAAATAATTAAAAGAAAATCATGTTTTCAGACTATCCCATCCAGGTTGAAGCACCTAAGAAAGGATGCCCTGGCATTTGAGGAGAATGAAAACTTGGCTCCATCCATGGCAGGGAGGAGTGACCACAGAAAGGGGAGCCTCCCCATGGAAAATACCCATGTCCAAAAGTTCTACTTGCCTTTTTTTTTTTCATCTTTTTAATCAGTGAGAATTTAGTTCATGCAAAATATCTAAGTAAAGCTAGCTCTTCAGCTCTGGGAATCTTCGATCTCTCCTGTATCAGTGGGTTTTTCTCTCATCATGCTGATTTTTTCCATGTAATAAAGTTTCAAACGAATGCAGCAAGCACTCATGGAAGCTGGTCTAAATGCATTTAATGCTTCATCTCTCATGTAGACATTCAATTTTTCAGTCCGGAAAATCAATACGTGGACATGTTATTTTAAGTTCTGAAATGAACGGCCAGCAGCACTGCGTAGGAGCTGGTAGAAGTGATTGCATTAGGGGACAAAAACAGCTGCAGAGCCTCCAGCTTTATTTAAATCCCAGGAGATGCTCAGGGTTTTGGCTTTAGTTTTGTTTTGCTTTGCTTTGCTTTCCCCCTCCGTGTCTTCTACAACGTACAAGTTTCATTTCAATGAAAACAAAAGAATCATTTTCTAATGTTTTTGAAAGGTCATTCTTGTAAAAGATGGATTGTTTAAGTGAATTATAGTGCAGCTATCCCACAGAAAGGACAGCGTGAGGGAGACCCACCAGACCTGATCAGGAGGGATGTGTAAGAGGTGAAACTGATGAGAAATAGTCCAATACACTGTGGATAGTTGTGGGACTGTGAAAGGTAGCCTTGTTGCCAGTTGAGCTAAGGCTCAAAACCCCAGAGACTTTGAAGGGACGGTAGGTGTTTCTCCTGTTCCTGGGCACCAGACCCCTGTCACTAGCTGCAGCTCTCCATAGATTTGGAGCCATCAGTCTCATAAGATCAATGCCCCAAACCCTCCACAGGTACAGGATGTGATCTGTTAGGCTCAAGGCAGATCTCCATTTTAAGGAGGTACCTAAAGGCCTGGACGGCTTAGCCAATAAGCTTTCCTTCCCAGACACTGCTCCCTGCAAAAAGTATTTAACCTCATGCCTGCCCTGAGAAGTGGGTTATGGTTTCACTCATCCACTTTTCGCCATGACAATAAATGTCTTAAAACCTATTTTCATCGGGATCCGCCATGGGGAGCCATGGAGAAGGCCTTCGCCTATACAGCTGCTGTCTAATCTCCTGTAGAAGGCCTCTCTGTGCTCCCAGCCATGGCGACCACCAAGCCCCAGCCAACCACCGTCAACCCAAGGACTATACCTGAGGGAACAGTCGAAACCACATCTTTTCCCCACCTCAGCCCCAGGCTAGATCCAGCCTGAGAGCTCCCACTCAGTTCTCAGCGCTTTTGAGGCTCCCAGCCATGCCTGGATGTCCCAGACCCTGAGAACCAGACTGCCTCGGTCTCCTTGTTGGCCTGGGGATCCACGAACCAGCTCCGGCTGTTCTGAGCCTCATATTGTGTTCCCCCCCAACCCCAGAGCAGTGTCCCAGGGCTGTCCTACACCCAACACCTGCCTGGTGTGGGGTAAGCGCGTCAACTTTCTACTTCCTGCCTCCCTGAGTGGCCAAGCCCTGTAATGGAGTGGATGCGGGACCTGGTAGCCCTACAGATAGTATACGTTCATTTGCAGCATTGGCAAAGTGTCCTAGCTTGCTGAAGTAGTCCTTGCCTGTCTATTTGCCCAGTTATGATTATAGCCAGTGCCCACTTTCATTCTTCTGATTTTTCTGATTTGGAAAAATATTCCACAATGATCAGACTCATCTCTATGTGTTTTTATGTTTGCACATATAACAAACCGTGAGGGTCACCCCAAGCATTGAACAAAGGCTGAATAGAGAAGGTTGTCCTTGTGTGCTTCTGAATTTAATTTGACAAGGAGATGTATTAGTGTGCTCTGGCTTCAGGATTTTTCCAGGAGGGGATTGAGAGATAGCTTATGAAAACTTCCTATGTAAAAGTTTAAATAGTACAAAAGAAATAAAGCCCCTTCATTATCTCCTTAGCATATGGTGTCAGTCTGTTTTCTGTTGCTAATAGCACAACCCTATAGACTGGACACATTAAAAAGAGTTGAGGTTTCTTTCAGCTCACAGGTCTGGTGTAAGATCAAGAGTGTGCCTGGTATGTAAGGCCCAGGGTATCACGAAGCAAGAGGTGAGGACACATATGTGCATATTCCAGTCTCCTTGTAAACTCGACAGCTTTTGCTCTGCAGGGCCCTCACCTGATCACTTCATCTAATCCCCTCCCCAAAGTCCTGCCTTCAGCAGCAGATGCAGGTTGACTGTGACCGCCATACCACCTTACAATGTGGGTGAGTTTAGAGAAAGGCTGTAGAAGTGACAAGCCATGTTCAGACTACAGCGCCCTCAGAGATAGCCTCTCAAATCTCATAAACAAGTGTTCAGTTTTTAAAGCAAATCAAATGAAGTTGTTGAAATTTAACTTGATGTCCTAGAGAACTGTGTATATACATGCACATGTGTCCTCTTTCTTTTTAACTTTTTTTTAAGAAAGATTTATCTATTTATTCTAAGTCCACTGTAGCTATCTTCAGACACACCAGAAGAGGGCGTCAGATCTCATTACAGATGGTTGTGAGCCACCATGTGGTTGCTGGGATTTGAGCTCTTGACCTCTGGAAGAGCTGTCAGTGCTCTTAACCACTTAGCCATCTCTCCTGCCCTCTTTTTTTTAACTCTTGCATAGCATCCCACAATGGTATGAGCAGGATTGTCTTCCCCAAATTTATGTTGAGATGGTCATCCCTAGTATCTCAGAAAGTTACTATTGGAATAAGACCCTTGTGTTGATTTAGTATTATCTTTCCGTGTGTGTGTGTGTGTGTGTGTGTGTGTGTGTGTGTGCGCGCGCGCGTGTGTGTGTGTGTGTGTGTGTGTGCGTGTGTGAAGGCTACCAAGTTTCTTTCTCCATTACTCTCCACTTTACTTACTGAGGTAAGCTCTCATCCAGGGCTCACTTATTTCGTTTTGTGCTGAGGATGCCCCGCCTCTGCCTCTCAATTGAGCTTATGGGTAGCCATCAAGTCTGCTTGACTTTTCTGTGTGTTCTTGAGATCTAACTAGTCATGCTTAGGTGTCAAGCACTTTATCCACTGGGCCATCTCTTGACGGGACAGAAGGCTTTTCAAGAGATAATTAAGCTTCTTGGAGGTCTTTGGGTGAGCACTAATCTGATACTGGTGGTCTGATGAGACAGAACAGAGAGGAAAGAACATGGTGAGCACACGGGAAAAGGTGACCATTTGCAAGGCAATGAGATGAGCAGGGCTCGGTCCCCATTTGCAGCTCTGACTTCAAGGTTGAAGAAGTAGGAGAAAATACTCCTGCTGTCTAGAAGACTCAGCCTGAGGTCCTGGAGGACCCTGCAAACCAATACACAAAATAGGGGAACACTATGATTTATTGATTTATTGATTACTTCCCTCTACTTTCACGCTACATCAAATTATGCTAAAATAAGACTTGTGTACTGTTCTGTGGGTTCAGAATTCCTCTTTGAGTATGTCTGTGAGAAGGTCCCATTTGGAATCAAGAAGTAAAATTACTGAGTTAAATGAATATATACCTTTTCAACATAAAAGAAATTCCTGTAAAAATGCCTTTAAATGCCTATAATTTACACACACACACACACACACACACACACACACACACACACACATGCTTAGGTGGCAAACACTTTATCCACTAGGCCATCTCTTGATTAGAAATAAGGCTTTTAAAGGGATAATTAAACTTGGAAATATCTATATCTATCTATGCATGAATATGTTCATGTGAGTGCAGGAAGGCAGTGTCTGGTCCCCTAGAGATGGAGTTAAAGGAGGTTGTGAGCCACCCTTCTTGGGTGCTAGGAACCAAACTCAGGTCTTCTACAACAGCAGCCAGTGTTATCAATTGCTAAGCCACCTTTATATCTTTACAGCCCCTATTAATTTTTCTAAACTTCCAAATTTGTTGGCAAAATGTTTGAGACTTCACCCTTATTTTCACATACACACACACACACACACACACAAACACACACACACACTTAATATCATTTCTAGGGAATTAAAAACAGACAAGTAAGTTTCTCAATCAACTTTCTTTAATCTGTTTGCAAAGAATAATTCATTAGAAATGCATCATTCTGTTGCAGATGGATGGAGGGGTGGATGGATGAATGAATGGATGGGTGGGTGGGTGGATGGATGGGTAGGTAGATGGATGGATAGTTGGATGGATGGATGGATGAATGGATGGATAAGTGGATAGATAGACTGGTTGATTGATTGATTGATTGAGTGAGTGAGTGAGTGAGTGAGTGAGTGAATGAGTGAATGAGTGATTGATTGATTGATGTGTGTATAAATGGATAGCTCAATGGAGGGGTGGATGGGTGGGCAGATGGATGGATAAATGGATAGACATTGGTTCCACACCACACCAGTAATCTTCTACTCAATGAATAGCTGCCCCAAAGCAATGGCAAAGCTGGGGCTAAAGACCAAGTGGCTCAAAGAATAAGCTCTTGACTGTGCTCAGCATAAGATGAGTGTTTTAAATGTATTGCTCTTGCTACAATATGTCCTTGAACGCAAGCCAGTTGCTTAATCTGGTGCTTAAGGGAAGAGGCAGTGATCTGTTCCTGCTCTTCCCTTAAGAGAAGCTCTGCTCTGCAGTTACAGCGGCTTTCAGTGCAACCCCTGACCACATCGTCTCCAATGGTTCTTTTGGCCACAGAACATTTTACCTTTATCTGTTAATCTTAGGACCTGATTGTCATCTACAGTGTGAAGAGTGTAACCCACTCACATGAATGTGATCTTATAAATTTTTAAAATAATAAATATTTTAGAGCAATGTCTAGCTGGGAGCATTAGAGAAGAAAATGAATGTTTTGGAGGTGGGGTTCTAGAGAAGGAAGACAGAGAGTGATTTTTAGAGAAGTTAGTTCAGGAGCTAGCCCATCAAGACTTACTGTCTGGAAATCATATTACGATGTTTGATACTAAATTTGTTGAAAGATACGGCAATTCTAACATCATTTCAGAGATACGGATTTTCAGTTTTGTTTCTAGATCACTGCCAGCAACTTAATGTTGATTTTTCACCAGCTGCCATTTAGCCGTGTCTCTTGGGCTTCTTTCTTTTAGCTACAAAATTGGAAAAACAAATGTGCTTATGCAAATCGAAATAAAAATATGAGCCAGGGCAGAAGAAAGGATACTTTGTGGGTCTGTGTGAGAGTGCACGAGTGCACTCTCCTCTTTGTCGTTTAGAACTCCTAGAATTCGTTCAGTAAAAGGAACGTTTAGTGCTTCTACTGTTATCAGTACCATGTGGCTGAGAAAACAGAGTCAGTTGGGTCAAGGTCATGCAAGTAGCCATTCACATACTTGAGACAGTGTGAAAGTGTGCATCAGTGTGGGTGTGCATGTGTATATGTGTGTGCACATGTATATGTAGGTGTGTATGCACATGTTTATGTTCGTGTATGTGTGTTTGTATATACACGTGTGAATGGATGTGTGTGCATGTGTATGTGTAGGTATATATGTGTGTGAATACATGTGTTTATGTTTGTATTCATGTGTATGTGTGTTGGTCAAAATATGTGTGCCAGCTCTCTGTGGCAAAGCCCTGACCTACCCGATTCTCACCAGCTTGGAGAGGACAACACTTCACCCATTCTTGTTCTGCAATGAATCTTTAATCATCATGATTAGCCACATGTGTATGCAGTTCTTAGAGGCCCTCTGTTAAGTTCCTCTGCCTGTAAGGATGTTGGGGGACACACCTTGATGACAGTGACTTAAAATTGATGACAACAGTCTCTTGCCCTGACAGAAAATGACTTTAGCTGGTTATAGTTTTTGATGAATTTGTTTGCCCTTTATCCCTCAGTCCTACACCTTTCTCTTATTCATCTAAGAGGAAATCCAGGCCAATGTTATAATTCTCAAATTCATATGGGCAGTCCTTGAATTTCCTCATAGTTTCACTCATCCAAGCATTTTTGTAGATATTCATTTTGTCTCTTTCCCAACCTCTACTCACCAGTACCATCTCCAGATGGTTCCATGGCCAAAAGTGCCAAGTCTGGTATGTGTGGGATACTATCAACCTGTCTGATACGTAAGATATCTGATATGTGACCCCAAAGAGGTTATGACCCACAGGTTGGTTCTAGAAGGTAGAATCTAGCTACAAGAAGTAGGTTGCTACAAAGAATGGTACCTCCTGTCTGAGCTTTCTGCTTGCTGGTCCACCAATGTGCTAGGAGCCCAGTCTCATGTTCACTATGAACCCCACATGCCTTTTCTGATGAGGAAGGTCTGTCTCCTTTCAAGCCATAAGGCCAAATAAACCATTGCTCCCGCCGGGTGCTGGTGGCGCACGCCTTTAATCCCAGCACTTGGGAGGCAGAGACAGGCAGATTTTTGAGTTCAAGGCCAGCCTGGTCTACAGAGTAAGTTCCAGGATAGCCAGGGCTACACAGAGAAACCATGTCTGGGGGGCGGGAGGGACCCTTGCTTGCTTGCTCCGTTAAGTTGCTTCGATCAGGTCATAGAAGGAGAAAGATAACTATTACATGCATACTTAGTAGACTCTGAGTTGTGGTACCAGTTCTCCATCAATCAAAGAAGACAGGGGTGCACATGAACAACCAGTCCTCTTCCTCATCCACTTATCCTTTCTATAAACTTATTTTAAATTCTTCTATCTAATGTAGATGCTGGTAGAACTTACTGAACATTCATCTACTGGTCCCAGTTTCTCTGGCAGTCACACCGTCCTATGCGTCTGCCCATTGGTATCTAGAGCAGTGGTTCTCAACTTTCCTAATGAGGCAACCCTTTATTTATAGTGAGCCTCAACTATAAAATTATTTAGTTGCCATTTCATAACTGTAATTTTGCTACTGTTAAGAATCATAATGTAAATATCTGATATTCAGTTTATCTGATATGCAACCCCTGTGAAAGGTTTGTTAGATACCCCCAAGGGGTCTCACCCCACCCTCGCCTTGAGAACTATTTCTCTAGAAGGAAGGGAAGCATACAACATTTTGTCTTGACCCACATGTTCTGTCCACGCTCTTTTTATCATGGTGACCTGGGAGGTTCCGTGTACATGGAGGAGAGCCACTGATTTACAGGAAATTTCAGGGTTTAATTGCTCACCTAAGTAAAGCCAAGCTGACCTGAGCTGGGGCCAAGCTATACATTTCAAACTTTGCAAACAGCCAACGAGAACACATGGGTTGCAAATGTGGAAGCAAACTCAGAAGATTAATTTGGAGGGAATCATTCAAGGGACTGCTGTTTCTTCTTCAAGTGAGACTCTGTTGTTAGACTCTAAACGCGAAACAAATGCTGTAGACACCCAAGACGATAATTAAGGCAATCGGAAGGAAATGCATCCCCCAGGCGCAGATATAAATTCATCCAAGAACTAGGTTGTTCCCCTTCCAGTATTCTTTCCAAACTCGTAATTATGGAGATTGCTAGCTCAAGGAACAGGAGCCTAAACATCTGCTTCCTAAAACGGAGCCAAAAGCTCAAAACAAACAGGCTGAATCACGCTCCAAGCAAAGACAGAGCTGCTGAAGTTAAGCAGCTCTGCCCACAGCACATCCCACAGTTCTGACAAGAAACTGCTACACAGTGAGTGGTTACTGAGGACACAGCTAGACAGTGGGAACAATTGAGCCGATTTAGCCATCCTTCTTTGGCCACTCCCCCTTTTCTCCCTTTCTTATACAAACTCTTGTTCTTTCTGTGTCTTTGGGACTCCTTAATAGTAGTTTCAAGCCTGTGCCCTGTGTTACTCAAATCCTTTGAAGACAGCACCAAAGGTACAGGGATGGATTGGGGTGCACCCTGGTCTCTAGACCTTTCTTTCACTGCCCTACCCACATACCTGAAGTGTTAGTATTTTTTGCTGTGCTAATAAAAGTAATAAAGATTTCAAAAGTCTTGGTTTCTTTGTATTTTATTTTATTGTTGTTTGAGTGATTGGGCTTTATTTATTTATTTTTTTAAAAAATTTAGGTTGGTATACAAAGTAATGTTTCATTACAGTATTTTCACAGGTGCTTGTCAGTATATTCTGTTCTCATTTCTTCCTCTCTGTCCCTCTACTCTCCTTTATGCTCCCTGCCTCTCAGACAGCTTCCCTTTTTTTCTCTTTACTATTTATCTCTTCCTTCTTAGGAGCTCTTCATTTTACACACACACACATATACACACCATTCCACAATATATACACACCCAAGAATTCCTATTAATGCCATCATAAGTAGAAAGAATTTGACTTTTTCTTTTTCTTTTTTTTATTAGATATTTTCTTTATTTACATGTAAATTTCTCCCTTCCCAGTTTC
>NW_022196905.1:177444044-177469863 GCF_008632895.1 Mastomys coucha | reverse complement strand
TACTTGGTTCCCCCTTTTAAGAAGGAATGAAATGTCCATCTTTGGTCTTCCTTCTTCTTGAGTTCCTGACTTTTTCTTTTTCTCTTAAAGTTTTTAGACTTACAGCTGGGTTGTTCAAGTTAGCAGTTCTCACTCAAACACCTCTCCCAGCTGACTGATTCAATCTGGTTCCTCTCAGCTTCTCACTGATTTGCTCTGCTTGGCCTCAACCTAACTCTGGCAATTTGTTCTAATCTTCTGGCTCCTTCTCATTTTTCTGGCTCGTTCTGTGTTTTCCTATGTCTAGCTTGTTTTTTTTTTTTTTTTTTTTCTGCAAAACCATCTCTGTAAAAACTGCCTCTGAACTTGACAAACTGAACTGCCAGGAACTCCACTCCACTGCACTCACTGCCTTTCCACTCCCTGACTCAACTGAGCTGACTAGAACTTAGAGATCTGCATGCCGCTGTTTCCTGAGTGCTGGAATTAAAGGCATGCACGCTCACCCCTCAGTTTTTTTACTACACAAAACTTGCTCTATATCAGACTGGACTTGAATTCAGAGATCTGCTTGCATCTCTCTCCCGGGATTAAAGCATGTTTGTATTCCAGCCAGATTACACAGACCTAGGTTTGAGGATGTGGTCTCTTACAAGAGCAGCCATGTTGCTGAATTAAAATTCCTCTACAAGTTTTTCTCACCTACTGCAAGTTACAGGGTCATGGTGTGCAACCTTTACTATGTTGAAGTGTGTTCCCTTTTTTTCCCCCTTTGAGACTTTTTTATCTTATGAAAAAGGTCTTTGACTTCTATCAAAGCCCCTTTTATACCAACTGTGATGATCAGATCATGTGATTTTTGTGTTTAATATGCTTTAGCAAGTGTGTGTATGTATGTACACATAAACACACATATATACACATATACACATATGCACATATATGTACATATATATGTACGTATATATATTGCATTACCCTTGTTGACTTGGGAATGTTGAACTGAACTATTATCTTGTAATAAAACCAACTTGGCATATAATCTTCTTAATGTATTCTTGAATTCTGTTTTCCAGAGTTTTGGGGACTTTTTCCATCTTTGTCATCAGGGATACTAGCCTAGAGCTGTTGTGCTGGTGGGCTTCACCGCTGTATCCCTCTCTGGTGTTTGTATCAGGGAAATGATGGCTTCATGGAATAACTGTTTCTTTTGCTTCCCTTTAGATTTCATGGAAAATTTTGCAGAGCATTGGTGTTAGTTTTTCCTTAAAGGCTTGCTAAACTCAGTAGTGAATCCTTCCACTACTGGACTTTTTTTTTATTGCATAGATTTTTTAAAAAATATTACTACTTTAATCTTATTGCTATGAATCTGTTGAAGTTGTTTACATCCCTTGATTTAGCTTTGGTAAGTCATATGAATCTAAGAATTTATCCATTTCTTCCAAATTATTCAGTTGCTTGAGATGTAAGTTTTCTAAGTATTCACTAATGACTCTTTATATTTCCCTGGAATCTGTAGTAACATCCACTGCTTTTTCTTTAATTCGTATTAATTTCTCTTTCTTTTGTTTATACTAAGGGTATATCAGCATTTTTTTTTTTTAAAGAACCAACACTTTGGTTTTACTTATTGTCCTTCTAGTCCCAGTCATTATTTCCATGTCCTTTACTATTTCTTTATTATTCTTTACTACAAGTTTATTACTTCTTGCTGTCTACTGCTTTGAGGTTTGGATTTTCCTTATCTTTCTAGGGCCTATAGGTACTTTATTATTTATTGGAACTTTCGGTTCTCAATGTAAAAATTTACAGTTATAAATTTTCATCTTATAGATGTTTTAATTATGTCTGAAAGATTCTGATATGTTGTGGTTTCATTTCACTTGATTCTAGGAATTTCAAAATTCTATCCCTAGGTTTCTTTAATACCATCCTGATTATTTAAGTGCACTGTTTATTCTCTACATATTTATGGTTTCTTTAGTTTCCCTTGCTCTCTATATCTAGTTCCAATGCATTATTATCTCATAAATACATTATTTCAATTATTTTTTATTTAATAAAATATGATTTGTGGTCTAGAATGTGATCTATTTTAGAGAATAATCTGCATATTGCTAAGAAGCATGGCTACTCTATGTCTATTGGATGGAATATTCTATAGATATCTGTCAACTCCATTTGATTCCTGATATAGCTTAATACTGGTTTTCTTGTTGACTTTTAGATAGTATAGTCCATATATAAATGAGAGTAGGGTATTCCTGTTTGTGCTATTATTGTATAGGGACCTATATGATCTTTTATGTTCATTACTCTTTATCGGATAAAGTTGCTGCCCCAACATTTGATGCATATATGTTTACACTTATTGCATGTTCTTGAATGATTTTCTTTACTAATAAGAAGTAGCATCCATTTTGTATTTTGCTATTTTTGTTTAATATTTACCTTATCATGTGTCAGAAAAGATACACCAGGTTGTTCTTAGCTCCCATTTGTGTGAGAGATAATTTGCTGCCTTTTTACTCTCAGTTTTTAGGTATTTTTAACCTGTGAGTGTGTCTCTTTGAGAAAAAAGATAGTTTCATCCAGAGTTTACCCATTCAGCCAGTCTGCATTGATTCTATTGGTGAGTTGAAGCCATTTACCTTTAAGATTATTAGTGAGATTCTCTGTTTCTGGAAGTGGATTCTGTCTCCTGGCCAGAAAGTGCACAGTTAAGCTATGTGCAGCACATTTGCCTGTGTCTTCCATCTTTTTACACTACCTGTGACTTATGGATTTTCAAAGCTCTTCTTTCTATGGTGGAGTAGAGATAGCCCCCTGCCCCCACCCCTTGCCCATTATTCTCACTCCCTTAGTCACTACCTTCCACGGTGACAGTCTCTAGACCACTATGTTACCCAGAAGACCTTAGAATTCCATACTGAGTACAGCTTCCTTATGTGGTTTTCTTCTGGCAGTGTCTCAGGGACTCACTTGTCTTTTAGCTGGGACTCCCCTTCCCTTTGGTCTTTGGAGTCTTCTCCAGAAAACAAACAAACAAAAAAAAAAACCCACTCACAATTGGAAACCACTTCAGGAACCATTGCCTGAGTGAGAAAATACATTAAGTTAGATTTCCTCAAATTCTAGTCATACTTTTTTTTTTCTGACCTACCATGGTTGAGTCTCATTGTGGACTCTTGGGAGCATGCAGTGTGTAAAAGGGTTAATGTGGTCATTGCTGAGTTTCAGAGGCACAGTTTGAAGAAACACGAAAGGTACAAATTTTGGAAGGAGCCAATCCTGGGCAATCTCTACAGTCGGTGTGTCTTATCTACAGAGATTTGGCCAGGTCCTCGGTAAATACTAGGGAATCCTTTACAGCACCCAGCAGGAGCAAGGTAAAAGGAACCATGTTCAAGCTTTTGCATTTTGAAAGACTCCATCCAAATACACATAGCCCTCCGCATGAGTTTTAACCTTCCCCATCTTGGCAGCTGAAACAGAAGACTAAATGGAATGGAAGGGATGAGGGAGGGAGAGCAGCTAGATAGAGACACGATGAGAGTGATAAAGGCTAATATGTGTCTTTCAAAGCTC
The DNA here is from genome assembly GCF_008632895.1 of Mastomys coucha. Taxonomy (NCBI): domain Eukaryota; kingdom Metazoa; phylum Chordata; class Mammalia; order Rodentia; family Muridae; genus Mastomys; species Mastomys coucha. The sequence goes on along the minus strand of NW_022196905.1, from coordinate 177,466,293 downwards.
TACCCTGGGGTTTAGAATGTCATGGTGCAGTACGGTCTGTCCTGGATAGATCCATTGAGCTCACTTTCATTTTGGCATACGAGTAAGCTTGATTCTCATCATGGGATCCAGGGAATACCAAGGATGGTAAAGTCTGACAAAGCCAAGCCAAGAGTGTCAGTCTCCCTTTCCTACCTTCAGTCTGTGCAGAAGGATACAAATTAACCAATAAACAAAGTCAAATTTAGCTCTGATATTCTTTTTTTTTATTGTCTACATTTTAGAATAACATACAAAGAGGAGAACTTTAATTTTTTCATGTAAAATTGTTCCCAGGATTTAACTGCTTTTAAAACTAGATTCATCATTATGAAACAACAGAAAGGACTGATTAAAACACTTTTTACAGAAACTGGCTATATATTCTACAGCTGCTCTTTGCAAGGCCCTTTGAACTTCCATATGTTGAAATATTATTTTCACTACTTTCTATTATTACTGAGTTGATAAGCCAAGCGATCCTTGCTCTAAAATAAGTTGGTGTTACAAAGCATGGCTGACAATGTTAAAAGTGTATTCTGTCTGACTCATAAAGACAGAGATGTTCAATCACAAGAGGCTGGCTTTCAAGCAGCTACTGTCCCTTGCCAGCTTAAGGAAGGAAACTAAAAATCTCACTCAGACAAGACAAATGAAAGCCATCTATGATTTCTATACCAACAGCATTGCAGGAAAAACAATAGAACCATGATTTAGTTTTTCTGCTTAGAACCAAAAGAATTAAAAAGCTTCCTTCCCCTGTTCTTTCTATAACCAATCCTACTGTCCCAATGAGAAGAAAGACCAACAAGAAGGAATACATCATGGAGAATCTTATGGTGATTGAAAGTTTGTATTCCTGAACCTTCTAATCCACATATAAAACCTTACCTACCACCCCTTCTCAGTTTGGTATTATTTGGAGACAGGGCTCTTAAAAGATAATTAGATCATAAGAATTGGAGTCCTCGGGAACTGGATTAATAATTTCTCAGGAAGAGGCCGCAGGACTAGATAGTGCTTTTTCCTCTGTGGTATGATCCAGTGAGAAGGCAGAAACACCAGAATCAGACCTGTGTTGGACCTTGATCTTGCATTTTCAGATCCACATTTAAGCTATGAGGAGTCTATGCATGATGTTTAACTCACCCAGTTTAGAGGAGGATGAGTGAAAAGAAAGGACTGTGACCATCGCTGTAGCTCACAGGTGTTCCTGTTAGATTTTCTTTTTTATTATTGATTTGACACAACTTGAGTCATCTGGGGAAAGGGACCTCAGTTGAGGCATTGCTGCCATCAGATTGGCCTGTGGGCATGTCTATGGGGGCATATTCTTGACCTGGCCTGCAGGTCAAGTTATTGGGGGAACGAGGAGGGTCACAACCTGTGAATAAAGAATGGGCGAGAGAGACGACAGGACTCAAGGAAGCATTGCTTGTCAAGAGCCGTTTACTTAGTGCAGCCGAGCATATTTAAAGCAAAAATCTTGGAGGGAATGGGGAGAGGAAGGAGGGAGATGGAAGGTTACAAAATCTTCTGGGGTTGAGCTCCGGGGTGACAGGTGGGGAGGGGGTGGATGACAGGTGGGGAGGGGGTGGATTTCCATGAATGTTCTTTTCCCAGGGCCAAGCCGGATCCTTGTGATTATCAGGCAGGATGTTAATCTCAGGGTTCTCATCCTTGTGATTGTCAGGCAGGATGTTAATCTCAGGGTTCTCAATTAGCTGGGGCAGGATGTTTATCTCAGGGCTCTCATGGTTCCCAACATATTCTTGATTAATGGTTGATGTGGGAGGGTCCAGCCTACTGTTAGCTGTGTCACCTATGGGTAAATGGCCCAGGTTGTATAAGAAAGCAAGCCTTAGGAGTAAAGCAGTAAATGGTCTTCCTCCATTGCCTCTGCTTCAGTTTCTGTGTCAAGCTTCTGCCACTGAGTCTCAACCTTGTCTTCCCTCAATAATGGACTGTGAGCAGGATGTGCATAAGTCAAATAGATACTTTGTCTCCCAAGGTGATTTTAGTGAGTGTGTTATCAAAATAACAGCAACACCCTGGGAAAATGGTTCTGTGGGTGTGGAGGATCACGCCTACATGGAAGTGCCTCTGTCATCCAGTCTAGAGACTGTGTCTACCGTTGCCATGGTAAAATTCCTAGACATGATGAGCAGTAACTATTTCTTTGCTTGGGGAGATCGTTAGAGAACCTTTCATCTGCCATCAGAGATTGTCCAACTTTTCTATTTTTGAAGTGGAAAGTTCTTTGTGAATTAAACATAAGTGTTATTAAATGTTTTACTGAGTGTAATGCTAGGATTGGCCTTTGTATTAGTTAGGGTTCTCTGGAGTAACAGAACTTATAGAATGAATCCCTCTTTACATATAGAAAGGGCATTTATTAGAATGATTCATAGGCTGTGGTCCAGTTACTCCAACAATGGCTGCCTATAAATGAAAGATTGAAGAATCCAGTAGTTGTTTAGTCCATCATGCTGGATGTCTCAGCTGTTCTTCAGTCTATACAAGAATCCTGAAGAATGAGGTTGTGATGCTAGTGGAGGAATGGACTTGATAGTGAGGTTATAGTAAGCAGGGAAAGAGCAGAAGTTTTCTTCTTCCAAGTCTACACATAGGCTTCCAGCAGAAGGTGTGACCCAGATTATAGGAATGTCTTACCACTTCACAAGATTTGTATAAAGTTTGTGTCTTCCCACCTCAAAGATCCAGATGAGAAGTGGATTTGCCCACTTCAAATTAAGCAAGTTTGCTTTGCCACCTTTGGGGCTTTGGTTAATTCCAGGTGTAGTTAAGTTGACAACCAAGAATAGCCATCCCAACCTTATTTATCGCTTCCTACGCAACAGGAGCATTCAAAATCACCGTGGTTGCAAGAAGCTTCCAAGATGATCTGCAGAGTCAGGTTAAACCAGGAGTCTGAGCATGGACAATCATTTGCCAATACTCATCAGCCTAAGCTGGACAAACATCACAGAAATCTGCTCTAGAAAACTAAGTCCATCAGGGGACTTGTACCTTTTAAAAGTGAAAGTGGAGCCACACTCGGCATCTCTTTGCCATTTATCTCTTACTAGACCAGTGGTTCTCAACCCTTGGGGCACGATCCCTTTAGGGAATCACATATCAGATATCCTGCCTATCAGTTATTGATATTACAATTTATAACAATAGCAAAATGACAGTTATGAAGTAGCAATAAAATAATGTTATAGTTAGGGGTCACCATAACATGGGGAGCTAGAGTAAGGCATCACTGCATTAAGAAGGTTGAGAACCACCACACTAGACTATATTTCATGAATAGTCCTTGACATTAGCATGGCTTGCTATGACTCTCCTTTAAATAGATGCTTCCCATTTTATAGACTGGATATCTTTTTTTTTTTTTTGGGGGGGGGGTTTTCTTGAGACAAGGTTTCTCTGTATAGCCCTGGCTGTCCTGGAACTCACTCTGTAGACCAGGCTGGCCTCGAACTCAGAAATCCACCTGCCTCTGCCTCCCAAGTGCTGGGATTAAAGGCGTGTGCCACCACCACCCAGCTAAGTATTTTCTCTTTACAGACAAGTAGGCTATTTTCATATTTGTTATTTTTTCTTTAAATAAGTATGCATATGCTTGAAACAATATGCCTGTACATTACATAAGTCATGCAGTCTTGCCTTTCTTTCCCCAGCAGGACTGACAGGTCAATGATTACATTGTAAATGTGAATAGACATAATAGGCCATGACAGATGTCTATTCCAAAATGTAGCAATTGAAGCCGCTGTTAGCAAGGTGCCAGTATTAGACGTTTTGCTTCATTCTGGTCCAATGTTGAGGGTTATTATAATGTTTTAACTTTTATCAGTCTGGCAGGTGATGTTTCATTATTTTTCTAGTTTATGTTTCTCTCTGGCTACAAGAAAAGGTGAGCATCGCAGACAAAAAGCTCCTTCATCGGATTTCATAAGAACAAAAGAAACCACATCTTTGTTAATACTTTCTGAGGATTCATTAGTTTGCCTTGGGGAAGTAGATGTGTTCATCACACATGCACACAGATATTTGCTGTATGACTCATGTGTCTGCATGGTACATCTCCTGGCTTCCTAGAATAAAATACAATAAAATGCTACCCTTTTCAAAACTCACTTAGATTAGGTTATGAGTGAGAAAGTTTTATAAAATTTCTACTTGTTATGATCTGTGAGCTTCTTCCTTCTGAATGTTGCCACATTATATTGAATGTGTTTATATATTGAATATCATTTGCCTGGAAGTGTTTAATTATTTCATCCTGACAATGAGACCAGACTGTACCCATGATCAGTGTGTTTTACTATTGTTTAACCTGTGTCACTAAGCATGGTAAAGGAGAACAATAAAATTAGCCTTTGATGTATTCAAATCAGCTCGAGGGTAAATAAACTAGTCAAGCCCATGATTCTTTCTGAAAAGAAAGTGGTGGTCCTTTTAATTGTTAATATTAGGGATCAAGATCAATGCATAGATGGTAGTGTTACAGTGTATTGGTCAGAGATCTTTAAAGCATTAGTACTCACTCAGACATCATCTGTGTGTCTGTCTGTCTGTCTGTCAGTCATGAGATTTATTTTTAGGAGCTGACTCAAATGGTAGCAGGCTGGCAGATGGGAAATTCAAATAAGAGTCAAGGTTGCAGTGTGGTTATCTGAAGCCTGGATCTCAGGCAGAATGTCTGTGTTACAATCTAGACAGAATTCTTTCCCTGGGAAATTTCCTATTAAGGCTTTCAACTAAGTGGATGAGACCTGCTTACACTACAAAGAGTGTCTCTTTCATCTAAATTGCCTGATTATAATTGTTAATCACAGCCACAAAGCACCTTTATAGTAACAGCTAGACTAATGTTGGACCAAGCAAGTAGGCCCTATATGAAAGGTAGATATATAGAATTTGCCACCACAGCATTATATATTTTATCTGTTTTGGATGAGTTCAAATGGTACAATCACTATGTTTTTCTCTATAGAATCAGCAACTTAAGTGGGGCCTTGCTATGAATATACTCTAATTCTAGAAGGATCTTTAATGGCCTGTTGATTTTGAAAACAATCATCCCCATGAGCAACAAATGTGGAGTCTGTGGCCACAAGTGACGTTCAGTAAGAGGTAGGAAAATAAATGTAGGGGGTCTCCAGATCTCCAACCTCCTTTTCTTTCATCATCTAGTTCACCTAAGAAGTTGACTTCTTTTCCCATTTTGAAAAAAAAAATGCCTGTTTTAAGAAAGTTCAACCAAAATATAATAAATCATTTCAATTTTCTTTTCCTACAATTTATTTATTTGTGTGTGTGTGTGTGTGTGTGTGTGTGTGTGTGTGTGTGTTTTCCAGGAATCTAGCTCAGGTCATCAGTCTTGGTGGTAGACACCACTACCTGCTGAACCATTTGCTAAATATCAACTTCCATAGAAACAGGGATTGGAACTCAAAGGAGCTTACAGTATGACGTTTTGGGGGAGGCATGGACAAACGTATCTAATTAATCCAGATAGGTCCCTGACAACAGACGCAATAAACAAGTCTATCACAATCTAACTTCTTAAACCACTAGGTTTATTGGATTACTTATAGGAGAATGAATAAGTGGTTACTTATGCGAGGATTGGCCAGTCTAAGGCAGCTGTATTACACAAAAGCCCACTGCAGCATGGATAGTAACTCATAAAAGGTGGATCCCTGGAGCTCTCTGTGTGACCTGTAGTCAGCTTGACAGGTAACACACTCTTCTCCTCTGAATAGCAATTTGTTTATTGCTTCTGTGGGCCCTCGGAATCTTGCTCATTTCAGGAACTTCCTGAGTCTTGAGTTGTTTACTTCCTCCATCTGAAGACCTTCCATCCTCCTCCTGAGAAGGAATGTTTCAATTTGGAGGAAAGTGCTTCATGATGTTCTACCCCTTCTTCAGGCTCATATATTCCTTCAATTACCATCTTCATAATGGTTCTTTATGTCTTAGAGCAGAGCTATAGATATCTGTGTAAAGCTAAGTTCTGAGCTATGATGCCCCAGAAACAGTCACTTGGACTTAGGAGCTTTAACAGTGGTTATGAGTCTCTGTAGTACACCATATAATGCAAAAGGGAAATTTTGTCCATAATTGATTATGGTGAACGGCAGCAATGATCTATGGGTATTAGCAAAAATATTTAAAAGGCACCATGACAAGCTTATCATATCCATTTAACAAAACATTAGCAATGACTTCCCCACTGACAGCTATGACCTCCTCAGCCAGTTTTTTTTCTTCTTTTTTTCTTTTTTTGTTTTGCTTTGTTTTTTTGTCTTGTTTTTCGAGACAGGGTTTCTCTGTGTAGTCCTGGCTGGCCTTGAACTCAGAAATCCACCTGCCTCTGCCTCCCAAGTGCTGAGATTAAAGGCGTGCACTACGGCAGCCCTCAGCCAGCTTTTCATTCTGGTTTACAGTTCCACTCCCTGTGAGTGGGCCTAAATCTAACTGGGAAGGTGTTGGTTGTATCCACATTAGTACGGCTACAGTTGCTCCACCAGGAAGTTGCTATCTGGCATTTTAGTAGTGTAAACCACAGGGTCCATCCATAGCAGAGTAGGATTTTTGTCGACAATTCTCCCCTAGTAGGTCACATAGTGCTTTTAGATACTATGAAAGCTAGCCAGTAAGGAGCAACTTAAGTATGTGGATGTGGTGACTTTAGCAATAGGGTCTTACCATCTAGTCAGACTAACAACTCATAAAGAAGTAGCCCATCCTTGGCTGTAAGGTTTTTATTGAACAACATCATGGCCTCTGAAACCATCATGGTTTCTGGGGCATCATAGCTCAGAACTTAGCTATACACAGATATCTATAGCTCTGCTCCAAGACATAAAGAACCATTATGAAGATGGTAGTTGAAGGAATGTATGAGCCTGAAGAAGGGGTAGAACATCATGAAGCACTTTCCTCCAAATTGAAACATTCCTTCTCAGGAGGAGGATGGAAGCTCTTCAGATGGAGGAAGTAAACAACTCAAGGCTCAGGAAGTTCCTGAAATGAGCAAGATTCACAGGGTCCACAGAAAGGCAGAAGTTAGGGTAATTGATAGAAAGTTTAAGGAGATGGTTTAAATTATAATAAAAATAAAATTAAAAATACACTGTACCCTTTCCCTTGTAGAACAGTGAGGGCTGCATAGGTAGAGAAGGAGCACAGAGAGCTTTCATACATTGCATCCTTTTCCATCCATATGAGGTGCCTCCAGTATCTCTTTAAGTGGTTGTTTTAATACATCATTCTCTTTTTCAATTAACCTAGCTTGAAGAGAACAGTCAAGGAAGTGGAATGCCATTGCTCTTGGTTATCACCAGCCCAGGTCTGTTCATTTGTATGAATTCAATGAGAAGTCCCTGTTGGCACCTGAGAGCAGGTGGCCTGTGCTTTGAGAAGGACATCTGATTCCTGAATTTTAAAAGGTCTCAATGGGCTATGGGTTTCCTTGAGGGGGTTACCAAGAATTCCAATCTCTTTTGAATTTTGGTATATATTTCCTTTTATATCTGTTGCCCTCCAAGTGGCCAGTCCAACTCATGCCAGTTCTCCCCTCACACACATTAGACACCCAGAAAGTGAAGCCTCTGAAGGCAGTGCAACTGCCAGTACAGATGGCCACACATCAAGTCTTGAAAGGTCCTACTGTTTATGTTGCTCTTGGCTTCTGGTTACTTTTTAATTTATTATTATTTTTCCTTTCTGCTATGTGGTATATTCAATTGTATTGTCATCACTACACATTCCTGTTTGGTGCCCCTATGCATACTGTATGTTTACCAGACCTCTGGTAAGAGGGGTGGTGTCCCTGGGAAAGGTTTCAGGGACCTAGAAGGACTCTGGCTCCATGGCCAGCCTGGATGGCATTCACAACTGGGCTTATAGATACTATATCACATTGCTGTATGTCACCTTTATAGAGTTTGTGTGCCATCCCAGAGAGGCTTGCCCAATGGCCTTTAATGCAACCTGTAATTGCATTAGCTGTTTAGACTGTTGTGGGGATGCAGTGATGAATTCCCACTGTTGTAATGCATTAAACACAGCTGGCAATTACTGTTCTCGCACTGTGAGTGGAGATTTTGCTCTTTTCCGTCACTGAGATCAATCTCCTGCTGGACTCATTTGTTCAGGTTATTTTTGTGCAGTCCCCAGCTATAGTCCTCTAAGCTCTGAGTGGCACTGAGGTAATGGCATCCAGAGCAAATGCTAACCTGTCCTTCAAGGGTTTTAGCTTGATCAAAGCCCTGCCCCCTTAGTCCCCACCTCCCTCCATATTCCTCTTTATCAAGTTATATAGGGCATGGACAACTTCAATGGGGTCAGGTATAAAATCTATCAACATCCCCAAAGCCCCCACCACAAAACCTGCAGTTCTTTTTCATCTAGAGGTACAAATTGTTTTTAATTTTTAAAAATTTAAAATTATTATTGTCAGGTATCACACTTGCCTTACCAGAGTATAATTTCTTACATGTATGGTTTTTAAATGATATTTTCAAACTACGTAAGGAAATCAGTGGTTTGCATTATGTTATTGTCTTAGTCAGGGTTTCTATTCCTGCACAAACATCATAACCATGAAGCAAGTTGGGGAGGAAAGGGTTTATTTGGCTTACTTCCACATTGCTGTTTATCACAAAGGAAGTCAGGACTGGAATTCAAGCAGGTCAGAAAGCAGGAGCTGATGCAGAGGCAGGCCATGGAGTGATGTTCCTTGCTGGCTTGCTTCTCCTGGCTTGCTCAGCCTGCTCTCTTATAGAGCCCAAGACCTCCAGGGATGGCACCACCCACAAGGGGCTCTACCCCCTTGATCACTAATTGAGAAAATGCCCCACAGCTGGACCTCATGGAGGCACTTCCCCAACTGAAGCTCCCTTCTGTGATAACTCCAGCCTGTGTCAAGTTGACACATAAAACTAGCCAGTACAGTTATCTATCTAATAAAACCTTCTTGTGAAGTGTAACCAGGACAGTAAATCAAGGTCTCCAGCCACCATTCCAAGACAAACGGTGGCATTGTGAAGGTGACCTTGGAGAAGTGGCAGACACCATGCAGGAGGAGCTGTAGTGGGCAAGTGAACTTCTTGGGAGATAGTCTGCTCTATCGGGCAATTTTCCTGTAGATCAATATGAAGATGAACTTTCATAAAATAATATTGTTTAGGTGAGTTAATGATTTCAAAGAATTCTTGATTTGATTTAAATGACTTTTGGAAGTTAGGGTAATTGATAAAAAGTTTAAGGAGATGGTTTAAATTATAATAAAAATAAAATTAAAAATACACTGTGCCCTCTCCCTTGTAGAACAGTGAGGGCTGCATAGGTAGAGAAGGAGCACAGAGAGCTTTCATGCATTGCAAACACATCATTGTACTTGGAAGAGACAAATAGGCTTGGGACAAGTTAATGACCACAGGAAACACTTCATTCTAGGTTGGGTCTGAGTTCCTGGATCTTGTGATCTAGGGATGTGACCACAGGTTTCAGTGTGCACTATGAAAAGACAGGGTTATGAATAAAGAGTAAATCATTCTATTATGAGCATAAGAATAGAGAATAGATGATTAGCCAGTTTAGCTGGACAAGACTTCAAATGTAAGATATATATATATATATATATATATATATATATATATATATATGTGAGATAGATGATGCTCTGTTTCTTAGTAAATACAAATTGTCGTCAGCTAAACATGGGAAAAACTCACTGCTATAGACTGTCTTGCTTAAACTTTGTTAATCCATGACCAAAGAATTATTGTTTTGGGGTTGCAATGAACTTGCAGAGAGAAAGATAGACGGGAAATGTTTAATTAGGTGTGAATTTCAAAAGAAAAATATATAATCAATAATCCAGTTGTAACTTCCTTTGTGTAATGACTTTAATCTACTTTTAAAAAGTAAGTTTTTGTGGTGATTGTTTTTACAGAATATGTAACTTGTGGCTATGCGGTAATCTTTTTTGTACATAGAGAACTTTATCTTAGATGGTATAAAAAGGCTAAGAGAAAAAATAAATTTGTTGGAGCTAGCTTATTGAAGTCTGCTTCATCCACCAAATGTGTGTTTGTTTACATACGTATGTGAAATGGTTGAAGCCAGCTCTTTGGAGCTTTGTTCCATCTAACATGTCTGTCTGTCTATGTATGTGTGAAGTTGTTGGAGGTTGTCTTGTTTCATCCACTCAGTGTGTGTGTGTGCATGTGTCTGTGTATGTAATTTAACCGGTTTCTTTTCTCTTATCACTGGCTGCCATCAGCAGCATCTCCCATTAGTTGCTATCAGAACTGGCCTATGTCAGCACTACCCATGCCCCTCCCCCAATTGTAATCAGCAGTGCTCCCCCAATTGCTGACTCCATACTCACCCCTCCCCAGATTACCCTGTGGTGTTGAAGCTGGCCTTCGATGGATGAGTACTCTAATGGCCCACTGCCAAGTATTCCAAGTGATGAAAAGCTGGTCTTGGAATCTACAAACTAAAGGGATACTTTTCTTCTTTTAAAGTATGTTATCAAGGTCTAATAGAGCACGGAAAGACCTCTTCACCTAGATCACTTGTTTTGTCAAAAGATAAATGCCAAAAGCACACAAATGGGAGGTGAACTACCCATGGGTTTTACACATTAAAAGAAGACTAATAAACCCACAGTTCCACATGAGGCATTCAATCCTCCATGTGTGGCTTTCCCTCCCAGGCAGCGTTGGTTACCCCTTAGAGGAGTGGCGTGAATGGTTCCCACCTCAGGACACCTTTTCCCTCTATATCAGGGGTGCAATGGAGGTGGCCTGTACCTCCTTATCTTTTACTCTTTTTTATTAACCCTTTGGTGAACTGATGGTCTTCCAAAACTTTACAAACACAGCATTTGGCTTTCTATCATTGCTCCCCCACCTCCCTGCCTCATTGTGGAGCTCCAGCTCAGCACAAATCATTAGACATTTGTTTTCAAACAACTCAGGCAAGACCCAATGTCTATTTTTTTCTCATCTTCTCCCAAGTGCCCTATCACCTTACGAGTTCATCTCACACGGCAGCCTAGATCATTCACATCTGCCAAAGCCTTCCCTACTTCATAAGGTTCATGTTCTATAATAGGACTTAGCAAAGCCACTAAAGGCCCACATTACTCACCTGGTCCTTGCAGAATCCATGTCCTTCTTAACTCTCCTGTGAGCATTGTTATATCTGGACCTGAACCAGGAATTAAACACAGTTCCTCTTATTCCCAGTTCTCCCAGCAATGTCTCTCTTCCATTCTTTAATATGTATCTCAACAAGCAATAACCATATGTTCCTAACGGCTCATATAAACCAGTGCTCCAGGGACTGGATTCCTTAGTATTGTCTCAGCTTATGTAGCCATTGTCTTAATGGGGGATAGGTAGGTACATTACAGTGTATATCAGGACCCATAACTATCAGAATAATCCCATCGACCCTTGTGTCCCAGAAACTCATAAGCCAGGCTCTAAGAGGCTCTTTCATTGCTTGCTTAAAAGCCTTTCCCAGTTCATTCAGTTGGATGCTGAATATTTCCTGATCACCGTAGTTTTTTATATTGAGCCATTGTTAAGACCTCCATGTGTATACTCTTCTCTATTAAAGATCAGATCTGAGAGCTGTCTTCTATTGCTTCTAGCATGTTCTCTTCTCTCTCATTCTACAGCTCTTCCCATGAGTTCCATGTTTGAGATCCCAAGGAGGATTTTTGAGTCTAGACCAACAGTGTACTCCCTTTTAGTTCCCATGCCCACTGCTACCTGCCACAAGAAATGCAAACGAGCCTCTCCATCCTGTCTGCTTTATCCAGTGTACTTTCCAAATCAAAAACCAACAGAGGAGATGCCAGTCGCATGCCTTTTTGTTGTAATTCCTCCTGAGTATTCATCTTGGCCTTAGTTGAATATGTTCTCACTCATAGCAGTGCTCACACAGCCTTCCTAATAGTCTGCTTATATTCTTGGGTCTTAGGTGCTACTCTTAGTAACTGGAAATGTTGCTTTCAACCTTCAACTGTTCTCAGAGCATCTCTGTACATAGACACCACTCATCAAATGACAGCACCATTTCATGGCATATAAAAGAAGACCACCAACCTCAGGACTCCTACCACAGACATCTCACCTTCAGGAGGCTACATCTCAGTTACATCTTTCACTAATCATAGCAAGACCCACGCAACTACAAGAAGGCAGACTTCCACACATGAAGAAGCCATATTGAGGTTTCCTCCACAAGCACTCCGCTTTCAAATTGTTCAGTCTTGCTTTGTGTGTATTGTACATAGTTAGAAGTGTGGAATTCTGTCTTCTAAAGATTCTGTCATTGTTCATAAGCCAAGAGTGTTGTGTGACTTTTCCTGGAATGGCATGAGTAGACACCTACTCACCACTGAAACAAATCTACCAAAGTCTAACATGGCAAGCCAATAACTTTACTGTGCTATTTACAAGAGCATGGGTGAGGGATATACTCATAGAGATATAGACAAGTCCAGGGCAGATGTATCATCAAAAAGCCCACCCCAGGATGGGTGATAACTCACAAAAGTTGCAACCATGGAGCTCTTGGTGTGACTTGCAGAAAACCTGACTGGTTAGAGAATCTCCTATTCCTAGTAATTTATCCTATAGCCTCAGAAAGAGAACTTCATAAATTTTGTTCATTTCAGGAACTTCCTGAGACTTGTGAGTTATTTACTTCATGAATCTAGTGATCCCCCACCTCCTTTCTGGAAAGAATGTTTCATATCAAAGGAAATTGTTATGTAACTTGGCATCAGTTCAAGCTTCCTAGGGTAGGAACTAGATGGTATCATATGTGGCCCCTGAGGAATATATTGAAAGATGTGGTACTGGATGAGTTAGGATGTGGAGGAGCCGGGGAGACAGGTCTCCCCAAGTTAGGCTCTCTAGCTCACTCCAGGAAAGCAAAGGAAAAAAGCTGATCCGTTTCAGATTCTGTGGATCAATAGAAATGGCATGTGGAGCAAGACTCAGATCCTCTGTATAGCAATGTTTTCAGAAAGCTAGCCCACAGTGCTAAGTTCATGTAGTTCTGGACCCAAGCCCCTTGTCTCCCCACATGTTGCTTCTACCCTTAGAAAACACAGAAGATCTCCTCTTCCAAATCCAGGCTTATACTAAATTGAACACCCTTTTGGGAATTGTGTGTGGCACACAATTGTGAATTAAATCACAAAACTAATAATCACCAGTTGTGATCCCAGCACTTGGGAAGTGGAAACAGAGGAACCAGGGGTTCAAGAGGAAGCAGTGAGTTTGAGGCTAGTATTGCCTATAGGAGATTATAGCTTAAGAATTAAAGATAAATTAAAACAAACAAGTAAACAAACTGAACATTCAAGATGATCTATCGTCAGCACACTCTTTAGCATAAAAAAGGAAAGCAGCATTGCTCTCTAACACATGGAGCTAAGCTACACTTCACACACAAACAGCTGCCTTGTCTCCCAAGCCTGCCTTGGAGCCTCTCAAAATCCAGAGCCAAGAGAAATAAATGGAAGTCTACTAGCTCTGGAACGATTTCTCCTTGTATCGTCGGTGTTAGCCCCACTGAACACATATGTCTTGGAGTCAGTGGTAATCATAATTAGGAAGGAAAATCTTTCAATAAAATACATCTATGAGATTTTCTAATTCTATATAGGACATGCAGGGTTGTGCTAATACTCTCACTATTATGAAACCACCATCTGATAAGTATTTACAGGTCGATAAAAGCTACACTCCACCTGCCATAGATCTCATGCTCTTTCTTATGACAGACTACAACCCACAGCCCTCTTGCGGAGGCTCAGCATGTTGCCCTAACATGGGCTTCTTAGTAACAAAGTTTTACAGAAGAAAAAAAAAAGCAAACAAACTTTACAAAGTTGTGTGGTTTGGCCTTTAACTCAATGATAGTTTGAATGGCTATTGATAAGGCTTGTTTCTGGAGAGCATATACAAATGAATAATAGACCCCTCTAGCAAACCCTTACTATAATATCACAAGCAAAAATTTTTATACTAACATACACAAAATCTTGTAAGAACCAATACTCACATGGAACATTAGGAGCACAAAAATGTAATGAGACTGAATGCTAACAGTCACAACACCTTATTTACAGTATAACTTTGTGCCGCTGCAGAAATATTTATTTAAAAAATAAATGCCTTCCCAGGGTGGCAAAGACCATTTTTCAAGATGTAAAGACTATTTGAGAACTTTCTGTAGAATGCAGAAAGTGAGGCGACAAAGAAATGCATGCAGTACTCACATCCTGAGTGAAATGCCTGACTTTCATGTTCTCACTGACCATACTATATGAACACATCATCATGGGTTGGCCTTGAATTAAAAAAATAATCAACAGCAGATTTTTAAGAAATGAGGACAACATAAAAATATTATCAAAAGCAAAGATTCTGTATGTTCTACTTCAAAAAATTAAATAAAAATATAAAGGATCATCTATAAAAGAGATGCTTTTCACAATGTATCTTAGAAGTGACATGTAAGGCTGCAGAGAAGGCTCAATGGATAAGGCACATGCCACATAAGCTTGACATCCTGAGTTCAGTTCCTGGATTGATAAAATGTTTGGTGTGGTAGCACATACATATAATCCCAGCACACTTAATGAGAAAATGAAGTGGAGACAGGAGGACGCCTGCAAGCTTGGGGGCTAGCTAACGTGAAATACATGGCAGAAAAACAATAGATCCTGCCTCCAACACAAGGTGGAAGAGAGTAGATAGACTTCCCAAACATGTCCTTGATATCCACATATGTGCAGTGTTCCATGCACACCTGCACCAGTACACACATGTCATATATACACTAACACCCCACCACACACACATCATACACATACAAGCAGAAAACACTGTTGAAATGTGAAGTGATTTATTGATAACAAATAATCAAAATGCCAAATAAGTTTGAGCACTTCTCTTTAGTCAGGCCCTTAGCAATGGAGATAAAAGGTCTGTACTTGCCACATTCACATTGAGGGGATGGGGGTACTCACAGAGATAGTAAGCAACAATAAGCAAGTTGCACCGGATGCCTGAAGGTAAAAACTGAACAGATGGCAAGAGGCTGGCAGTGGGAGGTGAGGTTGCATCTGTGATGCTGTGATTGGCATGCTTCACAGTGGTGGTTCGTGGGCTGTGGTGAGTGCAAGCCAATGGGCACCCAGGGAGAGCCTGTTCCTGTGCAGGGAACAAGAACAGAGAGCTAAGCGGAGGGGCCAGCAAGGAGAGGGTATGTCCTGAGATGCCTTTGGCCACTGGAAGAAAAAAAATTTCAATAGATTTTTGGAAGCCACAGGGGGATAAGTTGATACAGAGTCGGACTTGAAAAACAAACAGCAGAGACCTGTGCCATACGCTTGTAATTCCAGCTACGTGGAGCACTGAGAGCTTAAGGCCAGCCTGGACTACAGAGTGGGGTGAAGATTAGCCTGGGCAACTTAGTGAGACCTTCTTATTTAAAGAAAATGAGTATGTATATGTGTATGTATTTGTGTGTGTGTCTGTATGTGCTTACATACAGACACACACACACACACACACGGGGGGAGAGAGGCATATGAAGAAAACGGATGACAAGAAGTTGTTGCTGGCAGGGATGTAGGAGTCCTTACTCTTTGAGGGTGGGTAAGCAAGTGAAGTCATTATGGAATTCATTATGGAAGCTTCTTAGAATAAAATAAAATAAAATAAAATAAAAACCTTTCTGGATGGGAGAAACTATTGTCAAGAAGGTGGTTTTCCCACAGCGAGGCTCATCCATTGTGCTCCAGATAGATATTCTGTCAACTGTAATCTCTCCAAATGTGTCAAAATCAACTGTGGGATTGGGGGGCAGGCGGGATGCATTTGTGTTCTCCCTCATTGAATTAAAAATAAAAGCAGAGCTACAACATGACTCGGCTATACACAGGGGCAGGCCCAGTATCCAAAGGGCTCTGCATCCGACCACAGTCACTTGAGTACATGCTTGTCATGATTGCTTTACTTGGGATAACAAGAAAATGCAGCCAACCAGCCTGCACGTCCACAGCAGATGAGTGATGCTGGAGACCCTCTTATTTAAAAAAAGGATGCAGACCCAGTGGGGTTTTATTCAACCATAGAGTAAATGTGCAAGAAAATCCGTGGATCTGGAAATATAAATGCTGCATTTGAAAAATATTTTTTCATATGGGGATTCTAAATTCATATGTTTATATTTGAGTCATATAAGCAGGGGTAAAGACACACAAAATTGGATGGGTAGAGAATCTGGGAAGAATGTGAGGTGAACAATCTTATTGTATGAGAATGTTGGGTGAACAATCTTATTGTATGAGAATGTGAGGTGAACAATCTTATTGTATGAGACTCTCAATGAATTATTTTTTTTTTAAAGGAAAGGAAATGACAACTTACTTGCTTTGCAGGTTTTTCAAAAAGAGGCTATTTTACACTAAGTTCATTCTCTCTCTCTCTCTCTCTCTCTCTCTCTCTCTCTATCTATCTATCATTTAGTATATGTGTAACACAGATATATAATATATAAATATGTAATAGATATAAATAGAGATATAGACATACAAATATTTAACCCAACAGTTCAAGGAGTCTGGAAATAGAATAAAAACAGCAGATCTAAGAGAAATGACTTGTACACATAAGCTTTTCTCATCACAAATCCATTCCATTTCTTTGAATCCTAATGAGATTGCATCAGTATCCAGAGGAGCCAATCACTGTGAAGCAGTGCAGGAGCACAAGGAGGAGCAGCGTCCAGTCACATGCTTCTGTGCAGGGGCTGCGCTCAGAACAGGTGACCCTGTGCTGTAGATGGATGGGTGGTTAAGGTGACCCTGTGCTACAGATGGATGGGTGGTTAAGGTGACCCTGTGCTATAGATGGATGGGTGGTTAAGGTGACCCTGTGCTATAGATGGATCGGTGGTTATGGTGACCCTGTGCTGTAGATGGATGGGTGGTTAAGGTGACCCTGTGCTGTAGATGGATGGTTAAGGTGACCCCATGCTATAGATGGATGGGTGGTTAAGGTGACCCTGTGCTATAGATGGATGGGTGGTTAAGGCACATGGAAGTCAGAGAGGGCTGAGTCCAAATCCCAATGTTCTTTCACTTCTCATCCTCTCTGGATAATAATATCCATAAAATTGTTGTATTTTATGTCTGAGCACCATCAGTTTTAATCTTTAAAGGCATCTCCAAGACAGCCATCCTCTCTAATAAACTTGCAATCTCAGAATTCTCCCCCACAGAACTCAAGGCAGAGGAAGTCCATTGGAACTCTGATCATGTATCAGTTGTATGATGTATCAACATGTGTACATATCTCAGTTCTCCAAGCTCTAGAAAGTGAAACACACAATCCTTTGTATGGCACTGCTTTAAGTTAACATTAACAAACAGAATCTGGACTTTTAATTCAATATATTGTATCTTTATGGGCTGCCATTCTAATTTCTCAAACCCCGTGGAACATTCCTGCTTAGAACTATGTTTTTTGATGTTATTCTAAGCTCCAAATTAGATTCCTCTAAATATTTCCTTTTTGATTTAGCCAGGTAATTCAAAATCTACCTATCTCCAATCCTTTGCTGTAGCCATTTTTATTTAACCAATACTTTTAAAATAAGGAACAAGGTTTACGCAACAAAAGCTGGTAAGCAGGAGAATTCACTTTGCGTACAGAATTTTTTAAAAGATTTATTTATTTATTCATTCATTTATTTATTATATGTAAGTACACTGTAGCTGTCTTCCGACACATTTTTCTTCTCTCTCCACCCTGCCCTGCTCACTCTGGCCCAAAGATTTATTTATTTATTATATGTAAGTACACTGTTGCTGTCTTCAGAGACACCAGAAGAGGGCATCAGATCTCATTATGGATGGTGGTGAGCCACCATGTATGTGATTGCTGGGATTTGAACTCAGGACCTTCGGAAGAGCAGTCAGTGCTCTTAACTGCTAAGCCACCTCTCCAGCCCCTTGAGTACAGAATTTAGCATTACAATCTCAACATTAGCATTACAAACCTCAACAATCGTCCAGTCTAGTCCTCGTCCTAGTCCCACAGCACAGGTATTTGTCTTGGTTTTACTTAGGTACTAGGAATACAAGCTCAGGTCCTTATACCTCCTGAGCGAGCAGGTGTTCTTAGTACGCTAACCCCTCCAATAATTTAACATATCATTTATTAAAGGTATATTTATTATGGCAATAAGTAAAGGATTACTTTTAGGCTGTCAGAGTAACTTCTCAAACTCATACTATTAATGCACCTAAGACCTGGCTAACTCACAATTCCTCCTTTATTTTTATGCCTTACTTGCAAATCAATTTGATAGATTTATATTTTACAATGTGCATATATTAAGTATATAAAGAACAATACAATTAATCATTACCCTAGAGGTCCTAAAAGCTAACGTGGCATATTCGACGGCTATCATATAGCATATTACTTTTTAAGAGACTAAATTTACTCTTATTCTAATAATTTAACCATATCCTATTTTAAGTGTGGATTTAACATGCTGCGAGATTTACACCCAAGGTTATAGTCACTCAAAAAAATTACACTACCTTTTTGAATTTTGGCAAAATTAATTTGTCACTGGCTGTGTGTATTAGAATCTCATATACATGACCAGCTTATTCGGTTATTGTAGCTGACTGAAAGGTTCTGTTATGGCTGGAATGAACTCATGGGTACCGTGCAACTTATTACACTAGTGTTGTAAAACTCCTCTATATGACAGGCAGGTGAGTAGGTAAATTTAGAGAATTTTCAGGTCACCTAAGCTACTCTAATGTCATCCTGCAATTTTACAAA
Source organism: Mastomys coucha (assembly GCF_008632895.1). NCBI lineage: Eukaryota > Metazoa > Chordata > Mammalia > Rodentia > Muridae > Mastomys > Mastomys coucha. Next base: position 177,447,346 of record NW_022196905.1, on the reverse strand, counting down.
TGTAGAGATCCCGGCTTAAAGAGGCAGAGTAAACAGTGTAACATCGCAGTTGATAAAAAACGCTTAGGACTCTGAATTCCCCGTGCTTCCTGTATAGCAAGCACTACTTAACGTGTAAGCAACAAACCATACAGAACTGGATTTATCCACTAGGACCCAGTGAGGGCTGCCCTAAACACAATTAAACAGGGCAAAACATCAACACTACCAAAACCACAGGGCTCAGCGCTAAGGCTGCTCAGGGAGGCAGGACCACGCTTACCCCGCGCTGCTACCCTAAGGGTTGTAGGCTAGCCCTGGGACACTGTTCCTCGGGTAGGAAAGCGAGCAATCTGAGGTGTGGGACAGCTGGAGCTGGCTTGGGGGTCCCCAGGCCTGCGAGGAGGCTGGTGCCATCTGGTTCTCAGGCTCTTGGATATCCAGGTGCCACTGGATGCCATGGAAGGGCTGAGAATCGAGTGGGAGCCAAAGGGTGGGGGTGGGCTGTGGGCGGAGCTCTGGCTGGTCTCCTGGGGATAATCCTTGTCTTGATGGGGGTTGGCTTAGAGGCTTGACTTGGTGGCTGCCATGGCTGGGAGCACAGAGAGGCCTTCTACAGGAGATTAAACAGCGGCTCTATAGGCGAAGGCCTTCTCCATGGCTCTCCACAGCGGATCCTGATAAAAAGAGTCCATGGTTTTAAGGCATTTATTTTCATGGTGGAAAGTGGATAAATAAAACCATACCCCACTTTTCAGAGTGGGCCTGAGATTAGATTAAATACCTTTTTCAGGGAGGAGTGTCTGGGAGGAAAGCTTATTGGCTAAGCCCTCTAGGCCTCTAGGTACCTCATTAAAATGGAGATCTGTCTTGAGCCTACATGATTACAGATCACATCCTTTACACTTGGAGTGGCTTGGGGCATTGCCCTTACACAACTGATGGCCCCAAATATATGGAGGGCTGTGGCTAATAACAGAGGGGTCTGGTGTCCAGGAACAGGCAAAGTGCCTACCATCCCTTCAGGGTCTCGGGGGCTTCGAGCCTTTGCTCAACCGGGGACCAAGCTAACTTTCATGGTTCCACACACCAAAAGGCTTCACATAGCATCTTTAAGAAGAATAGTAGAATCTCCTAAAACACAATTTGTTAGAAAACTCCATAATGATCTCTAATACTTGTATGCAAAATTTAAAAATAAAAAGATAATGTGGTGCAAATTTAAAAAGTAATCTAAGAACAGTAACAACCACAAGGAAGGAAAGCTCTGCTCTTGGCATTTAGCAGTCATGCTTCCTCTTTAAGCAAGACTGCATAAACCCATAGTCACTGCAGCCTCGCTAGGGTGTTAGAAATGCTTTCAGCGGTGAGAACCATGTTTTTCAAACGTATACTAAGCTTCACAGTCTCTAGAATTATCTATTAAATTGTGTTGTGGTCCTTGCTTGTGTTTCTGTGTGGTTTGTTGGCTGGCTTGTTGTGTTCTTTTTGGTCACGGCTTATTTTTTTTTGTTTGTTTGCGTTGTCTAAGTTGTGGAGCGTTTGTTGATGACGCTAATTAAATTTACATTTGGGTTTTGTTTGGTTTTCTTTGATTTTATACATCAGTGTTCTTTCACCTCAATGCTAAACTGCTCATGTGCAGTGGGGAAGCCAGAGATAGGAGCCTTTTTGTCCATCAAGGACATCGCCTTAACATTTAGAATCTGTGTGTTATAGTTCCCTTTAGCCATTTTATGTTCAACTGTACAAACTCATGCTAAAAATAATCAGGATTCAGGATGGGCTTTTCTGGAGCAGAAATAATTTTGATTCTCTGACACCGGGTCCTGTGGATGACACCAACGAGTGAGGGAGAAAAGCAGACAAGTTTCTCGTGCACAGCAGTTGGGACAAGGGTCTCCTTGCTCCCTACATTTCCAGACCACCCTTTCTTCCCGGGAGCTGGGCGGTGCCCCAAGCCTTTGCTCTCAATCCCCAAAGCATTCACTAATTAGAGAAGATGCAGGGCAGAGAGCTGCAAAGCACCCAGACTCTGTGCCCCAGGATAGCTATCAGGCCAACCCACTGTTGTTGTTGTTGTTGTTGTTGTTGTTGTTGTTGTTGTTCTTCTTCTTCTTCTTCTTCTTCTTCTTCTTCTTCTTCTTCTTCTTCTTCTTCTCCTTCTTCTCCTCCTCCTCCTCCTCTTCTTCCTCCTCCTCCTCTTCTTCCTCCTCCTCCTCCTCCTTCTCCTTCTCCTTCTCCTCCTCCCCTTCCTCCTCCTCCTCTTCCTTTTCCTCCTCCTCCTTTTCCTCCTCCTCTTCTTCCTCCTTCTGTACAGAGGAAGCTCTTCTGAACCCAGTGAAATGAGAAGTCTTTGAGAGGATTATTTCAGCCCAATAAGCAAACAAGCTTTTTTCTTTTCAGCTGCCAACTACTGCTAATCCTATTTATTTATTTATTTATTGCAGTTTTAGACACAGAAGGTATTTATTCTCTTTGCTGTTCTAGCAGCTGACCCCCAGATGCAGGCTTCCACAATTCCATTACCCCTCATCATTTTCACTTTTTAAACATCCAAATGTTTTAAGATTTTCATATGCACGTAAACTGTATTTATATCTTTTCCACTCTTTCCTCTCCCTCCTCTAAGTCCTCCTGTGCCTCCTCTCCCCCCTCCCACATACCACCACCACCATTCACTACTTGAATTTAGGACATCATCTTCTGTACAGAAACTATGCTAATTAAGGTCAAAGTCTACCATTGGCTGGATGACCTTCTGAGCTCAGCATATAACAAAAGGTTCCCTTCATTGGCAGGGCTTCCATTTCTCTGATCTTGTCTGGGAATTCAACACCCCCCTCCACACACACACACACACACACACACACACACACACACACACACATCTCTCTACTTGCAGAATGTCACATAGACTTAGATTACATGTTCAACTTCCTTTCTCCTGATAAGAACCCATTCAGCTAGTACTAGAGAGTCTTGAAGTGCTTCCCAATGCTAATGAGGCATTTTGTTACCCTAGGCCTTTAGCCAAAGACCTTTGCTCATCCTGGATGTTCCTACCCCCGCCCCCCCAAATTATATAAACTTCGAATCATCCCAAGTAAAGCTGATCTGCCTCCCTGCAGCTGTTTCCGGTGTGGTCACTCACTGTATATACTCACAGTGCTTCTGAACCTCCATCTGTCATCTCTGCTCCCTTTGTCCTCCTGGGCTAATGTAGATTGATGATCCCCAGGAGCAGGGAGGGTCACAATCTTCTAGAGTTATCATTGTTAGGACTGTATTTTTTTTTTTTATTTTAGATATTTTCTTTATTT
>NW_022196905.1:177410672-177442478 GCF_008632895.1 Mastomys coucha | reverse complement strand
CTAATAGAAGAAAAAGTGGGGAAGAACCTCGAGCAAATAGGCACAGGGGAAAATTTCCTGAAGAGGACTGTATTTTTAAATAAAATATAGTCGTGGAAGCCAAGGACCCCAAACCAGCCCTTTGCCAGGTTCCATGAGCTGGGAGAAGAGAACCTCAATAGAGATAACGCCTCTACTAGGTTGGCCTGTAGGCGTGTCTGGGTACGTGTAGGCATGGAGGCATGTCCAGGTGCATTTTCTTCCATGTTGGCTGATGTAGGAGGACCCAGCCTACTTGGAGTGGTGTTACCCCAAGGCAGGTGGTCCTGGGAGGTAGAAGATGATGGGCCGAGAGCCTAGATATCTGCTATAGCTCCGGACTCCAGCTTTCTGCCTTGAGCTCATGCAGTGGTTTCTCTTAATAATGGACTGTAACCTGTAAGCCAAACAAAACAAAACCAAACCAAAAAATCTTTCCTGTTTTTGGTGATTTTTATTCAGCACACTAAAAGAAAACAATCTAGGACCATCCGTAATGAGATAGCATCAAGGCCTGCATTTATTCACTTTTCCTTACAGAGTGAAGAACTCATAGCTACCCAATAAACTATTACCTTTTAAAAATTATTTCTTGATTTTTCCCAATGTAATATCTACATTGATTGCTTTAGAGTTCTATACGATGTACTCTGATCACACTCACTTCCCATTCCTCCCAGGTTCACCCTCCTCCTACCCTTGCACTCTACCTACAAAAAAAGAAAAAATATGTCAAGTCCAATTTGTATTGCCCATATATCCATTGGAGCATGGTCAAACTTGTAGTGGGAAATATTTAAAAAGGGACCACCTCAAACTTGTGCAGGCTACTCTCTAGCCCCAGTGGTCTCACTATCTCCATGGCTAGCCCCATGTAGCGACTTCCCATCTCTTACTGTGGATTATAACCCAGAAACATCAAAACTTGCCGCGGACCGGGTTCGTTTCGGGGACCCCAATTTCCACGGGATGAGAATTCTGGTCAGGTGGGCAATAAGTCGGCGGATGACAAACAGACGGGAGACACAAGGGTGTGTTGTATCTGAATGTATTTGTGCAAGGTGAGAATCAGGCTTAAATACCATACAGCAAACAGGGCAGATGTCAAGAATCACGTAGGCAGGTGGGGGTTACAGCAGGGGACGCAAGACTGAAGTCACGTACGCAAGTGACACCCACACCAAGGTCAGCAGGGTCTGGTAGCTAGGTGTGAAGCAGGAGGAAGAGGAGTGGAGCTCTCCCTGTTGAGGTATTTTGATATTCCTAGGCTAATTCTCTGATTCTGCTGGAAGCAATGACCTGGAGATTTCAATCTAGCATTTCCTGCTAATTCTCTGGTTCTAGCTTGGGGCAGGCAGTGGGGAGTTCCGACCTGACCTAACACTTCTAGCTAATGTCCTTGAGTGGAAGCCCTTCGATTACTCTCTAAATAAACTAGAATAGTTGGAAACATTGTGTCGGCCAGGAGACAATGCCCATTCTTAACCATTTACAAATCATTTCTTGGGGTATCTTTATGCCTAATTATGAGGCCGTGTTGACGATTGGAAAGACTAATCTGGAACACGTCTGAGTTAGGGGATACCAGCGACTGGTCTGAAATCCAGGAGGCACAGAATCCTTTTGGGGCCTTATTTGCCTCTTATCCTTTATCAGGATTTTATACCCGATATTTTGGATGTGACTGGAGTAGACGAGTGTGCATAGCAAAAACTCTAGAGGCTTGTGATTTATCAGTCAGATTTATATTAGTAAATTCCCAACCCACAAATCTCCCACACAATGAACTCAAAACTCAATTGATATAAACACAAGCTATACCCCTAGATGGGCCAAACACGCCCTACTATTATTTAATCATCTATCTAAGAAATCCCCAATACTTATGGTTCCAAGGACTGTGTGGTTCTGGCTCCTCTTCCTCTCCTATAGGTTCTATTTTATCTCATCCTCTCCTTCCCTTCTCTGTGTCTCTGTCTCTCTGACCTCATCTCTAAAATTCTCAGCCCACCTTCCTTTTCCACTGCCCAATCACAGGCTCTCACTTTATCTTGTGCCTGCCCTCACCTGCATATACACAGCAATCCACCTTCCAGAGTTATATGGATCAGATATGACAGAGGAAAACCACCTGAAAATAGATTCAGGTGAATCAAACAAACAAATAAAAGATTCTTTTTCACATGGCACAAATAGCAAATTTCATCCTAACTAACTTGCCATTCCTCCCATGTCCACCCACCTACCCTTGCACTCTCCCAACAACAACAACAAAAAAAGACAAAAATAGGTCAAGTCCAATTTGTGTTGCCCATATATCCATTGCAACATGGTCAACCTCCCATTGGCCAGTCCCTTGAAGATAACTGAGTTCTTCATCTCTCCCTTGTCAGAAGCCAATAGCAGTGAAGAGCTATACTTCTGCATCTTTATTACAACTTTTAAGGACTCTCTTCAATATTTACCTTCTGGGGGAATATCTACCTCCTTTGAGGGGGAGGCATGTCACAGAAGCCTTTCAATGTCTCTCTCTCTCTCTCTCTCTCTCTCTCTCTCTCTCTCTCTCTCTCAATTAAGAGTCTGCAATCATTGATACCACTACAAAAGACGCTTCCTTGCCCATACCAGCCAGTGGCAGCAGAGATCATAGACACCCGCATGACCTCTGGTAGCAGCATGGAAGACAAACCTCATCATGGCCTCTGGAGTCAGCTTGCAACACAAACATCCACATTGCCTCTGGTGGCAATATTGTCTGTTAGCTCCAAAAGAAACTCGGGACAAATGGCTACCTGTGTTGCTGACTAGCTTACCAAAGTGCATGCTAGCCTCCAGGCTCCTCAGCGTCACAAATAGCTATTACAGGTTCTATGCTGGCATCCTACAGAGTCCATGTTGGCATCTTACAGAGTCCATGTTGGCATCCTACAGAGTCCATGCTGGCATCCTACAGAGTCCATGTTGGCATCTTACAGAGTCCATGTTGGCATCCTACAGAGTCCATGTTGGCATCCTACAGAGTCCATGTGTTGGCATCCTACAGAGTCCATGTTGGCATCCTACAGAGTCTATGCTGGCATCCTACAGAGTCCATGTTGGCATCTTACAGAGTCCATGCTGGCATCCTACAGAGTCCATGTTGGCATCTTACAGAGTCCATGTTGGGATCCTACAGAGTCCATGCTGGCATCCTACAGAGTCCATGTGTTGGCATCCTACAGAGTCCATGTGTTGGCATCCTACAGAGTCCATGCTGGCATCCTACAGAGTCCATGTGTTGGCATCCTACAGAGTCCATGTTGGCATCCTACAGAGTCCATGTGTTGGCATCCTACAGAGTCCATGTTGGCATCCTACAGAGTCCATGTTGGCATCCTGATGCTTCTCTGCTCTTCTCACCCTGTCCCTACCCTAAATTTCTTCAGTTTATTGGCTCCCTCTCCCCAGCTTCTCATCCCTTTATAATACTGCTGTTTTGGCCATGTGCTCTCTTGGCTTCTCTCCATCGGCCTCCTCCTCCCCCACCACCACCTCTCTTGCCTGCACACTCTCTCTCTCCCTCTCTGACACTCTTCCCCCTCTCTCCCAGCCCTATCAAATCTGCCAGCCCTGCTCAGTCTACTACTTCCTCTCTCTGCTCTGGATTCTTCTAGATGCCTCTGGCTGTACTCTCCTTCATATCTACAATAAGAATCTTCTTCTCACTAATATCTTGGAGTAGTCCTGTCCTCAATTTATGCATAGTAAATGAGCACTTGTTGTACAGAGCAATCACCTTCATGAAAACATTTTTGTTCAAACACATCAGGTGGGTCAGGAACTGAACTCAGGTCATCGGGTCTGTGCCTTTACATGCTGAGCATATATATTAATTCGAACAGGATTCTCCCTTCATTTGACTCTGCCAGTCATCATAATTGACCTAGTCATTTGGGAATACTTAAGGTACATGAATTCCTGCTTGTCAGATATTTGCAGAGGCCTTGTGCATAGAAAGCAATGGAATACTATGAACAGTTATTTCCTAGAAGCTGGAAATATTTTAATTGCAAACTTCAAAACATATTTGTTTCCTGGAATGAACAGAACATTATGGTTCTCATATTTAGATAGATTTCTTTCAGTAGATGTATTTTCAGTAGATGTAGTTTTTATACAGCTAAAGTACGGGTAGGCAGAAGTACATTAGCCATTTAATCGAAAATAATTAGCCATTTAATTCTGTGGTTAAGAGCATAGAGTACTCTTGCAGAGGATCCAGATTTGGTTCCCACCACCCAGGTGATGACCTTGCCCCTTGCTACCTGTGGCAGGCAAGAGAGCTGGCCCAGGGGTCATGAGAGCAGGGGAGCTGCTCCTCTTCACAGACTACAGCACTTGGGAGAGCCAGCCTTACACATTACCTGGGCAACAGAGTTGAGCCTCAGTACTGGTAGTGGGAGCAGGAGAGAGCTGGCCCCAAAGGCATGAACACAGGAGAGCTGGCCCTGGCACTTAGCTGCTGTGCAGTGTCGTGGGCAAGACAGAGATGCCCTCCACCATCTCATGCCTGTATCTCAACACCTATAGCAAGTAGGAGAGCTGGTCTTGAGGTCTTGAAAACAGGAGTGCTTGTCCCTCCACTCAACAGCATTGTGTTCTGTATCACACAGCCTTTTGGCAAATAGTTAATACTATGTATGATTCCTTGTGACTTTTTTTAAATAGATATTCTCATGTTATTTTATCCCCTCCCCCTTCTTCTGTATTAAAAAAAAAAAAAGAAAACATGGATAGCATTGTGAAAAAGACAGAGTAAGGGCCTCCAAACTTTCCTCTTTATAGAAGAACTGGGCAACTACAAAAGTGAAGTTCTTTTATGCTTTGGAAATCGTTCTAAGATTTGTAACACTGTGGGGTAACTTTTTAAAAATGTCTTCATCTTACTTAAAACAAGCTTTGTGGCTAGAGTGCCCTTGCTGCTCTTCCAAAGGACCAGGGTCCAATTCCCAGTACTCACATGCTGGCTTCCAATACCCTGGAAGCCCAGTTACAGAAGACTGAGCACCTGGCTCTGTCCCTCTGAAGACACCAGGTACACATGTGGTACCCAGATGGGCATGCAGGCAAGACACATGTAGACATAAAATAAAATAACTTTTTATTAAACTCTTAATAAAATAAAACTTACAACATTTGAGTGTGACCTTGTACCTTCTTTCCTTTGCAGTAACCTTGAAAGCCGTTGCCTTCCTCTTTCCAGACTCCCTTCCTGCCTCATCTCTTGAGAGAGCTCTCGGGAAGGATGCTTCCCACAGTGCTGAGCCTCCTCTCTGACGATCAGCATCACTTTCCAACTGGTAATTGACGAGGTGACTAATGAAGAACCAGAGAGGACACTTATCTTCTCTTAAGCCTAGGAAGTGCTGGCAGGCTCCTGAGAAGCCCTCAGTAACAGTAGAGAACATGCTAGTCAGGAATAGAGAGGCCTGGCTGTAGGAAGCATTCCCAAGGCTCATGCTGTGTTAGTACAGCAGGCATGGGCTGGGCATCCTGATAAAACGTTTAGTGCACTTGATTAAAGAATGTGAGGAGATCTAAGTCAGTGCCTTTTTTTTCCCTTGGGGGCATAGGTGGGAAGCTACCCTGCAAAATAACCCCGTGCTGGGGTATGTTGTCCCCACAATTTGCCACTGTGGGTGGTTGTGTTAGTAAACTTCTTGTTACTGTGGTGACATGCCTGACAAACACTGAAAGGAGCAAGGGTTACGGCTCATGTTTTCCTGGTCAATTGGCTCCATCTCTTTCACATCTGGCAGGCCAAAAACCATGGGTAAAGGGATGGTGGAGGGAAAGTGCCTACTGCATGGCAGTCACAAAGTAACACAGAGTAGCAGAGAGCCAAACCAAGTGACAACCTTAAAAATGCACCCTTACTGTCTCACTTCCTCCAACCAAGGTCCATCTTTCAGGGTCTGCCAGGTCCCAAGAAACTGTTTACATTCTGGGTTACCCAGATGGGAAGCTCATAACCATCACTGGGTTAAAGCATTGATTACATTCAGAGTCTTCACATCTATCTGTCTGTCTGTCTGTCTGTCTGTCTGTCTATCTATCTATCTATCTATCTTCAGATACCTAGAGGTGAGCTTTACTAATTTTCGAGGCATCTTAATCCAGTCATGTTGGCAGTTAACAGTATATAACAGGGGCTGGACTCATTCTGTTAAGTGCTTACCTTGCAAACAAACTTAAGTTCAATCCCATAACCTGACAAAAAATAGTCAGGCATGGAGGCTCACTCTTGTGATCTAAATGCTGGGGAGGTGGAGCTAGGGTGGTCCTTGGGGCTTGGTAGCCTACCAGCCTACTCTAGCCAATAAGTTCTTAGCTTCTGAGAGAACCTGTCTCATAAAACCCAGGGATAGTATTGGAGGAATCATGTCCAAAGTTAAACTGTCTTATGACCTCTTATGCATGGACCTTATGACCTCTACATGCATGGACACACATACACACACACACACACACACACACACACACACACACACACACACACACACAAACACGCATACTTATGCACCACAGGCTGAGTGTTCAAAACCAAGTTCACAAAACCAAGGGCTAAGCAGGTGACGGCAGTGAACCTGCCTCATCAGGCACAAAGTGTGTCCTCTCCTGTGAGAATAGGGGGAGAGGCTGAGCCTGCAACCCTGAGCTCTAGGCTTGCAGAGTTTCTCATGGAGCTGTGCAGTGTCTACATCATTCTAGCTCACTGCAGACGAATGAGGCAATGGGGAATATCCTCCACTCACTCACTGCTCACTTATTCTGAACATCCTTGACATTTTCCTGGCCCTGAAAGATTAATTGCGGTTTAAGGACTGGCTAAATATGTGGAGACATTAGAGACCTAGGGCAAACAAAATAAACCAAAACCAAAACCGAAAACTCTTCTGACAACAGTTAGAGATCTATGCCTCTAACTAATATAAGTGCATTTCTATGGAATCACATGCCTATGACACACAACCGAGTCAGAAGAGGCAGAGAGAAGACTCTCACCTCTTGCACTGAACCCTTGAAGTCATTCAAGGAAGAACTGCATAAAATAAAAGCATTCCAGCCAGGCGGTGGTGGCACATGCCTTTAATCCCAGCACTTGGGAGGCAGAGGCAGGCGGATTTCTGAGTTCGAGGCCAACCTGGTCTACAGAGTGAGTTCCAGGACAGCCAAGGCCACACAGAGAAACCCTGTCTCGAAAAACAAAACAAAAACAAAAACAAACAAACAAAAAGAATAAAGACATTCTAGGCAGAAGCCACTATGTAATTAAGTATATGGTCCGAAAAATAGTGACCAGTTAATGTTATATTCATTTCTAAGGTGGATAAATAGATATCAGGCTCTGAGACAGAGTTTTCAAAGGAAATTCCCTATCAATGCATTCAGTCCTTCAACAAACGTTTACCAAATGCCCAGTGCACAAAACAAACGGTATGGGCAGACTAATAAGGCTTGTTCTCTGTCCTCAGTGAACCCCAGTTAGCAAGTATTATCTATAAAGATGCAGGTGCTGGGAGAAAGGTTAGAACAAAATGTTACAGAAACAAGAATGGAGTGCTTATTTGTGACTAAGCAGGTCAAGAAGTCTTCACAGTGAAAGATTGGTTTTTTTCAAGTATTAAATAGAACAGGAAAGGGCCGTTTACTCATTTTTACAGAGATGCTTGACTTCGTCTGTGCTTATTTTAGTTTGCCCTATTTTTGAGATGTGTCGGCTGCTGACATGCTTATAAATCAGATGTTAATTAATGAAGTGATAACCGTGCTGGAAGGCGAAGACGTCCTACTTTAGAATGACTTGGTAGAATTGAGCTCTCTACCAAAGTCAAGTTATGCAAATCAAGTGGGTTGCTTTTCTGATAGCAAGGGAACCGGTATGTTCTGCTGCTGCTGTTTAAATACGTTACAAACAACCTAGCCATTAGTGAACACCCATAGTGCTAACTAACTTTATATGGAGATGATGTACTTCATATAATAGATATCTCTAGGCCTTTTTCAGACATCATCTTTTCCTCAGTGCTTTTCATCTCTAGGGGTAAATTCAAGCTTGGTTGATATTTCTCTGTTTTGTTTTTATTCTTGCTCTAGAAAATACACTAGCATCAGGTGCACCTCTCACAACTGCAGGGATCTTCAGTTAATATGCACATTACATTTATGGTATACGAATAAAAATAGAAGACATTTCCGTGAGTTAGAAGGCTCCTCCATGATCTCCCCCAGTTCATATTCAACCCTGTCAAGTCGTTATCATCCTGGTTTCTGTCACTGTCAACTATTAATAATTTTGAACTTTAAATGCATGGAACTCTGAGGGCATCCTGTTCCTTCTATACTGTGTCTCTCAGCCATGCCTTCTTTTTCACTGACTTTCATAAAAATCCATATATACGAAGCAAATCAATCTTCCTCCTTGATATTTCTTTTTTGTTTATTGGCATATTATGTATCATTATAATATCATCAATATATTATGATATACATCAATGCATTGCATTAAGTAGCCAAAACTCCTCTCGAACATTTTTGTGCAGTTCACACTAGCTTTGAAATCATAATTCCCCTGCCGTAGCGTCTTGAGCTTTGGGACTGTAAGCATGTACCACCTTGCCAAGCTACTTATTTTGACTGGTGAGCAGATGCTAGTTTGAGACCATGCAGAATGAATCTTGAGCTGAGTTGATAGCTCCGTCAGTAAAACGCTTTCCTTGAAAGCATGAGGACTTTAGTTTGATCATTTAGCTGCCGGTTAAAAAACAAACAAACAAACAAACCAGGCATAGTAGCACAAGCTTATAATCTCAGTCATGAGGAGGTGGTGATGGGTGGATCCCTGGGACTTGCTGGCTATATAGCCTGGCCAACTTGATGACTTCCAAGTCAATGAGAGACTCTGTTTCAAAACACATGAGCAATGCCAAGGTTGTTCTCTGGCCTCCACTGACACAAGTGCTGTATAAATAGTTGTTCTAGTGTATTGTTCAGGTAAAATGGGAAGAAACCGTAAATACGTGCTTAACACACATGCAGTCCCCTTCTTAGTATTTTTCATATGCAGCTGGTTGAACTCTCGGGTATGGAACCTAGAGACAGGGGACATGAACAGAAGATTTCCTTAGTGAACATAGATCATTATTTCTCTAGAGGAAGAGGAATTCTAGGTAATAGAATCAGAGGATTTCAAGCACTTTGTAAATTATAGCTGAAAATCTTGTCAAATCCATTTGAATTTACCCGTGTGGTATGAGAAATTTGGAGCTGTGAATTTTCTTGCATTAAAGACTTGTACAGTATTTCTTGTGGGTATTATTTGCATTTCCTTGGTATCCGGGTAGCTGTGAGCTGTCTCATAGCGTTGTTGGCCATTTTGGATGTCTCTTTGTGAAATGTCATTTAAATCTGCCCCCTCTTTTTGGTTTTTAAAAAATATAATATTTATTTGTGTGTAGGTGAACATACATGACATGACTTCCATGTGGTGGTCAGAGAACAACCTAGGGGAATCAGTTTTCTCCATAGACCACGTGGATTCAGAGATTAAACTCGTACTCTGAAGCTTGGTAGCAAGTGCTTTAACCTAGGGATCCATATTAAAAGCTTATAGGTCTGTGCTCCCTGCCCCTCATCTTAAAAAGACGGAAATTGAGTGGTCCTTTCTTTCTTTCTTTCCTTCTTTATTTCCTTCCTTCCTTCCTTCCTTCCTTCTTCCTTCCTTCCTTCCTTTCTTTCTTTCTTTGTTTGTTTGTTTGTTTCTTTCTTTCTTTCTTTCTTTCTTTCTTTCTTTTTTAGCAGAGTATGGGACTTCTGCTTTAAACCTGGCTTCTGTGGCAGAATATGTCACAATGCCTTTCCCCAGTCTTCCCTGGGCCTCTTATTCTTTTAATGGTATCTGTCTCCTTTGTGGAACATAAGTTCTCAATTTTAATGAGTTTCAAATTTATTCCTTTTTTCCTGTACCAAGTACATTCTGTGACCTTTAAAGAAACTTGGTCTTCCCAAATGAAATCTTTTCACAAAATGAAAACAAACTATTCCCATTTCTCACAGAACCCTTTACCCTGCACAGATGTGTATTTATTAATTTATACTGGCCTTGAGAGTCACTGACTGTTCCAGTACACTGTCATAAAACACCCCATTTACAACTACCCTCAAATTAACCCTAAAATACTAGGGGGCTGAATTATAAGCCATCTGACAAGGAGTTTAAACTTTAGGGTAACTTACTCAGAAATAGCTTCTATTTTAGAATTATGTGTGGGGAGGGTGTATAATTTATTTATTTATATTGATATTTAGGGATTTTATGATGGGAAAGAGTTCAGAAAATGAAAGAAGAGCGTGTGGAGCTAAGTGTTCTGCTACATACGTACCTGTAATCTCAGCATTTGGGAGGCAAAGGAGCACAAGTTCGAAGCCAGTCAGACAAGAAAAACTACAAATGGTTTGGAAATGCTACAGTGACTCAATTACTGTCAAATTTGTTTTTAAAAGTTAATGAGCTGCCTAATTTTAAAGACTGACAAATTCATGGGGGGTTAGCATGGTAATTGTTTGTCTGGCCTGCAGATGAAACCTCACTTATGTTCCATACCAAGCACCACTAAGAACCCAAAACTATCAGTTAAACAAACAAGAATATGAAGATTTATTATCCAAACAAAGAAATATACTTAATATTTTCATGCTATAATTAATGAGGCAATCGTACGGTTATATATGCATGTGTATATGAGACATATTTCAAGTAACCAGTCCTATTGAAACCCAATTATTTAATATAAAAAAATAAAGCTGAAAAGGGTTTAGATATCTGGACCCCGGGTAGTAACATACCTTCATTCAGTAACTCTCACAAGCTCAGATTCATCTTTTTGGGATATGTATATGTATATATATGGGAGAGAGATAATAATTGATTTAGTACTGAGTACACTTCTTGAGAATGTCCCCTCAGTGCCCAGTGGGAAAAACCTTGACCTACGAATAGCAAGCTTCCTTGTTTTAAAATTCTCTTTAAATCCTTTATAAACATTTTTTTGTAGGCCTGGGAAGTGATGCAACAAAAGATTACAAATGCATTGATAGAACAGGGGAGAAAGTAGTTGGCTGAAGACGAAAGGAAGTTGGTTTCTTCAGGGTGGACACAGATATAAAACTGCACTGGAAGGTGAGGGCTCCCTTTATGCCTCTACATCTGCCTCTTCTTCCACATACTGACAATGATTCAGAAAATGCAGTTATTTTTGGTTTAGTATTTTACCCATACTGGCTAGCTTTCCTAATACTGGAAGGTGCTGTTCATGTTACTGGAGGAGCAAATCAATCACCAGTCTTACCCAATTTGAATCCTATGAGCTGTACCCTGATATCATCTACTCACTGATACAATAATTCACAAATGTCATGGGAGCAACCAACCACTTTTTTTTTTTTTTTTTTTTTTTTTTTTTTTTTTTTTTGAGGCAGGGTTCCTTGTGTGACAAAACTCTACCTGTCTTGAACTCAATTTGTAGACCAGGCTGGCCTTGAATTCAGAGATCTGCCAGCCTCTGCCTTCTGAGCACCAGGATTAAAGGTGCACACCACCACTCCTAGCCCTTTCATCCAAGTTCTAATGACTTATAACCATACCCATAAACAAGCACACCATTCAGAGCCTCGTCAGATAAACCCTCATCAGAGCCCTCTGCAGTAGATGATGATTACCACAGAAACTCACAATTGATCAAGGTGCAGAACATGAAAGACCATGCAATGCTCAACCTTTACATGGGACACAACATCACATCCTCTCTACCCATGGCACAGGAATCATGGCAGAAGAGGAAGTGGAAAGATTGTAAGAGCTATCAGTGAAGAACAACTACAAGGAATCAGTGTTTTCTGGACGTAGCAGGCCAACAGCAGTTGAGACAACACACACAAGGCATGCATGCATAGGCTGGGGCCAGACACACTCCAGCATGGAGAACGGAAGTGGCACAAACTCCCATCCCAGGTGAGGAGACATTGGCAATAGATAGCTGCTGGGAAAGAGTCGGTTTTCCTTAGAGGCGCAGGATTATCTGGAGGATTATCCTTACAGTGAAAGCCACAGAGTTAAAGAAAGTATATGAACAGCATAAACTATACTTATTTTTTTTTAAGAAGACCCTAAGTGTTCAGGAAATGATGGATAAATATGAGAGGAGTGAATAGAAGGGATCAATATGATTGAAGTGCATTGCGCAAAATTCTCAAAGAACTCATAAAAAGGAGGAAAAAACGTTTGGAATTCATTTAGGACCATACTTACCTATGAAGCCACAACTATAAAATTGATAATTTTTGTAAATATAAAAAAACTACCTCCTAGAATACAATCTTTTATCTGAATTAATATTTTGAATTTTTAAAAATTCCTAATAAAATGTAGAGTTCAGTTCTCTCTGTTGTTCGGACTGTTCACTCTCTATTATTCAGTACAGTTCATTCTGTTCTGTTTGGAGCAGAACTGAAGTTCAAATACCAGGGAGCATCATCAATTAGATGTCCCTATGGGCACTAGCACAGTAATTGTCATAGACTTGAAGCGAAACCCAGGTAAGCTGCTCCTCTTCAGTTTCTACAGATGCTTGGGTTTCCAAGGCAACCAAATCTTCAACATGTTTATTTTTTCTACTACAGTTTTTGAGAAACTTTGCAACTAATTATTGAACACCATGCTCACCAGAGCAATTCTGATAATTAATATAGATCTGTTTACAACAGAAAAAAAATAAAGAAATATGGAGAGAGCGATCTGAGCTGAAGAAATCATGCATTATTCATTAGACAAAGACTTATTTCTAGCATCATGTGCTAGACTCGTCAATCCTGCTAAATTAATTTACTCTTAATTTCTTTTCAGAGTCTTAGACTTAGTTCTTTTCCACATTGTATCAGGCATAAATCCTATTATAAGATTGTTTTAAGCAGTTTTAATTTTAAAAGATATTTTTATTAAACAGAAAGAATTTTGTGACTTATAAAAAAGTTTAAGTCTCAATCCATGGAAAGGAAGAAATGGGGAATAATTGTGTGTGTGTGTGTGAATGTGTATATGTGTATGAATGTGTATATGTATGTGACTGTGTATGTATGTGTGTATGTATGTATATATGTGTTTTTAGGTTGTGTATGTATGTGTGTATATGTATATATATATGTATGTGTATGAATGTATATGTATGTGTGTATGTGTATGTATATATGTGTGTTTATAGGCATGTGTATATGTATATGTGCGTATGTGTGTATATGTATATACATGTATGTGTATGTATATGAGTGTGTATGTGTATGTGTGTATATATATTTGTGTTTATAGGTGTGTGTATGTATATGTGTGTGTGTGTATGAGTGTGTATGCATGTATGTGTATATGTGTTTATATGTATGTATGTATATGTGTGTTTATATGTGTGTATGTATGTATGTATGTATAGAGTGTGTATATGATATGTGTATGTGTTCTTGGGGTATGTGTTCTTTTGAGACACAGCGATAGAGTTTAGGGGAGAGTAAATTTTCAAGAAAATTGAAGTGACAACTGTCACTTCTCCAACATGTACTGAAAGAATACAGATTTTATATCTATGGTTGCCTAAAACTAACAGCATAGTAAGTTATTAAAAATGTGGGTACCTAGAATTCTCCCAACATTTCCCAGGCTGAGGGGCAGATAGGCAGACATAGACACCTTTATGATCTTTTATGGTGTTCCCAAAGCCCGAGATGTAGAGGTTGTGTTGTAGAGGCTCAGCTGGGGATAGAGATGCCCCTTATCAACTGATTAAGAATTGTTGCTTCAAGATGGAGGTGCCCACCATAGGTGGGAAGGATTAGCGTTACTCTGTACTGATATTTAAAATCATTTATTTATTTACTATTTTTGATGTGCAGGAACTGGTATTTGTTCTGATTCCCTAGGTCTAGAGAAAGTGTAAGGAAAGCCTTCTCAACTGTACATACATGATGTACAGAGCTGTCTATTTACAAATCAAACATTCAAAAGGCTATCTTCTGTGACGGTTAATCTTGATCATCAACTAGATGGGATTTGGGATTCCCCTGGAAATAAATCCCTGAGTCTATGCATGAGAGGTTATTTGGATTATTAAGTTGAAGTAAGAAGACCTTCCGTAAAAGTGAGTAGTACCATTCAATGAGCTAGTGTCCAGGGATGAAGAGAGGGAGAAGGAAAGTTAAGCACCACCATTTACATCTCTGTGTTTTCTGACTGAGGATTTCCTGTGACCCACCACCCCCTCTTCCTACTGCCACCCCCATTCCCTGCCATGATAGACGGCTTAGCCTAGAACTGCACACTAAAACAAGTTCTCCCTTCCTTAAGTTGTTTTGGTTAGGTAACTTGTTGCAGCAATAAAACAACTAAACGTACCTTATTTCATCATTGAAGTGGTTTCATCTACTTTCTACGTCAGAGCTAATGCTCTTGCCTGGGAATACATTATTGTCTTCTCAAGTCCCTGAGTCTGTTGATCCTTCTTTTCCATATTAGCTTTATTTCCACAGTTGTCAGCTCTTCAGAGTTAGGTGCCACGTTTTCATAATACAGATTTCCCCAACAGCGCTTGCTGATTTTTTTTCTTATTTATATTTGTTTCAGTGAGGGAGGTGGGAGAGTGTGATTGGTGGTTGGTGGTGCCAACTGGTCCATATGGGATTCACCAAGCTTTTCTATTTCATAATTCTATAATATTTGCTCCAGTCTTTTCGTTGTCCTCTATGACCAATGGCATAAAGTGAACTTGCCATTCTCAGTGAAACAAAAGGATTCTACTTCCACACTGTCGCAAGCAGTGGCCTGATGTTCCTCGCAGGGGAGTGTGGCGGCAGCACACCTCCACTCAGGCGCTCGCTCGTATACTGGATCCCGCCTCGAGAACTACCTCAGGAGTGGTAAGAGAGGACTCAACACACCGATTAGGTTTTGAATGCTTTATGTCAATCTCCAACACAACTACACACAGCATACAATATGCTACTAGAGCAAAGATAACGAAGGCTATAACAATATAATAGCTAAACAATTCACTCTACTGCATATTGGGGTATATGACCTGATCAGTAGCCTCTGGGTGCCGGCGGTCTTGAGGGCTGCGATAACAAGAATGAGTCAGGTCGAAGGGAGACTCTCTAGCTCAGCTGGTTTCGGTTTGCTTGACCACGAAGTGGTGCTTGACCTCGAAGTCTCGAGTGGTCAGTAGCCTCTGGTGGTTTCTGACGAAGTTTCGCGTGGTCAGTAGCCTCTGGTGGTTTCTGACGAGTTGGTGTGGTCAGAGTCTTGAGTGCTCAGGAGGATCAAGTCAAGCGGCCATGGCTACCGAGAGCGGAGGGTGCTTCGGTGTCTGAGGCTTCCTCTTTTGAGCCCGATTTGATGTCATGATTGACGTGTTGGGCTGATAACCATTCGCGTATGGTTATCAGGTTGAATTGTTAAGTCCAAGTATTTTACTTCTTTTGGGATGTTTTTCTGCACAAATATTTACTTCACTTATACACTTCTGCATTCTTAGATAACACTCTGGGCAAACAACTTGTTTTTCACAGCAAGTCTCACTACACAAATACTTTGTTGTACCTATTACAAGGTGGAGTGGGTCTTGCTAAAGACCTGTTCCTTACACACCTTATTCATTTTTTGTCTGTAACTCAGTGATGGCTACCCAGAGGACTGTCAAATACAGTCACATTCATCAGGATGTGACCATAGTCAGTTCCAATAGTCATTATCTTAGTCACTATGCAAGAGTCTCCTAAGAGGAAAATGGAGCTTACACTTTCTGATTTTGTTGTTGTTATTGGTTTTTGTGTTTGTTTGTTTGTTTGTTTGTTTGTTTGTTTTGTGACAGGGTTTCTCTGTGTCACCCTGGCTAGCATGGAATTTACCCATAGACCAGGCTTGCCTCAAACTCAGAGATCAGCCTACTTATGCCTTCTGAATGCTGTAGTTAAAGGTATGTACCTCTACCACCATTGGGCTAGTAGCTTATTTTTTAAATTTAGCTTTTTTAATGTTATAGATCATGCATTACTCATGTTTGAAGCTGTGTTGCTACAAAGCTACTGTACTAACCATCCTGTAAAAGTATAGCAACGTGATTATTATAGTACGTAATAATAAATGACTATTATCAGCACATGCATTCATTAACTTTCATGGTCATTTTGGACTACACTCTTATTCATAAATGTCAACTACGAGACAGCCTGCCTTGTCACATGGGAGCAATCTGCTTATACATTTCATGGGTACAGACTCTCTGGATTTAGTAATTTTTTTCTTGTACTAAGTCTAATCTCTGCTTGTGTAAGTGCACTCTGTGACGTCTGCACTATCAAGAGATTGCCTAGGGATGCTCTTCTCAAACTGTATTCCAGTTGTTAAAGGATGTATGACTGTAGTTACTCGGTACGTGATAGCAATCTGAGCAGGAATAAAAGTGATCCACTGTTGTGTTCCTCCTTAGCTCATTAAGAATACCAAGTAAGGGCCATCTTATTTATTCATCTCTAACAAGTACAGTAATTCTTCTGCTGATGGATAGCTAACCATGCATGGTGGTGGCTTTTTTAATGAATACAATATCAAGTGGTAGATAAGAATTTTATGAGACAATATATTGGCTCTGATTTATCTGAAATGCTAGAAGAAAGTGAGAATAAACACTTTCTGCTCTGTGGCCATAGGTGTTGGTATTCTGTCTGGACTCCATCCCCACAGTTACCTGGCAACAGCCAGGTAGGCCTGGCCCACTATAAGAGAGTCTGCTTGCCCCATCCTCTTTGTCTTACTCTTGCCTCTCTCTTGCCTCTTGCTCTCTTGCTCCCCTTCTCTCCCCATTTCCTTCCCCCACTCTCTCCACGTGGTCATGGCCAGCCTGTACATCTCTACTCTCTCCCTCTCTCTGCCTTTCTCTGCCTCTACTGCTCTCTTAACTCCCCTCCCCATGCCCTGAATAAACTCTATTCTATACTATACCATCGTGTGGCTGGACCCTCAGGAGGAAGGGATGCCTTGACATGGGCCTGCTGAGGCATCCCCTTCCCCCATACCTCACCACACCCCTATAGAACATATCTTAATACATCTTTATCTTTTTATAATCACAACAATAGATTGCTGAATTCTTGACAAAACTCTTTTTAAAGAAATGACCCAGAATACGAGAATAGTAATTTTAGGAATTGTATTCTGTGTGGCCCACACCATATGTGAAGATCCATATTTTTGGGGGTGTTTTGCAATTGCCAGTCATTATTCCTGAATTAATTGTCACCCTGAGTAGTAACTCTAAAATATGCTATCTCATCACAATATGCTTTTACAGAAGAACAGTAGCTATCATATTGTCAGAAATATAAATTCTGTTTTAATTGAATAATGACTTTGTGTTTTCAGGTCTGGGATATAGCTCACTGGTAGGGCATAAATAAGACTGTGGGGTCAATTAAAATAAATGAATTCTGGAATCTGCACTTCCTCCCACCTTTCTGACTCTTCATAACCTACTTTATGAACACTGGTCATTCTCTTTCTCAAACTATGACATCTGCTACATGAATGGTGAGGTCTCTTTTTGCCCCTTCATATCCTTCCTGGGAAAGCTCTGTCTCATCTCTGACTTTATCTGTAGACAGATGTCTAGGTTGATCCCGGGGATCATGCCTAATTAAATGTACATAAGAGAAGTGGCTCTAGAAGTCTAGAGCACAGAGTGAGCCTGCCTAGATTAAGTAATGGAACATGAGCTGAGAAGAGTACTCAGCTGAAACTGTGAGTTCCTCAGATGAGCTCAGCATCTTATATGAAATCAGTAATATAGATGAGAAAGCAAGGCTGGAAAAGCTGGAAAGACGAAAGGCATCGGTGACCCAGGGGGCAATCTCAGGCAATACAACACACACCCACTTGGATCGCAAAAAGGACACACACACCACACACACACACACACACACACACACACACACACACACACTGTTTAAAACACAATAACTGGCAAGACATCTCAGTAGTTAAGAGCACTTGGTGTTATTGCAGAAGACCCAAGTTCAGTCCCTGGCACCCTCCTTGCATCTTACAAATGCCTGTAAGTCCAGTTCAGTATTAGCTTCCCCTTCCTGTCCTCTAGGACGTAAGTGGTGCACATCCATACATGCAGACTAGCATATATATACATACAAGGAAAAGTAAATATTTTTGTAAAAGAACCTGAGGTCCTATGAGGGAAAACACAACCAACCACTCTGTATAGTTTCAGTAAGCTTCATGAGAAATGTAATGATTTAGGGAAGGCAGGCACCTGAAGCAGATAATAGTAATAATAATAGTAATAATAATAATTACAACAATAACAACAGCAGCTGCAGCAATCATATTGCGGAACAAAAGAAAAACTCAGGGATAAGATTTCATCTGGAATCCTGCATTAAAGAGCACATTTGAGTGAAGAGGAAGAGTGTGTGGCAGCAACCAACCCAGCTCTCAGTAGGTACAAGATCTGCAGATGCAGGTCTCTTTTGTCTCCTCTCAACCACGTGATCGCACAGGAAGAGAGTGGCCATGGAAGGAGAGAACCACAAAATACCATTTAAGCTAGACTGTTAGCCAGAGCCAAAATATCCCTTGGGAATGGGTGAAAGTCACTCATGAGAGCCTGGTAGTCTACCCTGTGCTAGGGGAAGACTTTTCTTTTTTGCTCCAGAACATCAGCTGCTGAACGAAGGGTAAAACCTGAGAATGGCTAAGACGCAAAGGCTTACTCCATACAACCTTCCGGGAAAGCATGCTAGCAATACCGAAGACTCCCATCTGAAAATAAAACTGTCAGCAGTGGCTTGTAAAGAACAGAATCAACCCAAAGTGTACGTTTAAAAAAGGCATGGAGTTTTATGGCTTTCCCTGTGGAATCAATTCCTATTCTTCCCTCCCAGAGCAGTCAATGATGATGCACCGGAGAAATGACCCCCTCCAAGCCCAGCATGGTGGACCAGTAGATGCATTGATGTCGCCTATACTAACATAGGGAATGGGTTACCTAGAAGGACATGGGTGACTAACAGCTGTGTCACTGTAAAGCCCATTACCATACGGGTGGCAACTCATTAAAATGACATCACTAGAGTTCCTTGCCCAACGGACAGGCAGCCACAGCACCTAAGAGTCGGCATCTACTCCAGAAATTATTTATTGTCTAGAGAATCTTGGGGAAAGGCCTTTAAAAACAGTCTTCTGTGAGTCTTGTGTGCCTCTGAACGACCCCCTCTCCCTCACTAAGAGGATGCCTGGTGTTTTCATTTTCCCCTGGTTTCCTGCTACCTGGTTCCTAGACATGCGCAGTAGACAGAGGGGTCCCAGTAGGCAGCAACTAAGCGGTTCAGCTCTGCCTTCCATACAGACTTTGGTTGGCGGAGGCTGTAGCAATGGAACAGGCTTGAAGAACAGGAATGGTAGTGCTATTGGCCTTCCAGTCCCACCCACCACAGCCTTAACTACCCCAGGTCCTGTTCGTCATTGCCAAATCCCTGACTTACCAGTAGATGGGAGCCCGTTCTTTGAATTTCTTTTCTTCATTTACCTGCTGATTGTTCTGTGCATTCAGTATATCAACATCTATAAGATGCTGTGGTGGTATCCATACAATCATCCTGCATCTTGTACTTCACTGAATTTTCATCTCCTTATTACCTGGCAGCATTCATCACAGTGATGCCTGCGAGGAAGCTTTTGTATGGCCCCTCATTTCCGAAGCTGCGAAAGCAGATGCAGCATCTATGGTTCGCTACACAGCTCTGATAGTGGCCCGCTTGGTGCTCCTTACTCTGTGTGGATGGGGTGCTTTGCTGGACCCTGGTCAATCTCTTCCGAAGCCATTCAGTCCTCCATCTCCTCTTCCTTGGTTATCCGTTTGGTGTTTATGTTCCTCTCTACAGTTTCCACCAAGACAGCAGAGCCCATCTTCTTCTCACAGACTATGTGGTTCAGCACCAGGCAGTAGAGGAGGCAGCTTCAAATGTGGGCAGTTTGGCCAGATCCAAAGATTTCCTCTCCTTGTTGCTGGAGTCTCTAAAAGAGCAGGTTAATAACGCCACGCCCATCCCCACCCACAGCTGCCCCCATCTCCTGATCTCATTCGCAATGAAGTAGAATGTCTGAAAGCAGGTTTCAACCACAGAATCAAGGAAGTTCTCTTCAACTCCCTCTTCAGTGCCTGCTATGTTGCATTTCTCCCGCTGTGTTTTGTGAAGAGTACCCAGTATTACGACATGCGCTGGTCATGTGAGCACCTCATTATGGTGTGGATCAATGCTTTTGTCATGCTCACCACGCAACTGCTACCATCCAAATATTGTGACTTGCTACACAAATCAGCTGCTCACCTGGGCAAGTGGCAGAAGTTGGAATATGGGTTCTACAGCAATGCTCCACAGAACATTTGGTCAGAAAACACAATATGGCCTCAAGGGGCGTTGGTGCGGCACAGCAGATGTTTATATAGAGCCATGAGACCTTACAACATGGCAGTGCCTTCAGATGTATCCCATGCCCGCTTTTATTTCCTGTTTCACTGCCGGTTACGAGTGCTGAATCTGCTTACCCTCATTGAGGGCAGCGTTGTCTTCTACCAGCTGTATACCTTGCTGCGATTGGAGAAGTGGAACCAGACGATCTCCATGCCCCTCATCCTTTTCTGCAACTGCTATGTTTTATTTAAGCTCCTCCGGGACAGAATTGTCTTAGGCAGGGCATACTCCTACCCCCTCAACAGTTACAAACTCAAGGCAAACTAAGCTGCCTCTCAGCCATGAGGGAGAACTCAGATAAAGATATTTTCATACGATCTATTTTTTCTTACAATTTTTATAAATATTTAAGATATTTTATATTTTGTATACTATTATGTTTTGAAAGTTGGACAAGGGATATTAAATGTATCCATAAACAAGAAAGAAAAAAAAAAACCTTTACTGGAGGCACCTTCTGGGTATCTGACCTCTAGGAATTAAGGCCCACCCCTGTGATTTCCCTAACAGCACAGGATTTAAACACAGAAGCTGAACTGATCAAAGGGGCAGAAAGAGCCTAGAACTAAAGCTCAGCCCCAAAGCTAAGCAAACAGCCATCCATCGCTACAAAGCAAATGTCACCGACCACCTGAGAAAGGCCAAACTGTTGCTTGGTGACAGGGACACTGTGATGGGTTTTGAGAACACAGCAAATAGAAAGGCTTTGGAAAACGTCTCTTGCAGTGTTTTTAAGGGGGAAGAAGATCCACACCGATTTAGGAGTTAATGACAAAAAGTTAGTCTAACTGTTTAAGTATGGGTAGACAAGAGAGGCTCTATGATTATGAGAGTCACCAACAAGCAGTGCTATAAAAGGGCTAACCTCAGCCATGTGCTTTTTCTCCTAAGGAAGTGAACTGTGCTGTAGAAGCTTTAAAAGCAATGTCCTGTGACCAGTACAGCAAGATATCCCCAAAGATGTGACATGGCAATAATTGCATTCTTATCTTGATGGTAACCAACAGCTATCAAATTGGCCTCTCGCTAGGAGAAACATCATGCCTGGTATTGGAGACCTAGCACCTACCTGGGGCTAGTGATGCCATGGATCTTAGAGGAGAACCTACAACCATTGCTTTACTAAACCAGTCTAATTCCTAACTCCATTCTAAACACTTATCCTTATACCCACAGACAACTGTTTTCCCCAACACTCACCAAAGAAGCTTCTCTTTGGAATACACCAAGACCATTACAGAAACCCCCAACTGGTCAAAACATGGAGAACAACTGATCCTGGAGAGCCCAACCTGAATGGATAACTATGAATAAGAGCAGAGAAGGTTGTAGCATTGTTTAGTTTCACTTCAAAACACTGACACTAGTGGTGACATGACCATGTATGCTGTCTCTCTTTGAAACTCATGGTTAAAACTAATAGTTTCCAGACCTGGACTATTAATCCAGGAGAAGATATAATGTGGTCAAATTCTGTTGAATGCTATAGGTTGTATTTCTTTCTCTCTCTTCCTCCCTAAACCTTTTCTCCATCTTTATCCCTTCTTACTCCTAATAAGGTCAACTCTACACCGAGATTATTCTGAAAGTATCAGAGTTTAATCATTTCCAGCATTATTCATCTAGATATTATCCAGTGAGATCTGGCTCTGTGCCAGGTGCTGACTCTGCATCGGAACATAACATTGGATATAGTGGTTGGGGTTTCTATCCTCATCCTGATCTTCAGGACTTAAAGGATGTCCAGGGAACCAATGTGTGTTAGGAAGGGAGGCCTCGAGGCTGATGAATGTTTCAGCAGGTAATGGTGATTATTGCCTAGCCTGACAACCTGACTTCGATCCCTGGGACCCACGTAGTAGAGATAGACTGTTACAAGCTGTTCCCTGACCTCCATGTGCTTGCAAAGATATGCTCCTGAATGTTTTTGCCCCACCACCATCAATAAGTAACCATAATAAAAATAAGATACATAATAAAAAAGAAATAAAAGCTTATAACAACAAGCCTAGTGGTTGTTTCAGCTGAAAGCTCTAACCCTTCACTTGGGTCTGCAGATGTCTTATAAAAGCAAGGTATTGTCTTGCATTTCTGCCTTCATTTTTTTAAGGTTGTGTTTTTATTATTTTAAATATGTCTATGTGTGTGCTATGTGTGGGTATGTACATATGAGTGCAGGTTCCCAAGGATGTCAGAAGAGTGTGTTGAATCTCCCGGAACTGGAGTTGTAGGCAGTTTTGAACCACCAAGAACAGTGCAGCTCCTCTGCCTTTGTTTCACCCCTCCTCCTCTCCTCTGAACATTTCAATCGCGGAAGAGATGTTTATCTAAAATGCTAGTAGTTCTTTCCCCCCTTCAGCAGACACCGATAAAAGTAACAAAGTATTTTTAATATTTTCAAGAGCATCATAGTAACATCCCTGAAGACCCTGGAACAGTGCCCAGAAGTCTCTCTGTGTCATGGTTAGTCCTGATGGCCAACTTGAAGAGATTTAGAATCACACAGAAGAAAACCTCTGGGTATGTCTGGGACTGTATTTCCAAAGAGGCTTAACTGAGAAGGAAAGCCCTACGGTAGATGAGGCGGGGCCCATTCTATGGGCCAGAGCTCAGGCTGAGTTAAACAGAGAAAATGAACAAAGTCATGCATTCTTTGCTGTACTTCTGGACTATACAATGCATCTAGGCACCTTGAGCTCTGAGGGTCTGTTCCCTTAAACTGTGAGCAAAATCATACCCTTCCTCCCTTAAATTGCCTTTGTCAGTGTTTTGTCACTGCAAGAGGAACCCACTATTGTCCCAAACCTAGAAGACTCTGTCATTACCCAAACTGCATCTTGCTTTTATGACTTGTGTGTTCTTCCATGCAGGCACCTTAGTTGCCAGAGACAAGAGCTGATCACAAACATCTTGAGTCAATAGTCAAAACTCGGCCCCAACTTCTGTCTCACTAACAAGTGTCCACATAGTCATAGCCTTCCTCCTTTTTAGGCCACCATGAACTGTTGAATCTCTTTCTTAGCTTTTTCTACCTTGGCACAGAGGTGGGGTGAGGAGGGAGCGCTTCTTACTTTTATTTATTATGCCTGTAAGATTGACTGGGAAATAAATACACTTCTCTTTGATCCAGGCTAGAGAGTCAAGGTTTAATAAGTAAAATTGCCTGCATATTTTTATGCTCTGTAACTTTTCTAACATCAACCCCCTTAAGAGTTTAGACTATGCACATGCATGGCCCCTAATACTCTTAATGAGTGAAACATGACAGAATTATGATTCTAACCTGAAAATATTTTCAACAGTTTCCTTTCAATAATAAGAGAGTCCAGCGAGCACAAAACAGTTGTTCTCTGGATTCAAGTTGTCCGGTGGATGCTGTGTTTAGATTCACCCACCTGTTTCCTTCCCTTGGTACTGCATGTGAGATGACCCAATATCACCCTTGCAGACTGCTGACCTCACATGATGACAGGACACTGCATTCCACATGCAGGGAAGACTGGGAAAGCTGCACTCTGCAGCTGTATAGAGAGCTCACCGCATGTGAGTGGGCTCAGGAAAGAAACCACTGAAATGGTTCTTCAATGGTATGGTTAATGGCAAAGGTTTTGTTGTGAATAAGAGGGAGAAGATATCCAGAGGAGTCTAGAAGAGTCCAGAGCGGAATAAAATATAGACTAGACATGGGCAGTGCTAGGGAAGAAGGAGAGGAGGAGAGAATGCTGGGGACTGCAAGAAATGGAGAATAGCAAGAGACAAAGAGACTGGAAGGAGTAGCGGGGATAGCCTGGGCAAAGGGAAAACCTTGCTGTGATATAGAGAACAAACAGTATCTGGGAGGATGGAAATCTGGAAAGGTGAGAAAGCCCAGGATGCTGGTGTGGGGCTCCGAAATGTATACCTGGTACTTAAGAATAGGGACTAAGACGCCTACTGGGTGCACAGACTCTGCTATGTACTCGCAGGTGCAGGTCAATGAAGCCATATGTCCCTTCTGCCAGGGGCAAGGGAAATGACTCCTTGTGGGGCCAGAAAACCCATTTTGCAAGTTCCATAGGAATGCTGGCTTTTATCTAACCACCAGAAATTCTTCTACAGTCCAGCATGAGCTCATTTCCGGACATTTGTACTTCCTGAGTCCCTAACAATCATAGGTGGCCAGCATTTGTTTAAAAAACAAAACAAAACAAAACAAACAAAAAAAAAAACACAAAGAAAATCTACAACGGCTTACCTAATAATCCAGCTTGGGTGTAATGACATTTAATATACTTTATTAATTCTTTGGGAATTTTACACATGCATAGAATGTACTTTAATTCGTTCCCCAGCTCCCCTAACTCCTCCCACATCTACACCCCACTCTGTAACCTCCTACCAGCTTCATGTTGTCCACGTTGTCCAGTTTTGTGTTGCCCACATTCACATGGCTGTGGGGCCACCTACTGGAGCATGGTTGACCTTCCAAATACCTCATCCTTAAAGAAAATCAATGTTTCCCCAGAAGCCAACAGCTGTCAATAGTCAGGGGTGGGGATTATGAGCCCCACCCTCCATCATGGAATGTTGACTGGCTTGATCTTGGGCTGAAATCATTTAATCTCAGATGTATTTACTTGTAGTAGGTCATCGTATCCTCCAGGACTGTTATTAAGGCGCACTTTTGGGGAAGCGTAGATTTAAGGGATGTACAGAGGTCTCGTAGGAACAAAATTCACTCGAGTGAGTTCCTTCCAGGGCCTACATTTTGTATGGTTGGCATGCTGAAAACTCAGCTACTAGACAGTCTGAGGAGATATGTAATAGCTCAGTTGGTGAGCAAGAGGGAATGAATTTGATGTTTAGAGTCCACTTGAAAAGTTACTTGTGATGGTTGTATGCTTACAACCCCAGCACAAAGCAGGCAGAGACAGGAGGATTTCTGGGTCTTGGCTGGCAAGCCAACCTAGCATAGCTAGCCCCAGGTCCCGGTAAGAAACTATATCCCAAATAAGCAAAGCAGTGCCTCCTGAGGATCAACCTAAGGCTGACCTCTAGTCTCCACATGTGCGGGTACACGCATGCACATACATGAATGCACATGCATGTGTGTGAAAGCTCAACCGAAATGCATGGACTCAGCTCCCTTGATTTGGGGTAAGACTTACCTAATGACTAGTTGATTTTGTATGCTAGATGTAAAAGCAAATGTGCCCCAACACACACACATACATACACACACACACACACACACACACACACACACACACACACAGAGTTAATAGAACAATGTATGAGATGATATCTTGACCTCACTTACATACACGAGTGGTTATGTGACATAACGTGTAGCACTGAATGGTCCTGAGGTTATGGGCTGTTCTTGTCTCCAGAGTTCAGTATCACTTTCCTGATACGAGTGGCGAAAAGAAAATGGACAAAAGTATTTATGATGCCTTATACTGTCAGTTCTGAGGACTAAGTCTTTGAGAGAATGCATCGGATTTTCTTGGTGGATTTTCTACAACTGAAACAATGAATCTTCCTTCTCATGCTGCCTGCCATCTGTTTAAGACCGACGAGAGAAATCTTCCTCTTTGCAAAAAGTGCAAGGCTGAACAATCGTACCAAGTAAGGAAGCCACACAATGTAGAGTCCTTTGTGGGGACTCAGAGATGAATGAGTTCTTCCGAATGCTGCCAAATTGCAGTGAATCCTCCTGCAGACCTCACCAGCTCCATTCTAGAGACAAATGTACCAGGAGCTTCACTTTAAAAGAAACTTACAAACTTTTAATAGCCAGCTACCAGAGGCAGCCGGATCCAAATCAAAGCTGCCTTTCTAGTTTGCATGACCTCTGCCCAGCTCCCAGATGACACAAAAAGTGAAATTTGTCTTGAACACGTCTTCTCACTTCCTAGGAAATAACTCAGAGTTTTATACCTGCCAGCCTTTTCAGGAAATGCCTAGCATTTAATCAGTGAGTCATGGCACATGTTAATATCATTCCATAAATAAAGGCAATCTGGAACTATAAGGCTGCATCGTACTAAGGCTGCATCGGATACTTAACTAAAAACTGACATAGAGAAATACAAATGTGTCTGAAAATGCATAGACCACAGGGATCACCTGACCTAGATATCACAGAGAAAGAGAGCTCATGTAGAGCATGCTCAGTTCATAATAGCAACACATGGTGGATAAGAAGGGATCAATTCAGACACCTAACAGGTTGGTTGTGCTTCAGCCTGTGCGAAAACACCGTCTTCCACCTAGTAAGAGCAGACCCAAGATCATAAGAGAAACCACTTCATCCTGGCAGCGGGGGTTCAGTCCATATTCAAAATGACCCCTGGGTGGGGTAGCATTAAAGAGGCAGCCAGTCATGGAGGCAGGATTCCTACCAGAGGGAAGAAGATTGATGAGGGCATCATGTGAGGGTTGGCAGCAAGGGGTCCAGGTTGGCAAGTGGAGGGGGAGACTCCAAGAAGTCCTTTCTGGAACAGGTAAGGGGAGAATCTCTGAAAAGTCTGAGCAGTAACTGGGAGAAGTCTTGAGGGGGTGGGAGTGGGATGTCAGGTTCTTAGCAATTAACCACTGCATGAGAATATGGAGCTCACAAAAGTGCCAGGCTGGTTGGAGACTGCCTGGGGAGGGTAGTTCTGTGTTCAGTTCCCAAGCTGATGGAGCCCTTTAAAAACTAAAGGCTATGCAGTAAAAAGTGTTGGATATATTGGTCGCATTGGCTGTTGTCTGTTTTAGCTAGCCCCCCACATTTTCTGGAACAAAGACTTCATCTTCTGAAAGAGAAGGCTTGGCCAGCCACAGTGTGGTACCCAGAGATCCCTGGGAGTAGTGAACATGCAGACATGCCCCTAAGAACAAGCCGGTGAGACATCTGAAAACGCAGGAGTCTGATTTGAACAGTGTGAACACATGTCAGAAGCAAAAGGAAGTTGCCTGTGGGGAGCTCTACAAATACTTAAAAATGAAGCCAACAGGTCCTAAATGAGAAATCGCAAGCACATATGTCCAGGACAGGAACTCTCGAATTGAACTCTGGCAGAACCGGTCGCTTGTGCAAAAGGCCACAGTCACCTTGCCCAGAAAACACTGCCGCAAGGAAATCTGCCCAGCAACTGCCTGCTTAACCTTGGACTGCTGCCACCATTGTTTTGGATCCTCCTTACCAAGGGTAATTGCTTCAAAACAACTTATGTAAGCCTTTCCACTCTGCCTTAAAAGTCCTCATCTCTCTTTATATCCCTAACTATGTACATTGTTGACTACAGCACACAACTCCCGGAAATGATAGATTCATTGTTTTGGGTGAATCTCTCTTCATTTGGTATTTTAGGTTGACAATAGCAACAGAAGCATTTATTTCATAATGGGGCGCTTCAAATGCTGCCTGTGCATTTAACATTAGACAGCCGCAATGCATGAGGTTTTAGGCATTCCACTAGCCTCACGTTCTGAAATATTTATGAGTGAAATAATTAGGATTCTGATTTTTGAGCCAGTATAAGAATTGTTCAGAATAGAATGAGGTAGGTGTGTTTGTTAGCTTTCTATCACTGTAATAACGCACAAGGTACTCATAACGAGAAAAAGTCTAGGATGGCTCCAAGTTTTAGAGGGTCTAATCAGGTAGACTGGCTGTTCCTTGGTTTCCAGTGAGCCTTCTGGTGACAGTGGTAGGGAATATGGGACACAGATGCTCCATTTATGACTTCGAGGTGGGGTGAGAAGAGAGTCAGGGTTCTATAATCCCCTTGTAGCATGGTCTCCCCATGGCCTAAGGATACCCTCCTTAGTCCCACCTTTTAAAGACTTCACCACTTCTTAATTGTATCACCTTGGGGACTAAATACGTAGACCATGGGTCTTTGGAGGACATTAGAGAGTATGTACAATAAGGCAATGTTGCCACAAGACAACGGCTGGAGAGTTTGATAATGCTATTTTCTCTACATCTGTGAATGTAAATTTTTTTCACAACTGTGAACGGGCATGAAAATGCGAATCATTGCCATTTCCACCTAGAGGCGGAGCAAAGAGGTTGTCTCCTCCTCCCACACTGCTCTGCTCAGAGTGGCCAACAGCCCTCTTCTCTACAGAAAAGTGGCTTCCCCTCTTCTCTACAGAAAAATGGTTTCCCCGCTAGAGTAGACGTGTTTTCCCTGCTAGAGTAGATGTGTCTATTGTGAATGGGAGGCATCTTGTAGGCAGGAGAGACTGTGGATGGAAACTAAAGGGCAGGGTGATAACACAAACTCACAGAGGTGTGGCAGGCCATGTTATACACTAACAGAAGGCTGTTGGTCATATATGCAGCATCCACTTGTTTATATGAAGAAATGTATATGTCCATATATATGCTCATAGGAATGAGGTATTGCATTTAATATAGTTAACAAGTATTGGTACTGCATTTAAATGTATATTCCATCTGGGCTTTATTTTAGAGCAGGGTAGGAAGTATATAATTTCCCTCCCCAAATCATGAGCCTGTCACATTGACTGAACAAGTCACAGTTTGCCCCACGGCGTGGTAAGTCATGCTAATCGAATCCCACATACTAAGGTCTGCTCAGCTTATTCTATTCTTTGGGGCTGCATATTTTAGCACATATGTCACTGTGCAAATGACGCTGGCATGGAATGTGATCCAAAAATCGAAAAGTTCAACTTCCCTGTTACAAAAATCATTCCCATTTCTTTTGCATTTTAAATCCCTTCCTACTACTTTGCATTTTCAGATAAAAGCTAAAATAATCTTGCCAAATGAATTCTAAATTATAGTTTTATTATATTCATATATTCCTTAGGTGGGTTTTAAAGAACCCTGAACATGTGAATGGGTTTTCTGAAAATTACAGTTTATGTATTATAAAAATCCTCTACCAGAGAATATAAAATGCATGGTACATTTGATTTTCTTTTAAGAAGCAGAGATGCTACCTTTTAAAATTCTTAGTTCTTTGCTTAATGTTTCTACAAGAATATGTCACAGTAAGTCTTTACTTCCAGTATTTTGGGCAAGGTATATCCTGTTCAGATGAATTCTGAACTGAACACATAACTGTCTTTGAATACTCTATTGCTAGTGCATGTTTGAGTTTTTGACGGATGCTGTTATTTTTTGCTTTGGAATCCTAGCTGACTGTCAGAGCCCTACCTAGTGCCCACGTTTGGAAGTTGGGCTCCCCCTGCTGGTTGGTTTACTAACTTTCTCCCACCCTCAGGGCCCTTTAAAATGAAATTCTGTCCTCCAGCATCTTGAGAGAAATAAAAGTTGTTGCTCATTGGTGTGGTAGATTGCCTATGTGCATAGAATTTACTGATTTGATGCCTATGGCTTTACGTAACTAAAACAAGGCCGTGATGGTATGTGCCTTTAATCCCAGCACTGGGGAGACAGAGGCAGGCCCATCTCCAGGAGTTTGAGGCCGGCCTGGTCTACAGAGTGAGTTCCAGGACCTCCCGTGCTACACAGAGAAACCCTATCTTTAAAAAGAAAAATAAAACACAGATACACAGATACATAGATACACAGATACATGATAGATAGATAGATAGATAGATAGAGGTCAATTTTATAATTAAAAAACTATATAACTAATTATAAAGCGCATAAACCAGGAATGAAGAAGAGATAGCTGTTGCTTGAAGGCATTGGTTGTGTGGCAGCCAGTGCTTAACAGCTAGCTTTCTGAGGAGTTTTCATTGTGGTATTTACTAATTTTTCGGGTGCAGATACATCAACTGTGACTCACTGAAAGCTTAGATTGTGAAGTCACTACATGTGGAGCTATAAAATGTGCAATAATTAGCTCTATTAACTACCACATGAAAAGGCTTGATTTAAATGTTGTTCGCTGCATGGGCTTAATAAAAGGCCATGGTGCACAGAATAAAATTCAAACACCTTCAAATTATGGAAATCCAAATTTAATCCAACTCCATGGCTTTTTGGTGTTAAGCAATGTGTTCTTTGGCTCTGAGTGTCTTTGTGGCTAAAATGAGCTTTAACATCTACCTTTCATGCTTATTTAAAAAGTTAAATTAAGTAAGTAGAAAAATATTTTTATTTAAATGGTAAATTAATTTTCTAAATGCACGCACAGGAGGAAGGCCTGTGTAAGGACAAGATAACCAGACACAGGATGTTTACCCTGTGCTGGACCCAGGCTACTAAGTTAACAACTTAGTGAGATTTGCCCCCCCCTTCTGTTTCTCTCTCTGTCTCTTACACACACACACACACACACACACACACACACATACACACATACACACACACTAAAAAGTAGTGTGTGGCGGTTGCATGCCTGTAAATTCCAGCACCTGGGAGGCATAGGCCAGCAGATCAAAGCAAGTTAGAGTTCAGCCTGGTCTGTATTGCAAATTCCAGGTCAACAAAGAAAGCTGTGGGGCAACTTTGTATCAGCACAGTGAGAGAGGAAAAATTAGCCTGGCAGTGGTGGCACACGCCTTTAATCCCAGCACTTAGGAGGCAGAGGCAGGCAGATTTCTGAGATTGAGTCTAGCCTGGTCTACAGAGTGAGTTCCAGGACAGTCAGGACTACACAGAGAAACCCTGTCTGGAAGAAAAATAAAAAGAGGGAAAAATTAGAAGTTGGGCATGTAAATCAGCAATAGGACCCTTGCCCGTCCTGCTTGAGACCCTAGGCTCCATATTCAGTCCTACAGGAAATGAATGTGTAGGGTTTTGTACTCGTCAAGGTGTCTGGAGTTGTCTGGAGTCTTACCTGTAGAAATGAGGAGAGTGCAAATTCAGACATCTAAGGGATGCACAGACTCTCTATCAGACTTTAAAAAGTCACAAGTAATTATTTGGAATGTTTTCATGTACAACTTAATATTTAAATTTTATGTTTTTGTGTGTCTAGCTTTTTTTAAAAACCAAGGACAAATTTATATATTTTAAGACTAACCATTTCAACCAGATGTTGTGGCTCATGGCTATAATCTTAGCACTCAGAAGGTTGAGGCAGGGGGATTTCCTGAATTCAAGAGCATCCTGAGATTCCTAGTGAGTTCTAGCCAGGTTGGGCTACATAGCAAGACTCTGTTGCAATCCACTACCACTACCACCACCACCACCACCACCACCACCATCACCACCACCACCACCAGCACCAGCACCACCACCACCACCAT